>NC_133324.1:694559463-694879463 GCF_042186555.1 Aquarana catesbeiana
AAAGAAAGAAAGAAAGAAAGAAAGAAAGAAAGAAAGAAAGAAAGAAAGAAAGAAAGAAAGAAAGAAAGAAGATGGACAGGAAAGAAAGAGAAAGAAAGAAAGACAGATGGAAAGAAAGACAGAGAAAGAAAGAAAGAAGAAAGAAAGAAAGAAAGAAAGAAAGAAAGAAAGAAAGAAAGAAAGAAAGAAAGAAAGAAAGAGAGGGGGATGGAGGAAGAAGGAAGGAAAGAGAAAAAGAAAGAATGACAAAAAGAATGGAAATAAAGGAAGAAAGAAAGAAAGAGAGGGGGATGGAGAAAGAAAGAAAGAAGAAAGAAAGAAAGAAAGAAAGAAGAAGAGAGGGGGATGGGGAAAGAATGGAAGAGAAAGAGAAAGAAAGAGACAAAAAGAATGGAAAGTAGAGAGGGGGTGGAAGAAGAAGGGAAGGAAGAGCATCCCCTACATCAGTGTACTCACTGGGAGGCAGGAGGGACTGGCATGGATGGATGGATGGATCAGACTCCCCTTGTCCTTTTCTCTTTGCTGGGCTTCAGTTTGAATCTTCCCGCCCACACATCCCCTTCTCTGAGGCAGAGCAGAGAACACTGCCGAGGAGAGTGGGCGGGGCAGACACAGGAGGAGAGGGCGGGAGGAGGAGGAGCAGAAGCTCTCTCTCCTCTTCTGTATGGCTGTGCGGGCAGCAGGGGGGAGGGGGGAGATCTGTCAGAGCAGGCTGTACACTGAGCGGCCTCTCCCTCCCTCCCTGTGATCCGGAGATGTCTGTGAGCTCCGATCACAGGTCTCACTCGCAGCCTGTTATCTCTCCCTGTAGCAGGGCGAGGGGACTCGGGACGGAGATCTCTGCTGCTGAATGAGGCGGCTCTCTAATTAGGTAAACGAGCCAGCTGTGCGATGCCCCTATGACTGCGAGGCCTGAGGCTACCGCCTATTTCGCCTAATTAGAGAGCCGCCTCTGGCCATCTGTACAGGAAGAAGCTGAGGAAACTGAGGAAGAAGCATTATAGGGTGTATCTAAATTATAGTCATTTTTAGTATCCCGCCTTCTAGTAAATTTTTATTGCTTTTATTTTTGAATTTTTTATCTTGGTGCCATCTGTATGCTCGATTTTCACTGAAGGCGTTTTTATCCCTCCAGTATTTTTTTTCTTTCTTTTGGAGGATGGTTTTCCCATACTCTTTCAGATGTTCTCTTAATTTAACTTCTAGATCACTATAATTCTCACGTGTTTTCAGAGGGATTAAACGAGCATATAGGGCACCAATTTCTACATCCAAAATACTAAGCTGTTGTTTGTATTCATTTTGCAATAAAATCATTAGATTTTTAGAACAATCCTTCTGGTGGGTTTCCCAATTTTTCTTTAGATCATTGGATATATGATCCAGGATCAGGAAAATCTGAATTCTCAATCCTACCGGATTGATATTTTCCCGAATGTATCGTTCCAATGAATGTATGTGCCAGTGTAAGGCTGATTTTTTTTCTCCAGAATTTTAGTAAGGCTGTAAAAAAGTGATTTTAAATCTGATGTATTAAGACACAATGTCTTCTTATTCAAGGGTTCCCACTACCCCGCCAGGTGCAAGGTGTGGCTATGGGGACGTGCTGTGCACCCTCATATGCCAACTTGTACCTGGGGGAGTGGGAAAAGACTTTCTTATCCAATGACTCTATGGCTAGGTACACAAGGCACATCATGCTGTGGCAACGCAGACAATGTGTTTCTTGTGTGGGATGGCCCTGAGGAGACTCTCAAACAATGTTTGAAAGAAATAAATCATAACAAATTCAATGTATTCTTTACTATGTCATATGATCATCACAAGATTAATTTCTTGCATGTTTGTATTACCAAAGACCAATCTGGAAAATTGACAATTAGGCTATACAGAAAGGAGACTGCCGGCAACACCCTTTTGCATGCCGACAGCTTCCACCCTGAGCCTCTAAAAAAATCTATACCATACAGTGTATTTCTCCGGATTAAATGCAATTGCACGGCTTCAGAAGCCTTCCAGTTGGAGGCGGATGAATTAAGCAAGAGATTATTGACTAGGGGTTACACCAAGTCATGCCTGAAAAAAGCTTTCAATCGCGTAAAGGATAGAGATAGGCATGACTTGTTATTCAAGAAAAAGACAAGGAAAAGTGATGATACAACAAGAATCATACTACGTTATTCTAACAAACATGACAAAGTGAGAAGAATTCTCACCAAGCATTGGTCGATACTCACCGGTGAACCCACCCTATCAGGTTTGGTCACTACCAAGCCGTAGATCACTTTTCGAAGGGTGGGTTCGATTGGGGGTCTTCTCACCCAAAGTGAGTATAAAGGAAGTCAAAGACAAGATCCTTGCAAAACTTGTGGCACTTACCCATGTGGGTCATGCTCCTTTTGTGAGGTTATAGGCCAGAGAATATCATTTATGCTACCCAATGGGGAAAGATTTCAGATGAAACACTTTGCCAATTGCAAAACCAAAGGAGTTGTCTATCTTCTCCAATGTCAGTGTGGTGCTTTTTACGTTGGGAAGACTAGACAGGAATTAGGACAACGTGTCAGTAAACATCTATTTAGTATGAGGATCTGCAACTTATATTTCCCACTTGGGAGACATGTAGCTAAAAGACATGGATACAAAATGCCGGTGGTCAACTTCACGGTCTTTGACCGTGTACATATACCAATGGGGATTGGAACAAAATACTTCTACAGCGCGAAATGCGCTTGATTAGGCATTTAGATGCCACCACCTCTCCTGGCTTGAATGAAGCAGAAAGTTTCAGGCCCTTTCTGGAAGGGTTCAGTTCTGGGAAAACGGACTAAGTGAGGATTTTCTCTGATAATTTATCTTGTCCCTTCATATGCTTTTGGCCTCGGGACAAGTCTATTCTGTTCGGCTGGTCTTGGTGTGGGCTTTCCTTCTCTTTAGGTGGTCCATCTCCTTTAGGATCTCGCCTTTTCTTCTGTCAGTGATTATGTGGATTTGGGACCATCGTGAACCAACTTCTGCGTTTTTTGTTTTTGTTTATTTTATGTTTCCTTTTCATGTGTATAAAGTGTATTTTCTCCTGGTATTGACATTACAGGTATCCCACAATATTATATCATATGATTTGGAATGATATTGGTTCTCTACATACATGTTTATTTCATTTTGTTTATTGTATTGTTTCTCATAGGATTGGGATCCTTCTCCATCTGGGCATTCACCCTCGGTTGCCACCAGCGCGTTCCTGACACACGTAGGCCCCCATTTGCTTCACATGGGGGCTTTCTCCGGGTTACCCTGAGTAGCGGCATTAATACCCCTCTGTGTTTTTCCCAGGGGGTTTGTAAGTGTGTCGGGGGTTTTAGTCTTTCCTTAGGTTCAGGTGCGTCACCAGATGCACATTCTGTTTTTTGTTTTTTTTTGGGATGCACCTGTCCCTTGAACCAATTTGTCTTTGGGTCCTCCTTTTCTCTTCTAGGTCACCAGACGTTCAGGTTTTTGACCTGAGATGTTTGCCTCTGCTGGCTCCAGGATGCATTACATCTTCCTGCACCCGCGGGGGTGGTGTTGCATTCTATGCTGAGCATTTATTTTCTCAGCACAGGCAAACATCCACAGATGGGGGGCAGGATCTACTTCATTGGTCACCTGATCGCGAGGTGGCTCCTCCCCCCTCCAGGGGTGATCACTTTGGGCCATGTGACCATCTACGTTGGGTGCGGGTTCCCTCCTCCACTTCAGTGGCGGCGGCCCCGTTGCCCTGGTGATGCCAGATGCTCCGCGACGTCGTTGCCGTGGTAACAGCGCCATAGGGTTTCCTCGGGTGGGGTGTCTCTTTCCGGGCCCCAGGCTGGCGTGTGTGCATACCCTGGCCCGTCCATCTGTTCCCAGCTGCTGGCTGGTGACGTCAGACGCTCCACAACATCGTTGCCGTGGTAACGACACCACGGCTTCTCCTGGGATGGGGTGTCTCTTTCCGGGCCCTAGGCCGGCGTGTGTGATGTCACATTTTGGCGCCCTTTTTGCCTTTTCCGGGGATATTTAAGGTAAGACGCCAGGAGCCCAGGGGATGTCAGCTCCATCCATGTGTATTGGCTAGTCTTTGATCGATCACAAGGCAATCCTTATTTATACTCTTGGGGAGACCTATTTTGCTGGACCTGAGCAGGTGCCAGTGTGGATACTCTGGTTTGAGCACATCCATCTTTTTGCTCATTGTAAGTCCTTTTTCATGTTTGATTCATTTTTTGTTTCTTTAGTGTTGCCTTTTTTTTTTTTTTCAGTTTGCCCTATTTTTGGATATATTTTTACAAGCCAATTTTCAATTATTTTTTGTTCTAGGCCCTCCCATTTCCCTAGATTCTGGGGGTTTGTTTGATGTATAATGGTGGAGCCCTTTGGGATTTTATGTCCTTGTTGAGTGTATCACTCTTGGGCCCCTCAATGCGGTGGAGGGCCAATACTGACTGTGGTGGAGTGCCTATGATGGAGGAGCTTTCCCCTGTTTCTAGGATCAACATTTTGACATGTAAGTGTTTCTCAATAGTTGTCTTCGATACGCTGAATAATGTTTTGAAATATGTATTGACATCAACTCTGTATTTTCAGAAAGTGGCTTTCTGTCCCAGATGAAGAATTTTTATGCACTTTTTCGAAATGCGTTGGACTCTGCAACTATGTATCACTTAGAGCTATGATATTGATCTCTTTGTTGAACTGTAGTTGACATTTGCCACTTTTCAATGTCACCACTATGTGTAACTATGTGTATTTTTATGTATTATTATTATTATACAGGATTTATATAGCGCCGACAGTTTACGCAGCGCTTTACAACATTAGGGCAGCATTATTAATTTCCACTATTTTGGTTTGATCTACTGGATCATTATTTTTAGGAATTTTTATATTAATAAATAATTTATTTTTTATACAAAAAAAAATGTTTTTCTTTTTTTATATTGCCCTTAAAATCCCAAACGTTTAAGGTTCTAGTCTGTTTTGCATACTAAGGGATGATGGCAATAACATGCCAGCCCACATGAGCATTAATTTCTGCTTTCTTAAGTACAGTGGTTATATGGCAATATTAATGCCATTATGTCAATGGATTAATTTGTATCTGTTACCATGAGTCTTATATCTGGTATAGTAACTCTGTCATTTGGCTTCCCATTCTGTAATCCAATATCACCTACTTACATACATATAAAGAAAGCTTAAACAATGAAGCAGCTAAAGCAGCCTACAGTATATTTTGGCTACAACAGTAACGCAGAGATAAACTGAATAACAGAAGCAATGTTACAAGTTATTCAATTGAATAAATGCTATACTGTCAAGAATATGGATGAATGTATTGTACCTGCTATACAAAAATAGGTGGCATAAGAAATATATTTGCTGTTAGAGATAACTAATTAAGCCTTTTTTATTTCGGAATTTCTGATTTGATAATCAGCCTCTAGTTAGAAAATATGCAGTAAAGTAATTTGAATTGAGAAGCTCTATACCCCATGCTATTTCAATATAATAATGTCATCAATATGACATTATTTGAAAATACTTAATAGATGTAGTTATTACATTTTCAAGGTATCCAAGCTTAACATCATGTTCTAAAGTTTTAAAATTTGGTTTGTATAGCCAAGTCCATAAACATATGTGAATTATTAATACATTTATTTTTAATTTGCAAAAGTAGAGCACATTCATATCAATGTTGGCGCTGGAGTAGGCCTTTCTTGAAGTTTGCCAAGTTTTTGGCTACACAGCATTTCTTCAAAATGTGTTACTCCAATTTAGGAAAAAGATCACATTACAGAAAAAAAGTGTTCTTGTGAAATATGTCACCTTTATTCAAAATATAAGCTAGCTAAATCGGCTGATTGGGGATAAGATTGTAACTAAAATATTATTTGTTTACTTAACACACATACAAAATAAAATGAAAAATAAGGTCATCAAATAAAAATGTTTCCAACCAATCAGATATGTTAGTTCAAATTTTACTGTTGGACATTGCATACTAGTACAATGTAGTATACCGTATTTTAGTATAGTAGAACTAAGATGGATTGTATAAGAAATCCTGCCAGAACTTCTCTTTTTGTTTTAAAAAGTTAAAACCTCTCTTAACTGCAGCCTGTGTCCCCCATTTGGGACCCATTTTCTCACTTCATTTCCCAGAGTCAGAAGGACAGGAAACTATGATAAATCTCACTAATGGTGATTAAAATTATGACAAAAACGCATTTTAGTCCAGTTTTTTTTTTTTTTTACTGTGTGTTCCTTTCTTTTCCATTAACCCTCACCCCCTCATTTTGTGTTGTAGTGTCACAGGAGTGCCATTGAGACACACAGTGAGGTGAAATTCCCCAAATAGAGTCACAGACAATAGTACATGCTTGATAGAGTTAGGCCTTTCTGCTCTAGTCAAAGCTAAAGCTGGAGTTGGACTTTAATATTTTGTATTATATGTATTATAAAAATATCTACTTTGGACCTTTGGACAGTGATCGCTGATAAAATACTCAAACCATTTAGCAATATCTGATCTATCTAGATTCAAACAGTGATGAAAAACTTTAACTTTTAGGCTAAGAATATATATATATACTGTATATCTTTCTGTGTATATATCTATAGATATCTATAAAGATATACATATATGTATTATATATATACTGTATATACCCTATCTGTTGCTGCTCCCACGCTCTTTAGTTAAAACATGAAGTGGGGTGAATTTTCTAATAAAAGCAGAACATTATTGTATAAAAAATAAAATGAGAATCTCCCTTTGTCATTTTTCTTCCTGACAACTGAGGTCAGACTGAAATAAGGTACCATATGATGGCTAAACTACTTTAAATAAACCTCTACTATTTAATCTACAGTTCCACTATGTTTCTCTGTTTTTTTATGGCTCACATCTTTCTGTGATTATTCACTCCCTTACTCTCTAACAGTCCTTTATGACTAACTATAATTGTAGTTACTGTATACCTTTCTGTCTTATGACCTTTTTAGGAATGTAAACAGATCCTAGCATGCATATGATATTGTGGTATTCTTTATGAGGTCAGATTTAGGCCAGTTGGATGTCTGGGATACAGTATTTTACTTTTTATTACATTTAATCTTTTCATGTGTCTTGTAAGGAGAATCCGTAACACAATATGTACATATACACACAGATGTCCAATTTATGTGCCTGCTAATGTACCCATGAACACATGTGTAACATCTATTTAACTGTGTGTATCTTTGCAATTTTAATCAGTCAGGAGCAGTGCTGTACTGAAGTTCTCATACATAATGGTCTCACCACTCTTTTGTGTTATTATGAAGACAATCCTTTTTATATGATTTTTTTCTTGGCTCTCAACACTTTTACATCCTGAAGTAATTTAAGCCTCTAATAATAAAAGTTGTGTTTACCTTCTATTCTCATATACTGAACATGACTTAATGCAAAGATTGTTGATATTATGCATTTACATTTGATGAATACTGTACATGGTCCAAAAAAAAAGAAAGAAAATGAACAAGGAGATGAAAGGTACAGGCCAATACCAGAGACCTGAGACACTTGTTCATCTGATGAGCAGGGCATACCACATTATTTATATAAGTATGTATAGCATCTACTGATGTCCTTAGCATGCACTGTTGTTATTGTCCTTAAAAATGGTAATAACAACCCAGCCAGTGCAGCTTTATTTTAATATAAATCCTAGCAGAATATATTGCATACATACATAATGGCTTTATTGGCATGCCAAACTGGTAAATAGGCTTTTAAGTGGTATGGGTATTTTTATAGGTATTTTAATGCAGGGCAGGTCAAGACTACAACCAACTGGTGAAAAAGATAAACTATTAATTTATTGATAATCATACATAAAGACTGTTATGCTTTGATAGTGGGGTTTAGTTGATTAGACTGACCATACCTGACCAAAAAGCAAGCATGGCTGTGGCTAGTGTGTTCTAATAACCGGTGCCAGCAAATGTCAGACTATCCCAGCAGGGGCTGCATCTGATTGGCTGCAGCCATTGTTCAGCCTACCATTCTCCTGGTTCCTTCAAATTTTCAATTGAAGAATGTTGGTGGGAGGGGGTCCACAGGGCCACTTACTAAGTGCATTTCAGCAGTTCATCAGGAACCATCCGGAATTCAAACACTGTATTGCCAGCTTTAGTGATTGAGCTGAAGCTCTGCAATCTTCAATCATCCAGTCATGTTCAAGTGATTTTTCCCCACTTTGATTAAACTAAGGGAAAATTCCCTTGCATAGCGAACATCCTTTTTGTCTTTGGTAAATGAACCCCTTTGAATGGGCACAGTTTGTTAAGACCCCTTTCACACTGAGGGCGTTTTGCAGGCGCTATAGCATAAAAAAATAGCGCCTGCAATCCGCCCTCAAACAGCTGCTCCATTGTCTCCAGTGTGAAAGCCCTCAGGCTTTCACACTGGAGTGGTGCACTGGCAGGACGTCAGGAAAACTCCTGCCAGCAGCTTCTTTGGAGCGGTGAAGGAGTGGTGTGTTTACCGCTCCTCCACCTTTGCTCCCCATTGAAGTCAATGGGGCAGCGCTGGGATACCGCCGGAAACGCCGCTATTGCGGCGCATTGCGGGCGGTTTTAACCCTTTCTCGGCCCCTACCGGGGGGTAAAAGTGCCCCGCTAGCGGCCGAAATGCGCCGCAAATCCGACGGTAAAACGCCGCTAAAAATAGCTATGGGCGGCTCAGTGTGAAAGCCATCTAAAAAGTGTTTTAGGCTAGGGAGAAGTGGTTCTTTGATGTCACTATGGTGATTGGGTTGATATGCTCAAATCTAATGTAAGCTATTTTGTGATGTGCAGCTTGTCTCTTCCCCCCACCCCCTTTTTATTTTCAGAATATCATATTTTACAGACTAGATGGGTTCATAATTCGGGGAATCAGCAAGGTGAAATATACAGCACCTTGTGATTCTATTGGAGTTATTTATTGTTGTAGCACCCCTCCTGACACCTAGAGACATGGCAGTACCCCCAGAGAGAGAATGGGCTGACTTTTCACCTCAGGGGTAGATCACTTAACAGTACATGCAACATATGGCGCCAGTCACTATTAGGTGAAAACACAAAAAGGATTATTTTACTCACAGTCCATGGGAGAGGGTAATGGTTGCAGATGCTCAAGTTAAAGCAGAACTTTATCACTTCACTTGTCACAGCGGAGGGAAAAGGGCCTTTAAGTCAAACTCAACACACCTGTGTGTTAGCATCTTTCTGTGAACAATATGATCAAAAGCCATTTATCTCTAGAAGAGCCGGCCAACCTCCATGGTAATTTACCCTGTTCCTAATCTTCTGCAGAGGAGTCAACCAGCATCTATGGGAGAAGATCAACAGTACTAGGCATCAGCTTAAGGCCCAATCACATCCAGGCCCCTTCAGGAATAGCAGGCTTAAGGAAGTAGCTCTCTGGGAAGAGAGCCTGCATCAGCCAGCCCCAAATATTTATGCCCTTTCCCATAATGCACTACTGGCAAAGGAAACTTTGGGAAAAATATAAATATTCATAATCCATACCTACTGTAAGATCTCACACTAATATGAGAGGTGACAGTGCCGCCTACTGACAGAAGGGAGAACCGACAGTCAGGGTGAGCTTACAGGAAACGGAACAAACCACAGACTACAAATTGGCATTGGCTAATTGCAGCCATTCAGAACTAAATTTAGACATCCCTGCTTAAGGCAGGGTGGCTAAACTTTTAATACAGTTTCTTAAAAAAAAGAGGGGGGTAATTGAAGTTTGTTACAGCTTTGTGAGGGTCCTTTACAGTGGTAAAACAAAGAATGACTAAACTGCAATGTTTAGGTTAGCATTAAAGTGGGTGTAAACACGATTCATGAAATTTGATCTGGGCACTTATATCTGCAGTACTTTCTTATCTCTATTCAAAGCACTATGTTCTGTAGCTGTCTCCTGCTCCATTCTTTGGTTTTCAGCCTGAAAACCTTTGACAAGTTCTCAGTCAACTGATATAAAAGTAGCCAGAGTTTTGTGTGGGGGAGGATGCTATAAATAGTGCTGAACTTTTCAACGAACAGCTCTGAAAGTCTGTACCTATGAGGAGAGGGGGTGTGCGCCTTTCCTCCAATCAGCTGTCTTGGCTGTATGCCCAGGCTTCACTGCAGTGCTGAACAGGAAGAGAAAACCTCCTAACACGATCTGAACCTTCTAAAGAATATGTAAAGCTGAAGACAGCAGATATACATGTAAAACTTATGTAGGGAGATGTGTTTCATTCATGTGTATCATCTGAGGCTGTTCACTTCACTGGGTATATGTGAGAGTTTACATCCACTTTAATGTTTAGGCTTGATTGACTTCTTGGAGAGTTGATGTCCCTATAGTTTTTGGAGTTAGGTAATTATCATAAAGGTACACTGTCATCTGGATATATGTATTCTAAAAATTTTAAATCAGAACTCCGGGAAAAAACTTTTTTCCATGTCCTTGTTGCTGATCTCCTACCTTTACTAACTATGCCATCCATCTTCTTCTGAGCTCTGTAGTTCCTCTGTGGCAGCCTGATGATTTTGCAGAAAAGCCGTTAATCTCCAGTGATTTCCTGCACAGATAGGCAGCACTGATGGGCACAGATGAGACCGCAATTATGGGCACATATAGGCTGCACTGATGGGCATTGGGCACTGATAGGGGGCACTGATGGGCACAGATGAGACTGCACTGATGGGCACAGATAGGCGGCACTGATGGGCACAGATAGGCTGCACTGGATGGCACAGGTGAGACTGCATGTATGAGCACTGATGGGGACAGATAGGCAGCACTGATGGGCACAGATAGGCTGCAGTGATGGGCACAGATAAGACCGCACTTATGGGCACAGATATGCGATACTGATGGGCACAGATGAGACTGCACTGATGGGCAAAGATAGGCGGCACTGATGGGAACAGATAGTCGGCACCGATGGGCACAGATGAGACCGCACTTATTGGCACTGTTGGACACAGATAGGCTGCACTGGTGGGCACAGATGAGACCGCATTGATGGGCACAGATGAGACAGCACTTATGGGCACTGGTGAGCACAGATAAGACCACACTGATGGGCACAGATAGGCTGCACTGGTGGGCACAGATGAGACTGCACTAGTGGGCACAGATGAGACTGCACTGGTGGGCACAGATGAGACTGCACATATGGGCACTGATGGGGACAGATAGGCAGCACTAATGGGCACAGATGATATGGCACTGATGGGCACCAATGAGATGGCAGTGGTGGGCACAGATGAGACGGCACTGGTGGGCACAGATAGGCTACACTGGTGAGGACAGATGAGACCGCACCGATGGGCACAGATAGGTGGCACCGATGGGCACAGATGAGACCACACTGATGGGCACAGATGAGACTGCACTGCTGGGCACAGATAGGCCTCACTGGTGGGCACAAATGAGGCTGCACTTCTGGGCACTGCTGGACACAGATAGGCTGCACTGGTGGGCACAGATAAAACTGCACTTATGGGTACAGATAGGCAGCACTGATGGACACAGATGAGACCGCACTGATGAACACAGATAGATGGCACTGGTGGGCACAGATGAGACCACACTGATGAACACAGATAGATGGCACTGGTGGGCACAGATGAGACCGCACTGGTGGGCACAGATGGGCACAGATAGGCAGCACTGATGGGCACAGATAGGCTGCATTAGTGGGCACAGATAAGACTGCACCTATGGGCACAGATAGGTGGCACTGATGGGCAAAGATGAGACCGCACTGATGGGCACAGATAGGCAGCACTTATGGGCACTGATAAGCTGCACTGAGGGGCACTAAAAAAGGCTGCACTGATGGGCAATGATGGGGCTGCACTAAGGCAGTACGGATGAGGCTGCACTGACACTGATAAGGCAACACTGATGATGCTGCACTGATGGACACTGAGACGGCACTGATGAGGTTGCACTTATGGGCACTGATAAGCTGCACTGATGAGGCTGCACTAAGGTGGCACTGATGAGGCTGCACTGATTGGCACTGATAATCTGCACTAATATGCTGTACTGATGGGCACTGATAAACTGCACTGAGGTGGCACTGATAAGCTGCACTCATGGGCACTGATGAGGCTGCACTAATGGGCACTGAGGTGGCACTGATGAGACTGCACTCATGGGCACTGACAAGGCGGCACTGATAACCTGCACTGCTGGGCACTGATAAGCTGCACTGGTGGGCACAGATGAGACTGCACTGATGGGCAGAGAGAGGCAGCAATTATGGGCTGCACGTATGGGCACTGATAGGCTGCACTGATGGGCACAGATAAGACCGCTCTTATGGGCACAGAAATGCGACACTGATAGACACAGATGAGACCGCACTGATGGGCACAGATAGGCGGCACTGATGGGCACAGGTGAGACTGCACTTATCAGCGCTGATGGGCACAGATAGGCTGCATTGGTGGGCACAGATGAGACCACACTGATGGGCACAGATGAGACAGCACTGATGGGCACAGATAGACCGCACTGATGGGCATAGATGAGGCAGCACTTATGGGCACTGATGGGCACAGATAGGCTGCACTGATGGGCACAGATGAGACAGCACTTATGGGCACTGATGGACACAGATAGGCTGCACTGGTGGGCACAGATGAGACCACGCTGATGGGCACAGATAGGCTGCACTGGTGTGCACAGATGAGACTGCATGTATGGGCACTAGACATGTGCATTCGTTTTCGTCCGAATGCATTTTCGTCCGAATTTCAGGTATTTTCGTTATCGATTTAACAAAAAAAACGAAAGATCCAACATAAACAAATGCTTAATTTTCATTTTCGTTGTGACAACAGTTCGATATAGATAGGAGATTCGACATGACGCTGACAATAACAATCTGTGTCTATCGAACCTGTGGTCAAATGTGCCTAACCTTAATTCTATTAGTCCAAGATTATTCTACACAGAGAGAAAAGATTCGACATGGAGAGAAAAGATTCGACATAGAGAGAAAAGATCGCTGCTGGAATTGGGTGGGGGAAGTAAAATAAAAATAACGATGATGATGAATGTTATTGGCCGATTGTAACCAAAGAGGAGGGGCAGTAAAATAGCTAGAACTAAGTACACACATACAGCCAACTTACTTTCACTTACGATTTGCTAGCAGAGAGAGACACACACACTGAATCATTTCAGAAGGCAGTCAATCTTAGCTGGTCCGTTTATCAGAGAACCTGAATTATTCAGCAATTAAAGCGGGATTCCGGCCAGGAATTTTTTTTTTAAAAGTCAGCAGCTACAAACACTATAGCTGGTGTCTTTAAATAAGTACATTTACCTGTCCTGGGTGCCCGCGATGTCGGCCGCCCGAGGCCGACCCGTCCCTCGGCTCCCGGGTCCCGGCACCGCCATCCTAACTAAGGGAAACAGGCAGTGGAGCCTTGCGGCTTCACTGCTAGTTACCTACTGCGCACGCGCCAGTGGCGAGGCGCTCTGTGAATGGCCCCGTGGTTTTCTGGGAACACACACAGTTCCCAGAAGGCAATGGGGCCGCTCACCGAGGAGCAGGACATGCCGCGGAATAGGAAGAGGCAGATTAGGAAGACTGCCTAGCAACAAGGGTTCAGGTAAGTTTAAAACATTTTTTTTTTCAAATGTTTTTTTAATTTTTTTTACGATTTTTCATGCTATTTTTTATTTTAGGGTGACCCTCCACTTTAAGCATAAGCACAGCAGCAGAACAATAGTGAAGCAAGCTACAGATCAACTTAACTTTTTCATAATAATCTGCTGCTATTGTGTTAGTGTTGTGAACTTGACAGTGATACTAGTGTTGCTAGTGTTGTGATAGCTTCAGAGGCTGCCTGTGTTGTGGGGGGGATTTATTATTATAGATTCTATATTGTAATGCCATATCAATATCTGACACAACGTCGGATGCCGTGCCCACCATTGCACTTGGAGATTGAGAAACGAATGTGAAAGCTGGCTGACTGTTGGGGTAGAGTAGACCATTCAACATGAACGATGAAGATTCAACAAAGCAACGAAAAATATACAAATGTTGAATCTTTGGCTTATGGTGTCTGTCGAAAGTTCTAAGAAGATTTGATGGAGCTGCTAAACTGTACGACGCTGGAATTGTACATTTCCGGTCAAATGCATCCGTCCATAGGCTATAGAAAAATTCTAATGTTGGTTGACTAGTAAAATAATTAATAAATATAATTATTACTAGTCATACAACATTAGAATTCTACTACAGCTAGCTTGTAGGCGGAAAATTCGACCGGAAATGTACGATTGCAGCGTCATACAGTTTAGCTGCTCCGTCGAATCTTTGAACATTCGACAGACACCATAAGCCTTCAATGACAGATTTGACCTTAATTCATTTGGATTTTCAGAAGAATGCAATGTTTAACGAAAAATGAAATATATAAAAACGAATTTCGGAAGTAACTAAATAAATGTATTTTTCGTAAGAAAACGAAATTCCGAACTGAAATATTTCAGTGTGCACATGTCTAATGGTCACTGATGGGGACAGATAGGCAACACTGATGGGCACAGATGAGAGGGCACTGATGGGCACAGATGAAATGGCACTGTTGGGGAACAGATAGGCTGCACTTTTGGGCACAGAAGAGACTGCACTGATGGGCACAGATAGGTGACACTGATGGACACAGATAGGCTGCACTGATAGGCACTAATAAGGTTGAACTGATGGGCACTGATGAGGTTGCACTAAGGCAGCACTGATGAGGCTGCACTTATGGGCACCGATAAGCTGCACTGATGAGGCTGCACTGATGTGGTTGCACTGAGGTGGCACTGATGAGGCTGCATTTATGGGTACTGATAAGCTGCACTGTGGTGGAACTTATGAGGCTGAACTTATGGGCATTGATAAGCTGCACTGATGGGCACTGATAAGGATGCACTGATAAGGCAGCACTGTTATGCTGCACTGATGGGCATTGATAAACTGCACTGATAAGCTGCACTGATGGGCACTGATAAACTGTACTGAGATGGCACTGATAAGCTGCACTGATGGACACTAATGAGGCTGCACTGATGGGCACTGATAAGCTGCACTGATGGGCACTGATGATATTGCACTGATGAGACTGCACTTATGTGGCACTGATGCGGCACTGATGATGCTGCGCTTATGGGCACTGATAAACTGCACTGATGGGCATTGATGAGGCTGCACTAATGGGCACTAAAGCTGCACTTATGGGCACTGAAAAGCTGCACTGATGGGCACTGATAAGGCAGCACTGATATTCTGCACTTATGGGCACTGATAAGACTGCAGTAATATGCTGCACTGATGAGGCTACACTTTTGGGCACTGATGAGGCTAAACTTATGAGCACTGATGAGGCTGCACTTATGGGCACTGATAAGCTGCACTAATATGCTGCACTGATGGGCACTGAGGCCACACTTAGGGCACTGATAAGACTGCACTGATAAGCTGCACTGTTGAGGCTACACTTATAGGCACTGATGAGGCTGAACTTATGGCCACTGATAGGCTGCACTGATAAGCAGTGGACACTGTCCACTGCTTTACTGACACGTCCACTGTCAAATATCTGTAGCAGGGGTTCCCACCATCCCTGCAAAGTTTGCAGTCATTTTTTATGTCTTATTTTCAGTGTGATGTGTAGTATATGTGATGTTACATATCACAGAGCCTGTATTGTGGTGATATTGAAGCTTATTGAGATTTCCATACATTAGAGGGTTCCACCATTATTGTGGTATTGATTAGTAAGTTAGCGCTGCACTTTTTTTTTCTCATGCCGACATTTACTTGTGCCACATGCTAATGTAAAGCAGCATGGCCCGGCTCTTTCTTTCTGTGTTGCAGTAGGGATGTGCTCATACACCATACAAGCACTGATTGCTGTTAGAAAGATCTCAAAGCTGCAGCAGGAGGAGGAATATTACTAATACTGAATTACAGCAGAGTACAGTGTGTATAATATATAATTATGGGCATGTGTCTACAGTTCAGTAATGATTACATAAAGCAAGTAAGGGCAATAGGTTTATCTGCTGTTGTGGCTGGAGGGGGAGAGCACAAACATACTTTGCATTTATAAAGCTGTAACCTACCTATCCTGCTATGTGTTACTGAGTAGCATGGCTGGCTGCCTGCAGAATGAGAGGCGTGATTTATGTTGAAGTGGGCTTGTTCACATTAGACATGTACAGGCCTAGTTTACCTTCTCACATTCACTGCAATTCTCCAAAATTCATGGGAAATGTAGTTTGATTATAGTGTAGAGAGAGAGGAGAGGATATGATGTAATCACTGTTCTAATAGCTCCTCCTTGGCAGAATTGATGCTGCATTTTTGAATTACAGAGAGGACTTCCTGAAAATTCAATTAGACTTTTCTCTTCAATGATAAGGAATTTCACAAATGTAATACCTGTTTAGTGTTTTGTGTAAGGAGGTGTACAAACTGGGAATTTTTTGCCAAACCCGGAGTTCTGCTTTAAGGCTGATTTTCTAAAGTTTATCCACACAATAAATTGTGTGAACACTCCTTCCAGTTATCCAATCTTTAGCAGATAAAATAAGTAAACAAGGATAGTATTCTCACAAAGTTGGAAAATTGAAGTGAATCTTCACACTTTTTTTGTGTGAAGATCTAAAAATAATTTAGTAAATAGGCCTCATTGGTTCAGTGTTTAAATAGATTATTATATTTACCATTAGAACCACTGCTGAATAAGGTTTTCACTAGGGATGGGCGAACGGTTCGGCCCCAACATAAGTTCAGGCTGAACTTTGGTTGTTCGGATGTTCGGCGAACACCAAACATTATGCGTTAAAGTCTATGGACACTAACATGAAAAATCAAAAATGCTCATTTTAAAGGCTTATATGCAAGTTATTGTCATAAAAAGTGTTTGGGGACCTGGGTCCTTCCCCAGGGGACATGTATCAATGCAATTTTTTTTCAAAAAATTTCCGTTTTTCGGGAGCAGTGATTTTTTTTAATGCTTAAAGTGAAACAATAAAATTAAATGATCTCAAAATATGCTACAGTGAACCTCTAACATTAGCGGCGCTAAACAACCACAGCAAAGGGCTGTAATAATTGTATCCAATTGTTTGATACATGCATCATAAGTCCATCAACAAAAAGTTCATGTGGGGCTAAATCTGGTTAAATCCCATCACCACACTGCGTGTGAGAACTATCCTAAGGTAATGGGCCTACCAGATAAACAAAGGTATTAAGCTTGTGTTTAAAACAATTTCTTTCAGCAGGCACTACGTCTCTCCATCTAGGTGTTGCTCGTGACAAGCAAAATAAATGCGCACATAGCGTAATCCAATAAAATGTATTGTTTCTTACAAATACCCCCCTTACAATTGCGCACTTAGAAATTTAAAATTCAAAGCAGGCATATGAAACCTCAATATCTCTATCTCTCTTGTCACTATCGCTTGTCAAACTTTCACCGCCCAGCTGATCTCTCATGGGGTGGCGTTTCCCGACTGAGTAGACAGATGATCGGATGGCATAGGATGCTGCGTGGCCACGCACTGACGCGTTTCGTCATCACTTCATCAGAGGGCTTCCCCGTGGCATCAGAGGGGGGTGGGGTCACCTGTTTACGTCACCGGATGGCCCCGCCCTCAGCTATATAACAGCTGTCATTGAGAAGAAGCATCACTCGGTGGGATCCTCCCATGGAGGTGGAACTGTTGCGGCTTCTTTTTAAATTTTTTTCAGTCCGTCGGGCTGCATGGATTTACATCGCGGGACATTTTTATTTTTTTATCTTTTAATAAAGGACTTGTCCCAAGCTGTCTATTCTTTTTGACCCTTTTTTTGTGAAATGGTAGGGATACAATGTACCCCATTACTAATTCACATGGGGGGCCAGGATCTGGGGTCCCCTTGTTAAAGGGGGCTTCCAGATTCCGATAAGCCCCCCTCCTGCATACCCCCACAACCACCGGGCAAGGGTTGTGGGGATGAGGCCCTTGTCCCCTCCAATATGGGGACAAGGTGCTTTGGGGTCAGACCCCAAAGCACCCTCCCCATATTGAGGGCATGTGGCCTGGTATGGTTCAGGAGGGGGGCATTCTCATGTCCCCCCCTCTTTTCCTGTGGCCTGCCAGGTTGCATGCTTGGATAAGGGTCTGGTATGGATTTTGGGGGACCCCTACGCCATTTGTTTTTTAATTTGGTGCAGGGTTCCCCTTAATGTTCATACCAGACCTGAAGGACCTGGTATAGATTTTGGGGGGACCCCCACGCAATTTGTTTTTTAATTTTTGGTTTGGGGTTCCCCTTAATATTCATACCAGACCCAAAGGGCCTGGTAATGGACTGGGGGGGACCCCATGCTGTTTTTTTCAATGCGTTTTATCTATAATGCCGAGACCTGACAATTCATTACAGCCGCAAGCCACTAGCCGCCACTGCTTGTGTATAGTGTGTTGTCATTGGGTTGTTGGGAGGACTTTTTTCTATTCTCCTTTTTTATAGCCCTGGAGTTATGGATTGATGATATTGTAGATATTGTAGAATGTTGAATGGAAACATAGTACTTGAAAAGAGAAGACAAACCTAAAACTGTGATACTTTTGGTGTTGAGTAAGTTTCTCTTGTAACAAATATGGGATTTTTATTACAAAAATGTGGCAAACGTAATAAAAATATAAATGGGTTTGGGCTTTTATAATACAAACACATACGGCTTACTGTAAAGTCATTTAAAACATACTTAGTGATCACTCCTAAATTATTATTCTGTCAGGAAAAAATGTGAAGAGTATAGGTAAAATATTTTAGATCCCCTTTACAAATGGCACTGAATTGTACAAACTGCTTACAAAACAGTTGGAGATGATACTTGCGAATACCTGAAAGCAGATTCATTTTATTGGCAGGTGTTACTTAAGAATAGCCAAATGAGTAATATTTGGCATATGTTTACGTTAGATGACTTGCAGAGCTACCTTTGCAGACATTGCTGGAAAGCAATGTTGGAAGCTGAGCTTGAGCACCATTTGGGAAATAAAGTCTGTATTGCCAAATCAGATTCCACTGTGTCTCTATTATATATCACAGAGGAGAACTTTGTGCCATCTTAGTTTTAGTAAGAGGGAAAACTTCCATTACTCTAACAGTCAGCCACTATGTGCAAAACATTTTATTGGTAAAGGTAAAGTAACTACTATTACTGCTTGTGGATTAATCAACCAAGGTCAGAGTGTGCATGAAAAATACAACTATACAAAAACCTGTAATATCGTTGCAGTAGGTCTGCCAATTTTAAAAAGTATTTGCATAGCCAAGAGACAAGCAAAGGAAAAGACATTTTGAATAAGGAAAATAAAGCAACCAAAACATGCAGAAAAAAATATTGAACTACATGCAAGCATTATAAAGAACTTGAGCGTACAAGGTTTTTAAAATATATAGAATCAGCATCCAGTGACAATGAGCTAATGGCATCTTATTAGCATTTAATGAAAGCATGTGCCAAATATGTGCCAAAGAGGAGGCCACAAGTGGAACCGCACAGTTAGGTATAGGCTAACTAAAAAAGAATAGTTTCAAAAAATGACCTCTTCCAAAATTACCATCATCCAATCTGTGTGAGGTATGAGCGCTGAAACTTATGTGGATGTGTTTTAATAGGATGCGTGGTTTGTGGTCCTAGAGGCTGCTCACCAGCAACTGTGGGGTCTTGCTGGTCAGAGCTAAATAAATAAAGTTCAAAGTAAATCATAAATAAAGTCCATATAGCGCTTGAACTGAACACTAAAGTGCATAGAAAAGAAAAAGAGTTTTTTGATTTATTATCCAAAGAAATGTGATTGTTTAGAAGAATATCCACCTGGTGCACCTCCACCGTGATAATAAACAGGATGTGAGCTTACCTGACCCAGCACTCAAAGCGAATCCCTCAGTGGTTAGACCGGAAAGGAAGGTAACATGGCTTGCCAAACAAACCTCTGGTTTTCCTCAGACGTGACCAATAAGGAAGAAAAAGGGGGTCCACATAGTGTAAAACCATAAGACACTTTTATTTTGGGAAAAGGTTGCTAAACACTTACAGCTATCCAGTGAATAGTCAGCGGTTAAAATGGTAGTTCCCAGGATCAAAACGACTTGTATAAAAGCTCAATGTATACGTGTGGCTAGTTCAGACATAGACTATGGGGGTGATTTACGAAAGCCGTGCATCATCAGTAGAGGTGCACGGCGAGGCGCAATGCACATTTCCACATATACGAAATGGTGCGCCGAGAGAGTGCAATCTGTGCGCCACTATGGACATGGCGCACGGCATCTCCAATTCAATTTTGACAGAAGATGGAGGTGCCAAAATTATGGGGTGATGTGAGGAAGTTTAATAACAACTGCCCAAGTAACAAATATGCCCAAAATAGAATGAGAAAATAACTTTCTCAGAGAAAGCCTGCTGTACGTTTAGAACTGCGTGAGATCAATGTAAGCAGTGCATATGCGCAAGAGGTTCTTGTGCTCATTCACATGAGTTTGTTCGCTGCATGGCCAAAATCTTAGTAAATGTTAAGCAACCTACGTGCAATTGCATGGGCTGAATGGGCGCACCTCTAATGTTGACTTTTTTTTTTTTTACGCTGGTTCACCTTTATGTATTTTTTTACGGAGATTTGCACACAGGTCATGTTAACATGTTACGTTGCCAACATGTGACATGCACCTTGTTAAAATTATGTAAAAAGACTCTTGCTCCTACCAACCACAAAGTACCTTGTACCCACTAGTTTAAAGGGGCTTTCCACATTCCGTTAAGTCCCCTGTCTACAGCCCCCCACAACCCCAACCTAGGGTTGTGTGGAAGAGGCCCTTGTCCCCCTGAATATGGGAACAAGGTGGTTGGCTTTTGGGGTGCCCGATCCCCTCCTTCCCCCAAGCATCCACCGCCTTCCATGGGCTGGCTTGCTGTGTGTTTGGCTTGAGGTTTGTTAATGTGTGGGAGGGGCACAATATTTTTTTAGTTTGGGGTGGTATTTTTCACATGGGGGTTCTCATTTTAAGCCTTAACAGACCCAAATGGCCTTGTATATATTGGGGGGGCATATTTTTTTATGGGGTTAAAATCTTGCAGCTGCAATGTAGATTTGTAAGTTTTCTCTAAAGCCATACATCTTTGAAGCAGCATATTGGATACATGCTACAAATGCACCACTTTACAGGCAGAGTTAGCCCCCCCCCCCCCAAGTAACTAGCTTTTAAGCAATTTTGCATTTTTAAAGGCACCTCTCCTTGTTTCAGTTTTTGGGTTTGTTCAAATAGGTGACATTAATATATGTCCCTCAGGGTGGGACCAGGGCCCCCATACCCATTTTAAGGCCAATAACTAGAATATAAGCCAGCCAAGTGGGGACTAGCAAAATTAACAAGTCATTTCCCATAGACTGCAATAGTATTTGTTGTATAACTTTTGCCCATGTTAGGCTCTTTGTTTGCTTCCCAGACCGGGGGGGTGGTGGTGGTTGTTTTATCTGTAATTTTGTAGAATGCTGGATGATGTGCTTAATTTTGAATGGGGAGTGGCTTATTTTGTGCTAGCTGCATTTGGGTTGGTCTGGGCATGCTTAGGGACTTTAGGTTTTTTTTTGTGCTTTTTGTGTGTGAACGGCACTTGGATTTTTCTGGGCATGCTCAGAGAGTGTGTTTTTTGGGTTAGTAATTTAAGGACATCCTTAACAGGTGTACCCACTTTGAAGTAATGTCTCTACACTGGCTGAACTTGCATTTTGTGTGTTTCATGGACTGTGCATGTGTTTTCAATTGCCTCATTAGCACACAAACCTATGTTATATAAAGCTTGCAGATAGCATTCTTTACCTTGCCCTGAAAAGAGGCCAGATTGCTTGAGGGTGTGTGTGGCAAGAGAGTACATTTGGGTGTCCTTATAGAGTTTGTAACACATGTATTTTCTCTTTGTATTTTGTTTGTTATGTCTTTGCAAAACAGATGTGTTTTAGAGCAAGTATTTTTTACTTTTGATTCTTAATTTTTTTGGGGGGGGGGTATTTTTCCCTAAAATATTTTTGATGTCAGTGTGTGTCGTTTTGTAGGTTGTTAGTTTCACTTTGATTTAATTGTCTGTGCTGCATTATTTTGCAAAATCTTCCACAAGATGTTGTGACTAATAAATGTTTAAATCCTTAAGAGACTGTCCGTTTGTGGGCACAGTCCTTTTAAGTCCTGTTAATTTCCTCTGCAAAATGGTCTGACCTCAAAACCATATTCTGTTATGCCGTGTACACACGGGCGGACTTTTCCACCAGACTGGTCCGACGGGACGAATCCGTCAGACAATCCGACCGTGTGTGGGCTTCATCGGACCTGCAGCGGACTTTTTCGGCCGAAAATCAGACAGACTTTAGATTTGGAACATGTTTCAAATCTTTCCAACGGACTTGAGTCTGGTAGAAAAATCCGCTCGTCTGTATGCTAGTCCGATGGATTAAAACCGACGCTAGGGCAGCTATTGGCTACTGGCTATCAACTTCCTCATTTTAGTCCGGTCGCACGTCATCAGGTACAAATCCTTTGGACTTTAGTGTGATCGTGTGTGCGCAAGTCTGTTCATTCGAAAGTCCATTGGAATTCCGTCAAAAGTATGTTGAAAGTCCGTCGGAAAGACTGTCGGACCTTTGATGCCGAAAAGTTTGCCCGTGTGTACACGGCATTAGTGTCTCAAATTAACATACATGTGTTTTTTGCTTTCCTTGCTCTTTTCCAAGTCCCGTTTTGTTGACCAATAAAATTTGTAGCAAATTTTTATGTTTTGTTAATAATTTGTTTTGCAGGTGCATGGTCAGTCCAAGTAATGCATTTTACACCCCCCCCCCCAAACAATTTTCATGCTATAGATTTCCCAGCTGCAGCTTAACTAGGCTGATTGGCATGGCAAACAAAAAGTGTGATTTGTCTAAAAGCTACTTTCCTGGTACATTCATGGCAGCATACACATGGATTGTGCATATGTTGCCATGGATAGGCACCAGGAAAGGAAAATTACAGAGAGGTAAGTATTCAATTTTCCATTTTAGCGCAGTGGTTCTCAGCCTCAATCCTCAAGTACCCCGAACAGGACATGCTTTGGGAATTTATCTTAGCTAAAAATAGCTGTCCAAAAAACCAAGCCATTGACTCTGATTTAAAGCACCTCTGCAAGATGAAGGAAAACCTGCAAACATGGCCTATTGGGGGTACTTGAGGACAGGGTTGAGGACCACTGATTTAGAGCACTGAGCTAAAATCTAGCTCAAGACAATCCCTTTCTAATTGTGAGCATTTGAGGGAAACCAAGTGAGTGTTAGAACCGCTGCTTGTTTTTCTTTAGGTTGGGCTTTGTGTCCCTTTTCTGAAAATTGGCTTCACTTCCTGTCACATAGCCAAACAGGAAGTGAGGGTAAAACCCTACCAATGTCTTTCCTTGGGGACATACAGGTCAATCTAACTAGTGTCCCCATTATGCAAATTGCATCTCTAGGACTTTGTTGTGTACACCCCAAATGCTGTTTTTTTTATGTTCCTTGCATGTCCCCCTCGGATCTCCAGCAACTGCACTTCCAAGTGCACTTGTAGTGCAAAGTGGATTTGCCTTTAGTAAATAAACCCCAAAGTCCAAGATACCTGATAATTTGGGGTGTAAACAGCAAAATGCTAGAGTGCAATTTACCTAATGGGGAAACTATTTAGATTGACCTGTGTGTCTCCAAGGAAAGACATTGGTAGGGTTTTACCCTCACTTCTTGTTTGGCTATGTGACAGGAAGTGTATAAGTTGGAGGAGAAACTGGCAAAATTTGGGAGGTGTCTTCACCCTATCAGGGGTGCAGACATCCCCAAAAACTGACAAGACTTTTAATCCCTCTGCACTCTATCCCCAAGCAAAAATAGGAAAGGATTTAATTTAGTTTAACTTTGCAAAGACACATTCCTAAGTTCAACTGTGAGCATGTCAATGGCCCATTTAGACCTTGTTTAATAGAAAACACCAGTTGCCTTTCACTAGAAACATTTGTTAGTCCAGTCCTGCATCTGCTTTACTATTAATTTTTTTAAAAATTGGGTTCCTGCATCTAGATGCGTGACCAACTGCTGTGTGCACAGAGGTATGCACCCGTGGCGCATATCTGGTTCCCGGTAGCGGCGAAACGACATCACGCCTCTCCAGGAAGCTGCTTGTCCTACTGTGAATTTCTTCCCACCGTCATGCCCCTCTTACTGTTCTCTGAGGAAGAGATGATCCTTATTTGCAATTTAGGATCATTTTTAAGTTATTTTTACACAGGGTGGTGTTTGTGTGGGGCATGTGTTTATGTCTAAATGATTTGGCCTCAAAACACACACTTACAGTAGGTGACCGCGATATTGTGTCAATCTCGCCGCTGTTATCGCCGAGATTTGACACCTGCGAGCCCGGTCGCGGGAGCCAATGCCGAGATGGCTCGCTCATCGGGAAAGGAAAACTGTTTTTTCCTTTCCCAATGAGCTACAGGCAGTGCTGACAGCTGTCTGGTATGAATCATGAGGGGGAGCTCCACGCCAAATTTTAAATAAAAAAACAACGTGGGTTCCCCCCCAGGGGCGTACCAGGACCTTAGGTCTGGTATGGATTTTAAGGGGAACTCCTACGCCGAAAAATCGATGTGGGGTCCCCCCAAAATCCATACCAGACCCTTATCCAAGCACGCAGCCCGGCTGGTCAGAAAAGGGGGTGGGGACGAGCGCCCCCCCTCCTGAACCATACCAGGCCGCATGCCCTCAACATGGGGGGTGGGCGCTTAAGGGAAGAGGGCCCCCCACCCCAAAGCACCTTGTCCCCATGTTGATGAGGACAAGGGCCTCTTCCTAACAACCCTGGCCGTTGGTTGTCAGGGTCTGTGGGCGGAGGGCTTATGGGAATCCGGGAGCCCCCTTTAATAAGGGGGCCCCCATATCCCGGCCCCCCACCCTATGTGAATGAGTATGGGGTACATTGTACCCCTACCCATGCACCTGGGGGAACAAGTGTCAATAAAAAAACACACTACACAGGTTTTAAAAGTAATTTATTAGGCATCTCCGGGGGTCTTCTTCCGACTTCGGGTCTTCTTCTGACTTCTGGGTCTTCTTCCGACTTTGGGGGTCTTCTTCCGACTTTGGGGGACTTCTTCCGACTTCTCCGCTCTCTCCTTCCGGTGTCCGCTTCTTCTCCCGCTCTCTGGCCTCTTCTCCCGGTGTCCGCTTCTTCTCCCGCTCTCTGGCCTCTTCTCCCGGTGTCCGGTTCTTCTGCCAGGCTCCTCCGCTATCTTCTGCCACTCTTTTGCTAGCTGTGGCCCAGTCTTCGCCGTCTTGTTCCATCTTTTCTTCTTCTGATGTTGACACAACGCTGTCTCCCACCGTAATGATGTGTGCGAGGTGCGGGGTGACTTATATAGGCATGGGGCATGGTCACCGGGCGCTGTCACCCGGTGACCCCGCCCCTTATGATGTCACAGTCCCATCATGCCCTGGTTGGGTAGATGCCACACTCCCAATTCTGGAAGCATAATAATGGTCTAGCACAGGGGTCTTCAAACTACGGCCCTCCAGCTGTTCAGGAACTACAATTCCCATCATGCCTTGAATGTCTGTGTCATGTCTGTGAATGTCAGAGTTTTACAATGCCTTATGGGATATGTAGTTCTGCAACAGCTGGAGAACCTTAGTTTGAAGATTCCTGATCACTCTAGCATGTCTTGAAAAAAGGTGTTTTTTCATGTGCCTTGTATACTGCCCAAGAAATAGTCCAAAGTGTGGAAAATACAAGTGGGTCATGGCACATCTACATTCCAAATTAGGCACTTAAGATGGTCATGCACTCTGCAATCTGATTGCCCAGTCTCTATAAAACTCGACATTTAGACAAAATAGGTAATAGGAAAACGCACTTGAACAGTTAATTCAAATTATAGGACATCAAACAGGCTCTTGCACTAAATCTAATTTATCTAAGATCTAACTGATTGCAGTGTATGGTCACCTTTAAAGAGCAAGATCTGAAAATATTAATTTATTGGGTTTAGAAACACTTCTTTGTTCTTTGTAATGTTTTGAAAGATTTGGGTAAAAAAAGAAAAAAACACATTTCAAAGATATATTAGAAATGAAAGGAATGAGATTAGCATCAAAAGGGTTAATTAACTGTGAACACCTACTAATTTCCTAACAAGACGCATCCAATGAGATTAAATTAACCAATTGTATTGGGTGTGCGCTATTGTAAATGAGAAAACCGCAGTTACCCTAGCGCCAGTTGCAGTTTACATATGCGGGTATTTATCATCCCTATTTGCGCTTCAATGGGCTCCGGTTCACACGTTCGATTAATGACTTTTCCGCCGCACCAATTAATTTATGAACTGGTGCAGTGCCTTCTTCTTAGTAAATCACCCCCTATGTTACCTTTCTTTCCAGTCTAACCACTGAGGGATTCACTTTGAGTGCTGGATCATCATTTAAACGTCTAAACTCATATAACGTGGAGTCTAGAGATCTGGTAGGCTCACATCCTGTTTATTATCATGATGGAGGTGAACCAGGTGGATATTCATTTAAACAATCACATTTCTTTGGATACTACATCAATCAATGTTTTTACATCTGTCACTATGCACTTTAGTGTTCAAGCACTACGAGTTATATTGACTATTTTTTAATAATTTACTTTGAACTTTATTTATTTAGTGCTGCAATTTTTATTTATGTATGTTTTTGCACAATTGGTTCTGTTGTGATATTGCAAGCAGCTTTATTTCACTTAGGTTATTATCACCTAAGCAGTAATATTTTTTACTATTTTACAGAACCCACAACTTCCGTTGCAAATGGGGATGACGTTTGGGTTTTAGTGAAGCCTGTGTGTCTAAAGCTTGCAGACAAGGTAACATAATGCAGGAGTTTGCCACAGTAACCATAATTCCCATGCCTGTCCATTGAACTTAGCTCAGCTAGCCTAGAAGCCTAGAAGGGTCAATAAGGGGCTTTTGGATAAGCCAGCCCCCTCACTGAAAAGAGATTGAAGGTCAGCAGGAGGGACCACTGAGCCCTTCAGGGGGCACAGAAGACCAGAACTCCCAGGAGTGTTCGTTTTTAGGCGAACTTTAATGAATGATCACCTAAGCAATAGAGGGTCGTTCAGCAGTGACGGTGGCAAGAGAGGTAGGTATTCTGTTTTCTCATAACATGCTTTATTTTTTTTAGATTTTTACTTTTTTACTTATGTAACCCTTGTAAAAAGTGATCATATGTTCTGGTGTGTATAGTTGTAAAATGACTGCAGCACTACAGTCTTCAGTTTGAATCCCAGCCAGTACATGATCTGCGTGAAGTTTGCATGTTCTTCCTGTGCTTGTGCTGATTTCTTCCGGGTACTGCAGTTTCTTCCCACTCTCCAAAGACTTGCTGATAATTTAATGGGCTTCTGTCTAAACTGGCACTAATATGTGTTCATATGAGAAAGGAACCTAAGGCTGTAAGCTCCTTGAGGGCAAAGACTGATGTGTATATGTGTTGCATGAATTGACAGCCCTATATAAATACCTGTAATGTATAAAAAAAATGAATGTTGCTGTCTGGTACTAGTCAATGTATTTTGTCAGACCTTGTGTTAAAATCTCATTACTGATTTTTTTAAAATTCTTTCTATCCTATTCTTTCAAAGCTACACCAACACATATAATTATGTTCTTAATGTTTCAGCATATCCTCTTCCCTCGTATGATACTCCATACAATACAGAGAAAGGGAAGACCCCCAGTGTGCCAACATCCAATAATTGTATGCAATGGATTAAATGAGTTAAAAAAAACTCTTATCAAAACAAGGCAGACTTTGTGGGCATATCATGAGGTGGTAATTTATAAAATGTAATATCTTTTTTACAAAAATGATTAAAATAACATTAGACAGACAAAGACACCCTAATACCTGACAAGGTCAACAGATACCCAATAGAATGGACATGGAAGTATGGATCTAAAATTCTAGTACATATAATCCATAATGGAAACAAATACAATGTGTAAGGTTATCCAAAAATTGGATCCATAAACGTCTCCATGCCTTCTTGTCAATGCGTTTTGCAATTTTAATTGCTTCCTCAGGATATACTGTGTAGGTGCTGATAAACCGTGAGACCAAGCATGGGGTAACACCACATGCGACAAATTACGGATCAAGATCAATTTTTCCCACAGATAGAATTCGCAGAGGTAGAAAATGAACCAATTATTTTGTGTCACTTAGGTTCTCACCTCCAATGTAACCAAGGTCACAGATGATTCTAATAATGGAAGATAAGATGATTCAATCAAAGTAGGGTACTGAATGGAGAGTTGAGCCACATATTGGGCATCATGATACATCTGTCGATATCAAGAGCTCATATAATCACCCCTGATTGGGAGACATGACTGTTGCTTTGATATATCCATCAAAAGTAAAGTCCCGATCATCAGATTGGTGAGAGACATGGAGCCTTATTTTGTGTATCAAAGGTTCCTTATTCAGGAGGGCTTAATAATGGAGCCAAAACTAAAAAGTCTTGAATGGAGTATAAGGAGCCTCTCCTGAGAAGAATTGGTAGTACAGGTGTATTCCAACAGGTATACTAAGGGTGGGCTTAGCTGTAAGCGTCAACAGTAACTAAAACTCAGAGTCAGCTAGGATTCAACAGTGACAGAGGTTTAGGAAACCACTGAAGGTAAGTAAAAGTATCTCTGGGTGCATTTATGTTATATTTGTAAGATTTTTCTTTTTTTTTTTTAATGATAGATTCACTTTAATGCTCATGGTGGGTAAGAAGAGTTGACTGTATATGGCAAGCATTAAAAGCACAATGAATGAGCCAGAATAATTTTTAAATTTACTCATGCTTTAATCCATTGTTCACTTTGGCCATTACCCTGTTTATTTTATAGAGATCATCAATGCTTTTACAGTATAAATACACACTGTATAAATTGTACTGACTCTAATAAACAGCATGTGTCATTTGTCTATATATTGTTTATTTTGTTATATTCCAAGGTACCCCTTGTCTTTGAAAAAGTTAGTTTCACAATGTGTATGTTTATCATCTTATTCCATTTTTCTTTGGCATTTTAAAAAACTGCTATGGTAATGTCTAAATATGTAAAAATATCCATCTATAATATGCCAAGAAGTAATCAAAAACACAAAGAGTAAGCTGGTATTTCTTTTTTCCCATGTTATTTTCTCTGTTAAAAGTTGAAAGCCAAAAATTTCCAAAAAAAATGTAAAAAAAGCCCTCAACTGGCAGATTTTACACCTTAAAAATATTTAAAGGTTGATATTCGTTTAAAAAAAGGCAAATCTGTTTACTGAATAATTTTACAATGAGAACATTGTTTTTTATGCTGCAACATTTTAGATTTTCTAAAGCAGACTTTATGCTGAAATGTTTGTTGTTAAAGTGATATTTTCTTAAATAAAAATGGTAGATTTAATAACAAATATGTTATGCTTACCTGCTCTGTGCAATGGTTTTGCAAAGAGCAACCCTGATCCCCTCTTCTGGGGTCCCCTGCCGGGACCCTGGGCTCCCCCCCACCGAGTGTCCCCAAAGCAAGCAGCTTGCTATGGGGGGCACTTGAGCTTGCTCACTCCTGAGCTGCCTCTGTGTGTCTCAGTCACTGCTCCCTGGCTGTGATTGACAGCAGCGGAAGCCAATGGCAGAGGCAGAGGAGGCACAGAACCGGTGAAACAGTGGTTCTTGTGCACATCGTTGTTTTGCGATCAGGCTCAGGTAAGTATTGGGGAGGGCCTGGGGGGAAGCTGCATGCAGAAGGATTTTTACCTTCATGAATAATGCATGAAGGTAAATAACCTTCTGTCTTTAGAATTATTTTAATCTGCACACAGCAGTGACACTGAGGCTCCTTCACACCTTTTGGCACTGCGGTGAGTTACTGTATGCATGTTAAAGAGACATTGTTACCATTTTTGTGCATCAAAGTGCCTTTAGTAGTAAAAAATATGGATATGGAATAAGGACCACCTACTGTTTCTCTATAGAATACCTGCCCCTCCTGCTGAAAAATGTGTCTTGATATTTAAGGCCACCCTTGACACTTTCATGTGTGTGGAGGCCCTTTTTCAATCAGTTTTCCAACAACAATGGGTTACTTACAATTACTGCACACAATGTGCTGTCATGCTAGTGGGTAGCACTCTCGCCTAACAGTAAAAAGGGCCGCTGGTTCCAATCCCAACCACGACACTACCTGCCTGGAGTTTGCATGTTCTCCCTGTGCCTGCATGGATTTCCTCCGGGTACTCCGGTTTCTTCCCACACCCCAAAGACATGCTGGTAGGTTAATTGTCTTCTGTCTAAATTGGCCCTAGTATATGAATGTGTTAGGGACCTTAGTTTGTAAGCTCCTTGAGGGTAGGGACCGATGTGAATGTACAATGTATATGTAAAGCGATGCGTACATTGATGGCGCTATATAAGTACCGTAATAATAATAATAATAATAATAAGATTATGTACAGCAACAGCAGAAAATTAGGGAGATCGGCACACTTAATGCAAAGTTCTGATTATTTCTGAAAGCCATTTCATAAATGTATCATAACAGCTATCGGGATTCTTCACCACTTCTGCTCTGCATATGGTGTGTTGGGGTGTTGAGATCCTGAAAGGAAATAATTATATATTAAGGAAAGTAGGGAAGTTCTTTTTTTTTTGTGTATTTATCACTACTACAGTCCCTTCAGTGTTGACGATAGTAATTGTCTCTTTAACACTTGTTATGCTTCCCATTAGGGCATGACTTAATCAGTGTACTGCTGTTCATTGATTGTACAATAAAATGTCTAGAGCCATGTAAAGACACTGACCTGGCTATGCTGTCTGAAAAGATTACCAGGATCGAAATGTGCCTGCATAGCTTTAACCCTTTTGCTGCCATCAATGTTATGCTTACGACAGCAGCAGCGGAGACTTTTGTACAAACTCCTGGCTGCTATAGCAGTTGGCATACTCACAATTTTTTGGGTTCTAGAGCTTTTCCTTGCATGAAGAAAGTTCTATTATCCTGTGCAAATTTTGCATTTACTGTTGCATGTACTTTATTAGTGTCTTAAGATTGTATTTAATAAAATTGTATTTGTATTTTATATATAATTGTTAGAGTGGTGCCTTTCCAAAAGTCCCTCCCATAAACCCCCTTTCTGTAACTATCTCAACCATCTGTGTGTATGCACAGTATCCTGTAACCTCACCCCCCCACTATCAGGAAGAAGAGATGCACGGTCACGTGACAGCACTTTTTAACCTTGAAAAAAAACTGGGAAAAAGCATTTATGGCACCAGCGGTTATAACTGTGTTAGAAAGTGTCTATAACGTTGCATGTTTCCAACTACTGTAACATGTAAAAAGAGTGCAAAAATGGCTCTGGCAACAAATGGGATAAAGGGATTTTGCTATTCAATCTGGTTTGGTTGCTATCCAACACTTGGACTCAGGGAGTCCCTTACTGATCAACAGCCCCTATATACTTGGTCACCTTACTAGAATGACACTGTATACATATATATATTGTGATATTAATACATTATAGTGTATTTATCCAGTTATAGCAGTACACATACGGCATTATGTCACATACGGCAGTATGTCAGCTGAGTTCAGCACACTATCAAATATGTTGCTGTCTATAAAATGTTCAATATGCTGGTCAGTTGATGATCCACAACTAATGTGAAAAAGAGATACTATTAGTAGACTGGAACATTTATCTACAAACCTCCATGAAGTTCAAAGCAGTGATGGTAAATTTCACATTCCATTTGCCAGATGGATCCTAAGGGAATTGTGAGAGCATTATACATGCAGCATATGGACAATGTTTACTTGTTCTCACCTGGTGTCAGAAAAAAATGATTTCACAAATCATGAAAACAAGAACAGATTATATAAAAAAAATCATGCCAGCTTTAACTAAATTAGGAGACCTACACATATTATTATCATTATTATTTTTTTTTTTATTATTCCAGATTTATATAGCGCCAACAGTTTGTGCTGCACTTTACAACATGTAGGGGGACAGTACAGTTACAATACAATTCAATACAGGAAGAATCAGAGGTCCCTGCTCCTTAGAGCTTACAGTCTAAAAGGGAGAGCCAATTGATACAAAAGGTAATAAATGTGGGGGATGTGCTGATGGAGAAAATAAAAGTACAATTGTTAGGTGGGGGGCAGGATAGGCTGCTCTGAAGAAAAGGGTTTTCAAGGATTGTTTAAAAGTGGACAGAGTAGCAGATAGTTGGATAGATTTGGGTAGGGAGTTCTCAGAGGCGTAACTAAAACCTTCAGGGCCTTGGTGCAAGAAAGCACGAAGGGGCCCCCCGATTCCCCCCCCCTTCCATCGCTCCCGGGACCCTTCCCTCTGAGCCTGGGTCATTTCCCACTAATGCAGTGGCATGGCATTATACTCCCTGCTGAACTCGACCCATTCAAGTGAATGGTGGTGCTCTGCAAGCGCCCCACAACTGCATGCAATGCACATGTTATGGCATGCTAGTGCAAAGTTGAAGGGGTTAAAGCAGGCGGTGCAAAGGCAATATGAAACCTCCTTACTGACTGTCAAATGATCTATGAAGAGCAATTTATTTATTGACTTTTTTTACATGCTAAACAGCTGTTTGGCTTTGGTGAAATATCAGGATTCTAAACAGACCCATGATAGCTGACTTTTGAGATAGGAACACCATGTGGCACCATGTTGTTTGTGAAAATGTATGTGTTAGCAGATGTGTGGGGGTGCCATTAACAATTAATGGCACTGCTGTGTGTCTTTCTGTGTGTCAGGAAAGCCACAATTTTGTCCACATTCCAGTCATGCAAAAAGTATGAAACTAGCCTCATAGTGGGCTCACATCAGGGTGCTGCAATTTGGCTGCAGTGTGATTGTATGTGTGTTTTACATGTGGTTTTAGGTGTGCTCCCATTGAATTATATTAGGCAGTGTGTTTTCTGAAAGCACATCAAATATGTAGCATGCAGGAATTTGATGTACTTTCATGAAAACGCGTGCCCTAAAAGAATTCATTAGTAGCGTATAGGGATGAGCCGAACACCCCCCTGTTCGGTTCGCACCAGAACATGCGAACAGGAAAAAAGTTCGTTCGAACATGCGAACACCGTTAAAGTCTATGGGACACGAACATGAATAATCAAAAGTGCTAATTTTAAAGGCTTATATGAAAGTTATTGTCATAAAAAGTGTTTGGGGACCTGGGTCCTGCCCCAGGGGACATGGATCAATGCAAAAAAAAGTTTTAAAAACGGCCTTTTTTTCAGGAGCAGTGATTTTAATAATGCTTAAAGTCAAACAATAAAAGTGTAATATCCCTTTAAATTTTGTACCTGGGGGGTGTCTATAGTATGCCTGTAAAGGGGCGCATGTTTCCTGTGTTTAGAACAGTCTGACAGCAAAATGACATTTTGAAGGAAAAAACTCATTTAAAACTACCCGCGGCTATTGCATTGCCGACAATACACATAGAAGTTCATTGATAAAAACGGCATGGGAATTCCCCAAAGGGGAACCCCGAACCAAAATTTAAAAAAAAAAATGACGTGGGAGTCCTCCTAAATTCCATACCAGGCCCTTCAGGTCTGGTATGGATATTAAGGGGAACCCCGGCCAAAAAAAAAAAACGGCGTGGGGTCCCCCCAAAAATCCATACCAGACCCTTATCCGAGCACGCAACCTGGCAGGCCGCAGGAAAAGAGGGGGGACGAGAGTGCGGCCCCCCCTCCCTCCTGAACCGTACCAGGCCACATGCCCTCAACATTGGGAGGGTGCTTTGGGGTAGCCCCCCAAAACACCTTGTCCCCATGTTGATGAGGACAAGGGCCTCATCCCCACAACCCTGGCCGGTGGTTGTGGGGTTCTGCGGGCGGGGGGTTTATCGGAATCTGGAAGCCCCCTTTAACAAGGTGACCCCCAGATCCCGGCCCCCCCCTGTGTGAAATGGTAAGGGGGTACATAAGTACCCCTACCATTTCACGAAGAAAGTGTCAAAAATATTAAAAATGACAAGAGACAGTTTTTGACAATTCCTTTATTTAAATGCTTCTTCTTTCTTCTATCTTCCTTCATCTTCTGGTACTTCTGGTTCTTCCTCCGGCGTTCTCGTCCAGCATCTCCTCCGCGGCGTCTTCTGTCTTCTTCTCCTCGGGCCGCTCCGCACCCATGGCATGGGGGGGAGGCTCCCGCTCTTCTCTTCTTCTTTTCTTCTCTTCTTCTCTTCTTCATTTTCTTCTCCGGGCCGCTCCGCAATCCATGCTGGCATGGAGGGAGGCTCCCGCTGTGTGACGGCGCTCCTCGTCTGACAGTTCTTAAATAACGGGGGGGGCGGGGCCACCCGGTGACCCCGCCCCCCTCTGACGCACGGTGACTTGACGGGACTTCCCTGTGGCATTCCCCGTGACGTCACAGGGAAGTCCCGTCAAGTCACCGTGCGTCAGAGGGGGGCGGGGTCACCGGGTGGCCCCACCCCCCTGTTATTTAAGAACTGTCAGACGAGGAGCGCCGTCACACAGCGGGAGCCTCCCTCCATGCCAGCATGGATTGCGGAGCGGCCCGGAGAAGAAAAGAAGAAGAGAAGAAGAGAAGAAAAGAAGAAGAGAAGAGCGGGAGCCTCCCCCCCATGCCATGGGTGCGGAGCGGCCCGAGGAGAAGAAGATAGAAGACGCCGCGGAGGAGATGCTGGACGAGAACGCCGGAGGAAGAACCAGAAGAGCCAGAAGAACCAGAAGAACCAGAAGATGAAGGAAGATAGAAGAAAGAAGAAGCATTTAAATAAAGGAATTGTCAAAAACTGTCTCTTGTCATTTTTAACATTTTTGACACTTTTTTCGTGAAATGGTAGGGGTACTTATGTACCCCCTTACCATTTCACACAGGGGGGGGGGCGGGATCTGGGGGTCACCTTGTTAAAGGGGGCTTCCAGATTCCGATAAGCCCCCCGCCCGCAGACCCCCACAACCACCGGCCAGGGTTGTGGGGATGAGGCCCTTGTCCTCATCAACATGGGGACAAGGTGTTTTGGGGGGCTACCCCAAAGCACCCTCCCAATGTTGAGGGCATGTGGCCTGGTACGGTTCAGGAGGGAGGGGGGCCGCACTCTCGTCCCCCCCTCTTTTCCTGCGGCCTGCCAGGTTGCGTGCTCGGATAAGGGTCTGGTATGGATTTTTGGGGGACCCCACGCCGTTTTTTTTTTTTTTTTTTGGCGCGGGGTTCCCCTTAAAATCCATACCAGACCTGAAGGGTCTGGTATGGAATTTAGGGGGAACCCCACGTCATTTTTTTTTTTTAATTTTGGCCGGGGTTCCCCTTAATATCCATACCAGACCTGAAGGGCCTGGTATGGAATTTAGGGGGACTCCCACGTCATTTTTTTTTTTTAATTTTGGTTCGGGGTTCCCCTTTGGGGAATTCCCATGCCGTTTTTATCAATGAACTTCTATGTGTATTGTCGGCAATGCAATAGCCGCGGGTAGTTTTAAATGAGTTTTTTCCTTCAAAATGTAATTTTGCTGTCAGACTGTTCTAAACACAGGAAACATGCGCCCCTTTACAGGCACACTATAGACACCCCCCAGGTACGAAATTTAAAGGGATATTACACTTTTATTGATTGACTTTAAGCATTATTAAAATCACTGCTCCTGAAAAAACGGCCGTTTTTAAAACTTTTTTTTGCATTGATCCATGTCCCCTGGGGCAGGACCCAGGTCCCCAAACACTTTTTATGACAATAACTTGCATATTAGCCTTTAAAATTAGCACTTTTGATTTCTCCCATAGACTTTTAAAGGGTGTTCTGCGGCATTCGAATTTGCCGCGAACACCCCAAATTGTTCGCTGTTCGGTGAACTTGCGAACAGCCAATGTTCGAGTCGAACATGAGTTCGACTCGAACTCGAAGCTCATCCCTAGTAGCGTACCATAAACCGCATGTAAACTACTCATACAACCACACTGAGGCCAAACTGCAGCACACTCAGTCCACTATTAGGCCCTTTTCACATGAGTGGACTGATTGGGTCAGCATGTCAGTTTTTCAGGCAGACCCAATTGGACCATTCATTCTCCTCTATGGACTGACAGGTGTAAACAGAAATGCACCCGTTTACACCTGCTGACGTCTGATCTGCTAAAAACAGACGGATGGGGATCCCCATATGTCTGGTGGATCGGATGGCAGTTGGGTGTAAACAGACAGGGGGTCCGCTTACATCCACCCACCCATAGAGAACAGGCTGTGTCTGTGTCTGCTCTGCATAAGTGGAGTGGACATGGACCAGCCACCCGTCTGCTCAGCGGCGATCAGTGGACAGATTCTTTACTGAGCAGGCGGACTCCTGGCAGAGCCCAATCTGTGAAAAGGGGTCCTTAGGGATAAGAAAGGAGTGAATAGGTGGGGGTCTAGGTAGTAAGAGTACATGAAGTATAAGTACCCAAAATAAATAAAATAAATGAAGGAGTACAGAGAAAGTGATAAGGCTGCATTATAGGGACAGGACAGGTAGTAGAGGAATACACTGGGATGGAAAGTGTGTCAGACATATGGGAGTGTGGAATGACCAGAGCTGGGGAGGGGGGCTGCTGCAGGGGCACGTGTAGTGAAGATTTATGGGTGTTAGAGCAAATAGGAGAAAAAAGGATAAAGTTAACAGGAAAAATGTTTAAGAGGATCACTGCTAACTTACTGCATGATTGTGGAGGGAAGGTAGAGAGAGGTGCCAACCGCTGGAGAAGATGAGCAGATTAAGTGAGAGAGAGGAAGAAGGTGAAGTGACATGGGGAAGAGAACATGCTGAGAGCCGGGGGGGGGGGAGTGAGTAATAGTTGCAGAAAGAAGGAGAGATAAGGCAAAGTGCAAATGACTGGAAATGCAGAGTTGGGAATGGGCACATTGTGCATATGAGGGAGAATGACAGTTTCTCCTGTCAGAAAGGAGAAATGGCTTCTCTCCCTGTGTGTCCCTCACTCCCCCCCCCCCTCCTCACCTCACAGATGAAGAGCACCCGGGTCAGGCACTTCACTGAGCTTCCATGCTGTCCTTCTTACTGTCTTTGGGCCCCTCCCACAGTGGCAGAATGACAGGGTCCAGTTGCAAGTGTGACTGGTGCGACCCTGGTAATTCCGCCACTGGGAGCTCCAGAGGAATTGGAGGAGGTGACAAAGGAGAGAGAGAGAGAGCAGGAGGTCTTGGGAGGGATGAAGAAAACAATTTGGTTGGTATTTTGAGACTAGGTTAATGATGTAGCTGGGGGACAAGTTGTGGATGGCTTTATAAGTTGTAAGTGTTTTTAAATTGTTGTTGGTAAGGTGGATGAATCCAACAGCAGCATTCCTAATGGACTGAAAGGGGGATAGCCTATGTAAAGTCAAGCCAGTGAGGAGGGAGTTGCAATAATCATGGAGAGAGATGACCAGGGAGTAAATTAGCAGCTCTGTGGTGTCATTGGTTAGGAAGGGGTAAATTCAGCATAGGTTGAGGCGGAAAGCTTTGGACAGTGTTTGGATGTGGGACCAAAAGGAGAGTTCAGAGTCCAGGATTACAAATAGTACCCTGGCATGCGGAGATGGTTTAATAGTTGATCCATTAATCTTGACAGAAACGTCAGGGGAAGGGGCACGTGGGGAAGGAAATATTATGAGCTCAGTTTTGGATAGCTTGAGTTTAAGGAAGTGGTGAGGCATCCAGACTGATATGTCTGTTAGTAAATTGGTGATGCATGAGGAAACTGATAGAGGGAACTCAGGGGTAAAGAGATAGATTTGGGTGTCAATGTAACAATGGTGTTGAAAGCCATGGGGTCTAAGAGCTGACTCAGAGAGGAGGATTGAGAATTAGAAGTGGTTAAAGAACAGAACCTTGGGTGACCCAGACAGAAGAAGGAAGAGGAAAGGAGGAAGCAGAATTGTAAGTGATGCTAAAGGTGAAGTGTTATGTGTAGAATGAAAACACCAGTGAAGAATACAGTCAAGGAGGCAAAATGAGTGAAGTTTTTTGAGGAGGACGGATTGGTGGTAAACTGTGTCAAAGGCAGCAGAGAGGTCCAGGAACACAGATTACTGCCCATTCGTTTTAGTTATTGGTAGATAATTTGTGAGTTTTAGGAGAGCAGTTTCTGTGGTGTGTTGAGGGCAAAATCCAGACTGAAGGGGTTCAAGAAGGTTATTCTCCATGAGGTGGTGACTCAGTCGGCTGTAAACCAGAAATTCAAGAAGTTTGGGGGGAAAAAGGGAGAGCGGAGATGGGGCATAGGTTGTTAAGATTGCTGGAGTGCAAAGAGGGCTGTTTAAGTAGGGAGGTGACTAGTGCGTGTTTTGGAGAGTTGGGGAAGATGTGAGTTAGAGACTATAGGCTAGAGCCAGAGGTTGACTGTAGTATTTGCGACGGAACAGGGTCCAGGGGGCAGGTGGTTAGGTAGGCGTTTAAAAAAAAAAGTTTAGCAACCTCATCTATAGTAGTTGTTTTGAATGAGGTGAGTAATGAGTGTACTTTTGGACATGGAGTAGGGGAGGTATCTGTACAGTGGAAATCTCATCACTAATTTTATCAATCTTATTTTGGTTGTTTGGCAATCTCCTGGGCAATGAGTTAGTGGGTGGAGGCAGTGCAGATGAGAAGGTGTGAATGAGAGTTATAAAAAAAATCTGTGGTGGCAGGAATTGTATTTTTGAAGGTCAGCATTTTGAAATATTTATTAAACTTAATCTTACGCCACGAGCATAGCTACTTTTTTAAGACTTCTGATTTTGTGGTTTGCCAAAGTTGTAGGGGTCAGGGCCTGATTCTGTGTGTAGTGAAAAAGGATTATTGGAGAGGTTGCACAGCGTGCATAGGTAGCAGAAAACAGGGTTGAGGGGATTGCTTTAGGTCAAAAGCGGAGGTTATAAACTTAGAATGAGACGTTTAGAAGTAACAGGAGTGTTGGTATTAACAGTATGTTGAATTTACTGAGAATGATTTTGGGAATTTCAGAAGAGAGAAAGTAGGGTAGCCAGGCAGAGAAGTCATCAATGAAGGCTGATACTGGCCCATGGAGGCGGCACAACATTTCTTAAGGAAACTGGAGAAAATAGACAAATACATTGTGTCTCAAATGAGGTGAATGAGACTGGGTCTGGGGGAGTGAGACTAGAGAAGGTCACCATGGGAGAGGAAAGCAGGAGCAGCGTTTGTTTCATGAAGCCAGGCTTTAGTTGGTGTTAAAGAGGTCATGGACAGAGGTGAGTTACTTACAAACAGAGCAAGCATTCCAAAGGGCACAAGAGAAGGGGAGGCTGGTTTTGGGAAGAAGAGGAATAGAAACTAAATTGTGTGTATTGCTGCTGCTCTTAGAGAGCATAGGGTGAGGGGTACATAATGGACACCCAGGGTTTGGGGATATATCTCCAGTGGTTAGGAGAAACAGAAGGGTGAGGGAGCTAACATGGGAGCATGATATATATGAAAGGGCATGTCCCTGTGTCCTGGAGGTTTTATTAGCATGTGGGTTTAGAATTAGCAGGCATTGGTGAGTGCAGTAATAAGCAGAGGGCAGGAGTGAGGGATATATATATATATATATATATATATATATATATATATATATATATATATATATATATATATATATCCCTCACTTTATATATACTGTGGGGACAGAAAGTATTCAGACCCCCTTAAATTTTTCACTCTTTGTTATATTACAGCCATTTGCTAAAATCATTTAAGTTATTTTTTTTTTCTTGTTAATGTACACACAGCACCCCATATTGACAGAAAAACACAGGATTGTTGACATTTTTGCAGATTTATTATTATTATTATTATTATTATTATTTATTATTAAAGAAAAACTGAAATATTGCATGGTCCTAAGTATTCAGACCCTTTGCTGTGACACTCATATATTTAACTCAGGTGCTGTCCATTTCTTCTGATCATCCTTGAGATGGTTCTACACCTTCATTTAAGTCCAGCTAAAACATATGTCAAGGGCGCTCAGAATGTCAGGACCAGGCAGTTAGTGTTTTTGTTGGATGGATGAAGTGGTCTTCAAACACTTATAGGGCGTATACACGGTCGGACTTCTCGGCTACAAAAGTCCAATGGATGCTGATGGACCAAATCCGGCAGACAATCCAATCATGTGTGGGCTTCCCCGGACTTTCAGTGGCATCAGGAGGTCCCAGTGTATCACAGCTCTCCAGGGATAATGATATGCAGCAGCAGAAGGTCCCAGGATAACCAGCAGGTGAACACCCCATGCTCTGGGAACACTGGTGAAGCAATCGCATTGTCTGAGTCAGCATGGAGCATGAATCCCGGAAATGACGTCAGCGGGAGGGGACAACAACCAGCATGGACCGCAAACAGGAAATATGTCATCAAAATGGGACGCGTTTCGGAACTACTGATTGGTTCCTTCTTCAAGCCAATGACAACAGGTAAGCTGAGCTTCTTATAGTTTATGGGCAGAGTTGTGGGTGGGGCTATGGGCGGTGATAAGGGAAGATAAACAATGCTGCAGCATCCCAGGAAGTAGTGTGATCCATGGGCATAGAACTGCACAGTAAACATAAAGACAGAGCGGGATGCAGCCTGCACATGAAAAATGGCAAGATAAATACAGCAAGTATATATAAGGAAAGGAACTTGAAATCAATGAAAAAATATGTATAAAATGGAACAAAACGGTCAAACCGTACATTGCTCCTCAGTAGCAGATGCCACTAAAAATTAATCGTTTAAAAGATGATCACTGGATCAATATATGGGGATAACAAACAGAATAAAGTACATAGGTATACATACGTGTGCATGCATGCGCGCACAAGAAACGACCACAGACGCAAAAAAAAAATTTAAAAAACGCATAGATGCAAAAAAAAAAACACATAGATGAAAGAAAAAAAAATGCATAGATGCAAAAACAAAACAAAAAATGCATAGATGCCAAAAAACGCATAGATGCAAGGAAAAAATGCATAAATGCAAAAAAACGCATAGATGAAAGAAAAAAAGAAAAGAAAAGAAAAATGCATAGATGCAAAAACAAAACAAAAAAGGAAAAAGAAATAAAAATAAACGTCCATTGGATAAATCATTATGCGCACACGCATACACATCCTATAGGAAAAACAGAATACAATGGGCCAATGGAGGACATACCTAAGGTGAATATGGGCACTGTATAATGAGCATACATATCAAAATGAGGATGTAATGGTGAATGAAGTTCTAAAGTATGGCACTGATTTCAAAATCCTCATTTAACCCTCCAGGGGCCAAAACATTCAAAGAGAAAATCCAATACATCTCTCTGTGGCAAAGCTTTCGATTGGTGTTCAATGCAGCAAAAAAAAAAAAAACCTTGATTGGTGTTCAGTGCAGCAAAGATCTCCGGCATTCATTTTCAGTGTTTTTACTTCAGTACCCGCTCCCATCATGCAGCCTTAGCCACTCTGCCAAAACGTCAATGTAAGTACTGGGCAGGAGAATGCCCGGCCTAACAGACAGAATGCAAGTATACGGTGAGCACGCAGTCCTGCAACACAAAGCATTCCAGTGCAAAGGCATTAAGCTTTGGACTGTCTGGGGGGAAGGGGTTCTGCTGATGGCAAATGAAAACTTCAGGATTCCAATGGCTTGCATGTCATCTGATATAAGTGTGCCAGCATTGGCAGGAGTGCACAGGTTGCTGGCCTCTCTGATCAGGACTAGAAGTGTTAATTGTGCCCAACAGAAACCCTCACTATATGGTAGCATAGATAAAAATAATTTAAAAATATTTCCCCCCATTCTACTTATTTCTTTGGAGAAGGTTTATACATTGGAGCATATAGGCAACATGAAATGGTTTAGAATAGCGTGCAATGTCTAATTATGGACATTTTTTGTGCATTATCATACAATACGCCACTCTAACCTTAAGAATGATAACTCTTTGTTAGACAGCCAGCATCCACATCTAGTTTAAAACTGATGATGAGATCTACCAAAACAGTACAGATAGTGTTATTTATGGTAAAAATAACTCCCTAGCCTCCTCCCTAACGATACATAGTAGGAGAAAGCTTTGCAGGGATTTTACGTAAGAAAAATGTTATTAAAAATATAAGAAGCATTTTAAAAATATTTTAGTTATGCTACTGTGTGTGAATGGAAACATGTAACAAATACACAGTAGGTAGTGTCCCCAAATGGCTATAAAAGTGTAAAAGTGGAATACACTTTAGGATATTAAAGCACCTCTTCTATTAAAAATAAATAAATAAGGTTCTCCCTGCAAAAAAAAAATAAAAATACTTGTCTTATTGCCCACAACACCATCCGCTCTCTCTTCAGGAGCTAAGCTTGCTAAATCTTTATCATTTGATACACTTCTCTGTGTTCACAAAGAATATTACTGGATATTTTGGCATTCAGGTTCTCAGAACAAACACATAAACAAAGCATTTGGAATTGTATTATCATTTGAACTGCATGTGCTTCCTTGAGAAACTGGATTTTGTTCCAAGAAACGTGTTGGATGCAAATCTGCATATACAAGATTCTCTGTGATTTTGCAATGGATATTTGTACAGTCTCAACCAAATCAATTTAAAGTGATTGTAAAGTTTTGTTTTTTTCCTATAAAAATAACAAACATGTTATACTTACCTGCTCTGTTGCAGTGGATTTGCAAAGAGCAGTCCGGATCCTCCTCTTTTCGGGTCCCTCTTCTGTGCTCCTGCCCCCCCTGCTGTTGAGTGCCTCCACAACAAGCAGCCTGCTATGGGAGCACCCGAGCAGAGTCACAGCTCCCTGTGTCCATTTAGACATGGAGCCCCAACCTGGCCCACCCCCTCTCTCCCCTGATTGGCTAGCTGACTTAGATTGCAATTGGCTGCTGCTGCTGTGTCTCAGCCAATCAGGAGGGATAATTTCGGATGGCTGAGACACTCGTGGACATCGCTGGACAGAGAGGGACCTTAAGTAAATATGAGGGGTGCAGAGGGGGGCTGCTGCATGCAAAAGGCTTTTTATCTTCATGCATAGAATGCATGAAGATAAAAAAACCTTCTGCCTTTACAACCACTTTAATGTCACAGAACTTGATGTGCTTGATTCACTTTTTGGATTTATGAGCTGAAATATTTTTTCACTTTTGCATGGAACATTTTATTTTGATACATTTATAAATTTGCACTGAAAATTTGATGTTGAGGTTAATTATATAGGATTAGGTAACTATACACGTTTATAGAGCTGCAGGATAAATCTGGGAATATTGTGATTCATAAGATATATTTGAAAATTAAAACTGATTTCAAATCAATGTGTTGTGGTAATGCACATTAAGAGGAAAATGGAGGCAAACACCTGCATTATGTGGCACCACATCCAAAAATGTATATAAAGAAAAAGAAAGTACAAAAAACTGACTTTAACGGCTGCCACTGTAATCCCAGTTGGGAAGAAAGTACTCAAAAATAGATAAAATGTATCAACATTTATTTAAACAACATCATAAAAACATGTCAAATGACCAAAGTTGTGTAAACATTCTCCCATAAGTACAGATATGGCTGGACAGAGAGACCTATTAGGGTGGCCTCTGGGGTGGTAGATATACTTAAATTTGCAAACAATCTTCTGTGTAAAGGCCAGACGATGAAATGAGAGTACCAGCACCAATGGGTCACTACACATTTCGCCAATGGCTTCCTCAGGAGATCCTATTGGTACAGGAGCAGAAAAGTGGGAGACACAGAGTAACTGATCCACCGTGGGGGAGAAGAAGGGAAAAGAAGGGGAAGGAAAACACTCTTGACCAGCTCAGAGGGGAGTATGTAGGAGGCATAAAACAGCCAAATGGATAGCCTCACTAGAGAAACAGCTTGTGGAAGTTAGTAAATTGTAGATAGCAAGTAGAGAGCTCCGTGCATATAGCCCAGACAGGGCATATGATGCAAAATGTTTCTTTTGGATGTTCCCCGTTGGGGGTAATCAAATTTATGTGGGTGTCAAATGGATTCTATGCTGCCCTGGATGCTGATCCTGTTTGCCGATACACCCCCTTCACACGTAGAGTGAATAACACATCCGCCAAGTGTCTCCCACTTTTCTGGTCCTGTATCAATAGGACCTCCTGAGGAAAACATTGGCAAACCGTGTAGTGATCCATTGGTGCTGGTACTCTGATTCCATCATCTGGCCTTTACACAGAATATATGTACTGTACTGTACAAATATATGTACTGTATATCTACCACCCAAGAGGCCACCCGCACAGGTTCCTCTGTCCAGCCATATCTGTATTTATGGGAGAATGTTTACACAACTTTGGTCATTTGACATGTTTTTATGATGTTGTTTAAATACATTCCAATACATTTTGGATTACAGTGGCAGCCGTTAAAGTCTTTTTTTCTCTACTTTCTTTTTCTTTAAATGCACAATAACATAGGTGTTTTACTGCACATTACCTTACACCAAACCAAACAACATTCTGTGTAGTGTGTTGTACTGTCACTCATTAGGAATGACATCCAAATGCACAAGTTTAGTAAGTGTCACAAGACTGGCACTGCATAGCGCATGCCATGCAATGTAGTGCAATTCATTAAAAAGGAGTGTGGGGTCAGTTTTACATCTGTTACAGTGCATTGCCAGCCATTTCTCAATGTATGGGCTGACTTAATGCAACGTAAGATAATGTGCACAAATACTGCACATTAACATGGGTGACGAAGGGCACCACAACAGAAAGTAAAGGTATGGATGTGGCCAAAAGTGTGTGGTTGACAGTTTGGCTTCAACTCCTTTATAATATGTAAAAGGTAAGATGGTGGTGCCAGGTGTGGATTACCAAGGTCTAGGGGGACAGCGTGGAGTCTTTGTTCCCTTTTTATGCACCGGCGTGCATAATCAGCATAACGTGTAAACTGAATAGTTAATATTTGGCAAGTCTTCTGTAAACATTGGCAAAGAAAACGCTACTATCCTATCCAATGCGTTAGCATTCCATCATTGATTTAGTATAACGGATAATATGCACACTTTTGAGTGGACCTATGCAGAGATGTTCCCAGCTGCTTGATTAATTAGTCAGGAAGGGAAATATACACATTGCAGTCTCCCATATTAAAATCCAAGAATAGTGGTCATATGTGAGCCAAATGTGATCAGCAGGTCAGCATAAAACTCTGCTTACATATTTGACAGGATATTATCAATCTACAACTTGCAAGTGTTTTTTTAAACAGATAACTTGATCAACTGTTTTTTTTTTACTTTTTTTTTAAAGAATAAATGTTTTATTTTTTCGAAAATCAAGTGCAGAGGGAAAAAAAGTAAAATTTGTAGTAACTCCAGTTAGCATTCCCAATATAGTAGACAAAAATAGTTAACCTTCAACATATAACTATGAACCAACAGAAGGAATATAGTGTCCTGGTGTATATTATTCAGAGTATATTAGAGCATAGGTACCTACATTTAGCATGTCGCTGAGATCCTCTTTTGGGTCTTGGAGTGTAAAGAGCATCAAAAACAAAAACACAACAGCGTGTTCTAATTTTGGGGGATTGGAATCGCTGTCATGATCAACGTCCTATCTTGTATCCATGACTAATTTGGGAAGTTAAATAGACTAAATATTAAAGCTGAATATGTGTGTAGTAAAATAGAGAAGGGAAGAGAGGAAAGAAAAGAGGGGTAAAGAAGAAGAGAAGAGGGGATGGGAATGGTGTAGGATGTTCGGGTGTATTTCCTACATGTATGCAGAGATCTTATTCTGGGGCTGCGCCAGCAGTTCTCCCAAACGTTGTATATGGGTGAGTTCAGTAAGCTACTCTGTGATCAAGGGGGCATCCACTAACCTCCAGTGTCTAGCGATTGCATTTCTGGCAGCCATTGAAATTAAGTGTAGTAAACCCTTCTTGACCAAGGAGATAAGTCCTGGTATTGGGGAGAGAATAGATGGAGATGGAGAAGATGTACAACCAAAAGTCATGTATTGAGGTGCATATCCACCAGATGTGCAGCATGGAACCCTGTGCCTGTGTAGCATCACATGGCTTGATTCTATTGCGTGACAATTTTTTAGCTCTTCTCCTGGATTGTCACTGGGACACAGGATTTGTTTGTCAGAGTAGACATTTTATTTTAATCATTGCTCTAGAATCCCATATCTAGGTCCCTCTTCCATGTCTTAATGTAGAAGGGAATCAATGTATGTGTGTGGTTAACAGAATGGCAGAAATCTGCACAATGAGGTGTCTTTGCTGCTTCTTTTGTAAACAGAGGGCTTCAAAGGGGGTAAGATCCCTGTCAAGGGTAGCAATCTTGGAGAGAGAAGCAATAAAGTCACTGAGCTGGAAATATTGCCACCACTGCCCTGGAGTGTGAGGCAGGTTTACGACCAAGGAGGCAAGTGGATTAAATAAAAAAATATAAATTGCAACTCTGCGCCAATGTAAAAAATAATTTATGTAAATAATATAGGTGGATTGATTTGCTTATTGATTTACTTATTGGATAAGGCAGGTCAGATTAGTGACATTGAGACCAGAAAGTGAAAAGAGGAGCGAGTCTCTGCTGAGGCAAACATCGAGTTTCCCATGATTTGCGTCAATGGGCCTATGTGTGTAGCCAGGTGCACATGCTTGACTAGGGAATCTCATGTTTGTAAGAGAAAGAGGATACAGAAGGGTAGGGAAATAATAGGGGGGTATGAGATGGGACCATCGAGGGGAGAGAGATAGGGGAAAAAGCAAGGAGACTTTTTCAGTACATTGTTTGTCGCTTGCCCGCCCCCCCCCGTCAGGCTGCATACTCGGATAAGGGTCTGGTATGGATTTTGGGGGGACCTCGCACCATTTAAAAAAAAAGTGTGTGGGGTTTCCCCTCAACATTCCACCGAGTGCCCCACAAATTTGGGTGTTCACAGGACAGGGGAACAGGCAAAGTTTGAGCCGAACATTTGTTCAGCTCGAACTGTTCATCCAACTGTAATTCTTGCATGAAAAAGGGAAGTGGTATCCTAGGGTTTGAGATGTACAGGAGGAGATCATCTGCAAATAATCCTAGCTTATGGTGGAAATTCCCTGGATATTAGGGTTTAAATTAGGGTTGGCTCAAACTGAGTGGGCTAGGTGCTCCTTTCCCGAGTGGGTCCCATTATGCATTTATACTATGTCTGACAAAGAGCCATTTATGCATATTCTGCCTGAGGGGGAATCATAGAGAGTCATGGTCTACCCTAAAAGAGGTCAGGTATCCCAAGTTGTGTAATGTGGCTCGTAGAAACCACATGTTGTAATGTGGCTCGTAGAAGTCAAACACCTTTTTGGTGTCTATAGACAAAAGGTGACATTGAGTGGCATTGTGAAATAGGGTCAAGATGGTGTTGCCCTGAGCTTCCCTATGAGGCACAAAGCCAACCTGTTGCAAGTGTTTCATTGAGGGGGTATACTGCATGCCTGGTGTCTGTTGATGATCAACTTGGAGAACATTTTAAGGTCTAAATTAATCAGTGAGGGTGGTTATATTGAATGGGGTCCTTTCCGGGTTTGGATTAAAGTGATGTGTGCTTCTTGCACTTCGTAAAGGGACTACGAAAGGATGCAGAGTTAAATACTGGTGTTAAAAAAGGAGCCAGGGTGTTTTTAAAATGTTTATAGAAAAGTCCATAAACCCATCAGGTCCTGGCTCTTTTCAGATGGGAGGGATGCAACGGTGGATTGGACTTCCTGGGTTCCTCTGTTAGCGGAAGAAGTGCAGTGTCATTAATGAAACTGTGAAGCCGTGAAGAAGGATGCATCCACTGGATGGAATCCATCAGGGAGAAGGTTGTAAAGGTCAGAATATGAGGCATGGAAGATTTTGGCCATGTCTAAAGAAGCATGATATGGGCAGGGTCGAAACTAGGGGGGCGCCTTCCCCAGGTGATTCATCTGGGGGGGGGCGCCTCAAGGGGTTCTGCCCCCTCCTGCATTGAGAACCACTGCTCTCAGGGTGTCACTGCTGCCCGATCAAGTGTAATGGACAGGCATGTCTATCTCCTAGTTATGCCCAAACAGCCTATGTCTTTTCCGTGTGAGGCATCCCAGAGAAGGGGAGGCTTCAAAGAAGCCCCTGAACTGGACAGTGGGGTGCAGAGGAGGTCCTGGACTAGGGGGTGCGGAGGAGGCCCTGGGATGATGGGGAGTGCAGAGGAGGCCCTGGGCTGGGGGGCGCAGAGGAGGCCCTGACCTGGGGGACGCAGAGGAGGCCCTGACCTGGTGGGGTGCAGAAGAGGCCCTGGATCTGAAGGATACATAGGAGGCCTTGGACTGGGGGGGTGCAGAGGAGATGCTGGAGTGGGTGTGTACACAGGAGGCCCTGGACTAGGAGGGGGGGTACACAAGAGGCCCTGGACTAGGGGGTGCAGAAGAGGCCCTGGACTAGGAAGGGAGTACACCGGAGACCCTGGACTTGAAAAGTAGGGATCTGGATTCGAAGAGCAGAGTGCAGTGGAGGCTCTTAACTTTGGGCGGGCTGTAAAGGAGGCCTTAGACTAGGAGAGGCATGCAAAGGAGACCCTGGACTAGGGGGGTGGGTGCAGAGGAGGCCACTGACTAGGAAATGGTGGTTAGTGTGGCAAAGGCCCCTGGATAGGGGGGTACAAAGGAGATACTGGATTAGGTGAGGGGTTGCCTGGAGGTCCCAGATTAGAAGAGGGGGTGTCTGGAGGCCCTGGACTAGGGAAGCAGGTGTCTGGATGCCCTGGATTATGAAAGAGGGGTCGTGGGGGGGGCGTGGCCGGACGTGATACAGGGAGGACGTGTGAATGCTGTGCTCCGTCCAGGCATATTCCATCCATTGCCATCCCTGCCTTATTTCCCTTGGGAAAAAGCCCATTCATTGCTGGGAACGACCCCAACCTTCCCCGCTACTGATCCGGCTGGATCTTGCCTGAAATCCGGCTCATCTGAGCCTCCTTAGGCCTCCTGCCTGCCCTGGATTAGCGGACACCGCCGCCATATTGAGGCCTGCGGCCTGTCCGGAGCCTGACGCTCGCCTACACTGCGGACCGGGGGACGATCGGATCCTCCACCTGGGACCCTTCGACCGGGACACTTGAACCAGCATCAAAAGGAGGCAGATACCGGCGGCGTGAAAGAGAGCCGAGCGGGACCCTCCCTCTCCATCCCGGATCTCTCCGCAGTCTGCCGCCATTCCTGGGCCTATCCACCGGCCATCCTGGACTTTGTGAGTACCTGGGCTGTTGCCCGAGCCTTCTCCTCCTGCTGCTCTGCAGTGTCTGGCCCCAGAGTCCCCGTTTTTGAGCCTCCAGAGTCCCGGCCCAGGCCCGGGGGAGGACCCCCCCCGGCCGGCCTCAGCCTTCAGGACAGACCGCGGCTTCGGCCTAGTCCTGGAAGTCGGCGGCCATCTTGGTACTCCTAGTACCCCCACATCACATTCCCTGCAGTTTAATCACACATTGACTGCCTGTAGACACTATATACTGCCTTACACCTGCTAATCTTACAGCTGCCATCTCAACACCCCCTGATTCTGAATGTGACCACCTCCGGACTGGCGTGCAGGGAAGCAGACATGTAAAAGGAGTCCTTTGATCCCCGTCTCTTTAAGAGATGCTCCTACAAAGCTAATAGTTCCCTATTAATCGCAGGAGCAATATCATAACAAGACATCAGACCCTTCCTAACACTGCATGGGGAAGATTGGTTTTCAGAAGGCAATATACAGAGGTTTTATCCCACCGCCAACGTCGCAGACCCCTAACACCATGGAGCGCTTCTTATATAAACAGAGATCCCCGATCTCCAGTGAACAGCCGAGACCCTCGGACACTGCTGACCCACATTCTCTGCCGGAAGGCATGACCCAAGATGATAACAGATCTCAATCCTCCCTACACTCTCTTCCACCCGATCACCCCGTGGACGTAGTGACAGTAGCTGTCCTAGACACAAAGTTGAACTCATTACTACACGAACTAACCCGCAGCATCGCTAAAGAAGTGAGCAAAATAGCACATGAGTTGCGGGGTGAAATCGACCAATTAGGTGAACGCACCAACACATTGGAGAACAAATTTGATGAACTGACCCAATATGTACATGTTCTCGAAGAGGACAACTCCAACCTAAAACATACAGTCTCCCTACTTCAACTCCAACAGGAAGACCTGGAAAATCGTGAAAGACGCCAGAATCTGAGGATTAGGGGAATCCCTGAGACGGTGAATGACAAGGAAATACGTCCCTACCTTTTAGGCCTATTCGTCACTTTAGCCCCACATATTCCGGACATAGACTGGCGTATGGACAGGGCGCATAGATCTCTGGCCCCAAAACCCCCTCCTACTGCCAACCCCAGAGATATTATTGTCCGTTTCCACTTCTACGAGAGCAAAGAAGCCCTCACACTTGCAACGCGTAACAAGTCACGGATTGACTATAAACAACACAAAATCCAGATATTCAACGATCTGTCTCCAATCACTTTGGCCAAAAGATGCAGTTTCCGTCCTGTCACTACCCACCTACATAACCATCAAGTTCCATACCGCTGGGGATTCCCCTTCCGTCTAACCATTTCCAAAGATGGTGTTCAACATTCCCTGAGAGATCTGTTAGAAAGTGAAGCCTTTATCCGCAACCTAGGTCTTCCCCCACTGCCTGAGGAAGATTCTATACCCCAAGCTCCAAACCCCAAACCACTTACCACACCAGCAAAAATTTGGACCCCGGTCCAACGAAGATCCCAGAAGAACCTCTCTACCCCACAACGAGCCAATCGTCACAGATATCCAACCTGATGTGACTTATTATTTTTTATTTTCTTTTTTCTCAATATTTTTGCCCTTTTTTCCATGGCCAGAAAATACTTACCATGGTTATCCTAGTGACCTCACAGTGATAGGGTCACTTTGTTGAGAGGTCACACCTCTTACTGATGTCTCTGTTGGATGCTTTCTTGGGGGGGGGGTTCCCCCCCCCCTTTAACTTAACTTTTCTTTTTTTTTGCCTATATATACCCCTCTGTCACATACCAGCTTGTCTTAAGATTTATCTACATGTTTCATAGTGACATGCCAAACACCCCTGCTCCTCCTGTCTGTTTGTTCTTTTTTTGGTTTTACAAAAAGAGAGAGAGGATCTACCCACCTCCCCCCCTCCTCTATTAATCCCTGCAGGCTAACATGCCCCCCCTCATGACCCAAGGCTTCTGCCTGGGCAGCCTGAAATTTTTTCTCAGGCTTTTCAAAAATTATTTTTTCTTTTTTCTTTTTTTAACATTTTTCGTCTTCCTATGCAATTTAGTTCCTAATTTTTTTGCCTCCTTTGGAGTTTTCATATGCAGGTCTTTTTTCTTTTTTTCTCCGTTTGACCTATATATGTTTTTTCAATGCTGTACTTATATTATTATAACAATTGTAAGAAATGTTTGTTTTCAAATGTTCCTTTGTAAGGATGCTCAGATACATGCTCCCAGTCTTTATACTACATTAGCACTTTTTTGTTCAACCAAATATGGCCCTCAAAGTCTATTCTTGTAATGTTAAGGGATTAAATTCCATAGGCAAAAGGTGGCAGGCCTTAAAAGAATTTAAATCATCCAAAGCAGAGGTGATTATGGTTCAGGAAACCCATTTTAAGCCCAGTGGCTCCTTTAAGTTTGCTTCTAGACACTTTCCCATAGCATACACTGCCTCTGACCCCTCTGGAAAAGCGGGAGTGGCAATTCTTATTAAACGCACAAGCCCAATAAAAATACTTTCCTCCTACCTAGATCCTCACGGTAGGTTCATATTTCTGAAATGTAGTCACTTCTCTACGTCATTTTCCTTGATTAACATTTATGCACCAAATGTAGGACAGATCGGTTTCCTTGAAAAAGTTTTTGAGAAACTACAACCCTTCTCCCAGCCGTTCATGATCATGGGAGGCGACTTCAATGTGTGCATGTCCCCGACCAGGGACAGGAAAACTCTATTCCAAACCACCTCACAATCTTCCTCTAAGAAATTATCAAATTCCTTTCGCAAACTAGTTAGATCCCATAATCTATTTGATTCTTGGAGGATAAAACACCCGACCCAAAAACACTATACATTTTATTCTCATCCCCACAAGTCTTATTCTAGACTAGATTACTTCCTTATTACAGGCCCCCTATTGCCCTATGTAGTATCTTCTGAAATAAATCCTATTACCTGGTCGGATCATGCACCGATTGAACTCGATGTATTATTGGCGAAGTCTTTCACTAAAACCTGCCACTGGCGCCTCAATGAATTCCTGCTTAAAAATCCCTTATCTCAAACTCAATTACAGCAGAAACTAACTGAGTTTTTCCAGCTCAATGATGGCTCTGTCCCGGAGATTTCCACCCTGTGGGAGGCCCATAAAGCCTTTTTTAGAGGTGAATGCATAGCTATAGGCTCACGCCTAAAGAAAGATTCTGTACAACTTAAAAAGGATCTTATTACCCAACTACAAACAGCGGAAAGAATTCTGCTAGCCTCCCCCACGGTGGAAAAATTGAGAAATGTCATCTCAATCCGAGATCGGATTAAGTCTTTCGATATGAATCAAATTTCCAAATCCATGTTGTGGGCTAAGCAAAAATTTTACGACTATGCAAACAAACCACATAGGATGCTAGTGAACAAATTAAAACCCCGTCCCCTTCTATCTATACCCGACCACTTGATACAACCTGATGGCACCCCCACATTCTGTCCGAAAACTATGTCAAAGGTCTTTGGTGATTTTTATAAGCGACTTTATAACTGTTTAGGCCCTGATTCACACCCTCAATTCTCGCAACCAGAGTTTGATAAATTTATAAATTCCCTCCTACTACCAAAGATCTCTGCTGACCACCTATCCTCCCTTAACGCTCCGATTACTGGAGAGGAAATAGGAGAGGTGATTAAAAATCTTCCAACCCACAAATCTCCGGGCCCTGACGGTCTCCCTTACATCTACTATAAAACCTTTACACATATTTTAACCCCCTATCTACAATCCCTATTCTCCTCCTTTTTTAAGGGATCCATCCCACATTCACAATTCTTACATGCCAATATAACGGTAATTCCTAAACCAGGTAAGGACCCTGCACTACCCGACAACTACCGCCCAATTGCTTTATTAAACTCAGACTACAAAATTTTCACCAAGATATTAGCCAATAGATTATCCCCACTATTAACGTTCCTGATCCACAAAGACCAAGTAGGATTTGTCCCCTCGAGACATGCTGGAGATAATACAAGAAGAACCATAGATCTGATAGACCTAATAACTAGAACTAAACATCCCACCATAGTCTTGAGCTTAGATGCTCAAAAAGCTTTCGATCGATTAAGCTGGCCCTTCATGTTCGCAGTCTTAACCCGATTTGGATTCTCAGGCCCCTTTATACGAGCCCTACATACCCTATACTCCCTCCCTACATCTCAAGCCCAGCTGTCCTCTTATACCTCGCAACGATTTACTCTCAGTAATGGTACGAGACAAGGTTGCCCTTTGTCTCCTCTATTATTTATATTAAGCCTAGAACCTTTAGCAGCAGCTATCAGATCCCATCCTAATATCAGAGGAATCCCACTACGACATCAGGACTACAAACTCTCTCTTTTCGCAGACGACATTCTGCTAACCATCACACACCCCGAAATTTCATTACCCTTCTTACACGAAACCCTCTCCACATTTGGGTCCCTATCAGGATTTTGTATTAATCAGACCAGAACAGAAGCTCTCCCCATCAATATACCCCCAGATATACTAAGCTCCTTACAAAACAGGTTTAAATACAGATGATGCCAGACTTCACTAAAATATTTAGGAATTCATCTTACTCCTTCATACCACTCTCTTTATCAAGCCAATTTCCCTCCTATGTTCGCAGAAATTGCTAAACTCCTACAACATTGGTCCTCTATCCCAATTTCCCTTCTTGGTAGGATTAACGTTCTCAAAATGTCGATTTTGCCCAAATTACTGTACCTTTTTGAAACACTTCCGATCCCGGTCCCTATGTCGCAATTGAGAAATCTTCAGAGAAAGTGCCTTAACTTTGTTTGGAACAATGCATCCCACAGAATTGCTCAATCGGTAGTCCTGTCTCCTAGAGCTAGAGGAGGACTAGCCTCCCCCGATTTTATTAAATATTACTATGCCTCTCATCTTAGAGTATTGACAACATGGACCTCAAGGAAGGCTGCAAATAGATGGGCCGATATTGAAATGGGGATTACTGCCCCTGTACATCCATGCTATCTACTATGGCCTTCCTCTCAGAAATTCATGTCCCAACTACGGTCTCTGTGTCTCTCCCCGATGCTTTTTACGCTATCAATCTGGAAAAGGTGCAGAGACAAATTTCATCTCTCCTTGCCTTGCTCCCCTCTCCAGAATTTCCTTTTAAACCCAGAAATCCCGGACGGATTATCATACTTGCGTACAATTTCGTGGACACACGCGGGGATGTTTCAGCTACGACATTTAGTTCACCCAGTAACACACAAACTTTTACCTTTCTCAGTCCTTAAAGAAAAACACGCCCTACCGAAATCTACAGAATACTTTTACCTACAAATTAAACATTTTTTCCAATATTGCTTCCCCTCCTTATCCTTAGAAAATCCCACTGCTTTTGAATTATTATGTACAAATGGCCCCTACGAACCAAACTTAATCTCATCCATATATAAAATACTCCAGACAACACCCCCCTTAAATGACTCCATACATAGATACATGACTAAATGGTCCAAAATGCTAAACAGATCAATTTCATTAATAGACTGGAGTAAAATCTGGGAGTCTGCTTTTAAAGTTTCCAGATGCGTGGCACAAAAGGAGACCGCTATTAAGATAATATTTCTTTGGTACAAAACTCCTGAGTTGCTACATGCCCAAAATGCGTCTCTTTCCAATTTGTGCTGGAGATGTGGGCAGTCCATAGGTACACACCTTCACATTTTCTGGGATTGTCATGTTCTAGGTACATATTGGATTGAGATACAAAATTTATTGCAATCACTTTTCGCCACGTCTATTCAATTAAAACCCATACATTTCCTGTTAGGTCTACCCTTCCCAGGTATCCCTAAATCACTACAGAGACTAGGGTCCTTTGTACTTTTGGCAGCAAAAAGAGCCATCCCTAGACTTTGGCTCTCTACCAACGCTCCCACTTTACACCACGTCCTTTCCATCGTTGCAGATATATGTAAAATGGAACATTTAACAGCAAAAATTGAAGGTAAAATTCCCCAATTCGAAAAAATTTGGAAACCTTGGGATGATTCAAAATTTTGTTCTGTACCTTCCATTTCTGCTCCTTTTTGATTCCAAATTACATGTCCTCTTGAGCATCCTTGTGTTTTGAACATGTTATTGAGATAACAACATAGATACTGTATGGAATTACTTCCTTCTTACTATATATGGCCCAATTCGGGAAGAAGCTGACTTCTATCTATACAGATATCCTCACCATGTTTCTTTCCTTTACAATGTTTGCACTACTTTTATTTTGATTGTTTCTATGCAAACTGTCATGACTTTTTGTTATGCTGATATATATTTGTTGAAAAACTTATTGAAAATAAAAAATTACAAAAAAAAAAAAAAAGAAAGAGGGGTCGTGGAGGCCCTCTGGACTAGAAAAGAGGGTGCCTGAAGGACCTTCAAGCTTCAGGGAGAGAGCCTGGATCTAAAGCCTGGGCTGAGGAAGAGCCTGCCTGGGCCCTGAAGGGTGAATTCACATAAACAGGGACATGTATCAATTGTCGCAATTAATGCCAAACAGGGGAGAGGCAGGTTGTGTGATAGATTTATTAAAAAGGAGAAGTACAGCCAAAGCCTGTTTGGTTGTACTTCTGTTGATCACAGCAGTGCAGAGTGTTTTGCACTCCTGTGACCCATTTTCAGCTGACAGCGGGCTCAGCCTATGAACAAGCCACTGAGAGCCTGAGCTGGCCACTCCCGCCCTCTCTACAGCCCAGTGTTTCAGTGAGCACCGGGGGGGGAGCAAAGCAGAGAGCCAGAGACTAACAGCCACCAGCTCTTTGCTCAGGGAGCACAGAGAACTGAGTGATTGGCTGTTTGATTACTCGGTTTTCAGCCTTAAAGCCAACGGCGGACAGATGCAGCTTCTACCTAGGTAATTATTATTCATAAAAAAAAATTCCCATTCATATTTCTCTTTTAATAACCTCTCCTCTTTCATTCACATGGAGCATATGCGCCCATGCCCAGTGTAATGGCTATGTACCGCGTGGGGATGCATGGTGTCCTGTGCATGCCTGTGCAGGCAGTCCAGTCATAGTCAATTGGGACACAGAAGCTGCATGGATATAGTCGAATGTCAAAATTTGACATGCAGACAGGAAGGAATGCATGTATCCAAAAGCACAGTGTCTGCATTCTGATCTGTGCACCCACTTCTATAGGTGAAGCTCTCTGGTGGATGCAGATGCAACAAAAAGTGGCAAAGAATACAGGACCTGTCTTAGCGCCTGTCTGAATGAGCCCTTAGGGGCATTTATCAAACTAGCCTACTACCCTTCTGGGTTTTTTTATATTTATCAAACTAGAGCAGACAGAATTTGGAACAGCTGTACATGGCAACTAATCAGCTCATAGCTTTCATTTTTAAAACTGAACAAGCTGAAGATAGAAGCTGATGGGTTGCCATGAGCAGCTATTTCAGATTCTGACTGCACCAGTTTTGATAAATTCCCCTCACTGTGTTTTACATTTCTTACTCCTGACTACAGCATTATAAGTACAGCACATTCTTTGTTAAAGTGGCTGTAAAGGGACAAGCTTTTTAATCTTCATGCATTCTATGCATGAAGATAAAAAACCTGTGTGCAGCAGCCCCCCAGCCCCACCTAATACTTACCTGAGCCCCCTCTTGATCCAACGATGTCCACAAGAGCCTTGGCTGTCTGGGGACTCGCACTCCTGGTTGGCTTTTGGCAGCAGTGGGAGCCATTGGTTCACACTGCTGTCAATCACAGCCAGTGAGCCAATCAGAAGGGGGAGCCATGGCTATGTGTGTGAATGGACACACAGAGCCACAGCTCAGAAGTGTGCCTGCTTGGGATATCACAATATAGCAGGCTGCTTGCTGTGGGGGCACCCAGAAAGAGGGAGGGGCCAGGAGTGTCGACGAGGGACCCAAGAAGAGGACGATCCAAGCTGCTCTGTGCAAAACCACTACACAGAGCAGGTAAGTATAACATGTTTATTATTTAGAAAAAACAAAACAAAAAAATGTAATATCAGTTTAAGGTTAGCTGTGTGTAGTAAAGGAAATGCAATATAACATTTTTATTTTAATAAAATGAGTGTACTAAGGTTTGTACTGTCTGCTACATACTCGCTTGTGGCACAGTCATTAAAGCATAAGGCCCTTTAAGCTCCTCCCACTATTGATGCAATCTGACCACACCCACAGTATTGACATGGCTCTGCTATATACCATGGGTGTCGTGCAAAAAAATGCCCAGCCCCGGGTGCCAGATGTTCTAGCTACGCCACTGAATATGGGTCACCCTTCGGGGAGGAATGTTTTGAGATATACTGTAGGTTTGAGCCTGTTTGGCCCTCATGGAGCGTGCCAGAGACTTACCACATTTGTTAGCAGTTTTATGAAGAAATATAAGAAAGCAATCTATACTGTATGTTGAGCATGAGACTGTAGGGCAGTTTATTTTTGGAATAAGGTTTGGTAAACTGCTGTATCTTGGGTATATTTGTGGGCCTGTTATAGTTGATGAATCTCAGGGAACAAAGAGAACATCTCAGAGGATCTTTCTTGTTTAAGATGTGTGGCATAAGAGATTAGAGTCCCCCTAATCATGTATTTTCGTGTTTCCCATTTGATTGGGAGTGGCATGTCATCCATATTGTGATCAGTCATGAAATTGGAGATGGTACCTCTGCACCCAAGACTAAACTTTGTTTTTAAAGGTAAATTCAGCTCATTGTTGTTGTCCAACATTGTTACTGCTTTGGTCTTATGAAAAAGATGTATTTACTTCTGAAGGTACCCTGATTGATTGTATGTCAGCACTAAGATTGGAATTTTCTGTATTTTTCCTTAGGATTGGGAAATACTGTATCTAGCTCTTAAAGTGAACCTGTGCCCAGGCTATGCACGTAAATATTTATTTATTAACCTCTTGCCGACCAGCGGCTGTCATTATACTGCGGCAGGTTGGCACGTTCCCGCGAACCATCATAGCTGTATGTCGGCCCTTTAGGAGGGGATAGCAGGCGCGCGCATGCCCGCTGCACTACGGGGGGGTGCTGATGCTCTTGGTCAGCGGTCGCGATGCCCGCTGGCCAAGAGCGATCGCGGGCACGAGAGCCAGAACAGGGACAGGTGTGTGTGTGTGTAAACACACAAATCCCTGTTCTGTGAGGAGAGACAGATCATTTGTTCCTACTAGCTAGGAACAACGATCTGGCATCTCCTCTAGTCAGTCCTATCCCCCTACAGTTAGAACACACACAAGGGAACACAGTTAACCCCTTCCCTGCTAGTGACATTCACACAGTAATCAGTGCATTTTTATAGCACTGATCACTGTATAATTGTTAATGGTCCCAAAAATGTGTCAAAAGTGTCTGATCTGTCCGCCATGTCACAGTCCCGATAAAAATCGCTGATCACCACCATTACTAAAATAATAAAAACGCCATAAATCTTTACCCTATTTTCTAGATGCTATAACTTTTGTGCAAACCAATCAATATACCCTTATTGCGATTTTTATTACCAAAAATATGTAGAAGAATACATATCGGTCTAAATTGAGGAAAAAAATAAAAGTAAAAAAAGTAAAATAATAAATAAATAAGTAAAAAATATTGTGTTTTTTTTTTTTTTTCAAAATTGTCACTCTTTTTTTGTTTATAGTGCAAAAAATAAAAACCGCAGAGATGATCAAATACCACCAAAAGTAAGCTATATTTGTGGGAAAAAAGGTTGTCAATTTTGTTAGGGTACAGCGTGGCACAATCGCGCAATTGTCAGGTAAAGCGATGCAGTGCCGTATCGCAAAAAATGGCTTGGTCATTGAGCAGCCAAATCTTCCGGGGCTGAAGTGGTTAAGCAGTAAAGCACTTTAAAACAAGTCTTAATTTACCTCTGCAACTAGACATTGTGGAGAAATGTATCTTCAACCCAGGGATGGGTTGGATGTTCGAGTTGAACGTCAAGTTCAACTCAAACATCGGCTGTTTGTTTTTTTTTATTTTGGCGTGGAGTTCCCCTTAATACCCATACCAAATCTGAAGGGCCTGGTATGAACTGAGGGGAGACCCCACACTGTTTTTTTGCTTGATTTTTCATCTATTGCTGGGTGCCGACAATACATTATAGTCGTGTGCAAGTTTAAATGACATTTTTCCTTTAGAAATGTCATTATTGCTGCAGCATGTTCTACATCTCAGAAATGCGACACTTTACATGCAGACTAATATGACCCTCTAGGCACGACATTTAACCACTTCCCATCCTGCCCATAGCCATATGATGTCCGCAGAGGAGATCTCTTATCCAGGGCGGGTGTCATATGATGTCCTCTGCTTCCCGCCGGCATAGGAGGCACGCACGCACCTGTCGTGTCACCAAGAAGCCGCTGTGCGTGCCCGGCGGCTGGGATGTCTGCTGGGCATGCATGATTGCTCGTGACAGAGCAGGAACATGGATCCGTGTGTGTAAACACACAGATCCACGTCCTGTCAGGGGAGAGGAGACAGATCGTGTGTTCCTAGTATATAGGAACACCGATCGGTCTACTTCCCCCAGTGAGTCCCATCCCCCCACAATTAGAACACACAGTCAGGGAACACATCTAACCCTTTGATCGCCCCCTAGTGTTAACCCCTTCCCTGCCAGTGACATTTATACAGTAATCAGTGGCTATTTATAGCACTGATTGCTGAATAAATGTCAATGGTTTCAAAAAAGTGTCAAAACTGTCTGATCTGTCCGCCGCAATGTCGCAGTCACGATAAAAATCGTAGATCACACATTTCTAGTGGAAAAATTTAAACTAATAATGAAATTGCCATAAATCAATAACCTATTTTGTAGGCACTATAACTTTTGTGCCAACCAATCAATAGAAGCTTATTGTGATTTTTTTTTTTTTTACCAAAAAAATATGTAGAAGAATACATATCGGCCTAAACTGAGGACATTTTTTTTTTTATTAAATTGGGATATTTATTATAGCAAAAAGTAAAAAATAGTGTTTTTTTTTTAAATTGATGGGTTTTTTTTTGTTCATAGCGCAAAAAATAAAAAGCAGAGGTGATCAAATACCACCAAAAGAAAGCTCTATTTGTGTGAAAAAAAGATCAAAATTTCATTTGGGTACAGTGTTGCATGACCATGCAATTGTCATTCAAAATGTTACAGCGCTGAAGGCTGAAAAATGGCCTGGGCAGGAAGGGGCCCTGTATTGAAGTGGTTAAAGGAATAATTCATGTTTAATTTTTATGGTTTAACTTTAAGCATTATTAAAATCACCGCTCCTGAAAAAACTATCATTTTAAAAACTTCTTTTTGTATTGATACATGTCCCCTCGGGCAATCCCCAAGTCCCCACGTTGTATGGCAATAACTTGCATATAAGCCTTTACAGTTAGCACTTTAGATTTTTCGTGTTCGTGTCCCATAGACTTTAATAGGGTTCACATGTTTGCTAGGACTTTTTGCCTGTTCGCAGTGTTCTGGTGCGAACCGAATGGGGGGGGGGGGTGTTCAGCCCATCCCTAGTTGTATGCATAAATAAAATCTCACATAAAGTACAAAATTATTATGCAACACTCGCTAATGGGTTTTGCTTTGCAATATGAATGGAACAAAAGGATTACCTTCTCCCCGTGGACACAATAACCATGTATGTATAACAATAGTTTGCATTTTATGAAGCCAACATTTACCCCTGCAGATAGAGCAAGTGTTAAACTACATAAAAATGGTATACTATGCGACAAACAAAAGATGATTAAAATTGGAAAAACAAAAATAAAGTTAAAAAAAAATCTAAAATGGTTATTATATCAGTGGAAGAACCATCTAAATATCACAAGAAATAAATAGGTATATTCAAATAATCAACCCTTTCAAAATGGCTGCTGGCTTAAAATGGCTGCCTTTCCCAAAATGGTATCTCGTCAAGGTGGAGCTGCGTCTTGGCATCATCAAAGTGTCAAATGATAACGCGTGATGATGAATGTATGAAGTCTGTATGAAGTGTGATGGATGGATTCTTCTCCTGGTCCTATATACCGTTCTGGACAATAAGCTCAGAAAAATTTTAATAAGCCTAGCCCAGAAGGTGAGATTTCTTTTCATTGGTTCATGTGGCTAAATATTCATTCCATTATTTGTTTAGGCATTGCCTTTCTTAGCCACCAACTGCCATTCTAGGACAAAGTATTTGTTCTAAATTCTTATAAATTTTTTTTGTAAGAATGTCCATTTACTCTTGGTATAGGCGTGGCCATATGAGATATACATATACACATATATACACAATAATTTGTATATTTTACCACTTGCCGACCAGCTGCCGTCATTATACGGTGGCAGGTCGGCACATTCCCGCAAATCGCCGTAGGTGTACGTTTGCTCCTTTAGGGACTCTAGCAGGCACAGGGGGACCCCATGTGCGTGGCCAGCAGCTGCGATGTCTGCCTGCCACCCGTGATTGTGGAAATGAGAGCCAGAACGGGGATCTGTCAATGTTAACAGACAGGGGAGTTAGAGAGAGATCTGCTGTTCCTAGCCCAGCCCGCATACAATTAGAAACACTTTCAGAGAACAAACTTAACCCCTTGATCGCCCCCTAATGTTAACCCCTTTCCTGCCAGTGACATTTATACAGTATTCAAAAGCTATTTTTAACTCTGATCGCTGTATAAATGTCAATGGTCCCAAAAAAGTGTCAGAAGTATCCGATCTGTCCACCGCAATGTCACAGTCCTGATAAAAATTGCAGATTGCTGCCATTACTAGTAAAAAAAATAAATAAAAATGCCATAAATATATCCCATATTTTGTGGACGCAATAACTTTTGCGCAGACTAAACAATCTACGCTTATTGCTATTTTTTTTTCTTTTTACCAAAAATATGTAGAAGAATACATATTGGCCTAAACTGATGGAGAATTTTTTGGGGGGATATTTATTATAGCAAAAAGTAAAAAATATATATTTTTTTTTTCAAAATTGATGCTATTTTTTTGTTTATAGCACAAAAATAAAAACTGCAGAGGTGATCAAATACCACCAAAAGAAAGCTCTATTTGTGGGGCAAAAAGGACGTCAATTTTGTTTGGGTACAGTGTCGCACGACCGTGCAATTGTAAGTTAAAGTGACGCAGTGCCGTATCGCTAAAAATGGCCTGGTCATTAAGGGGGAAAATCTTCCGGTCTGTAAGTGGTTAAACGATTTGTACATATAGGATATTTGTAATCAGAATAAGTACTTACTACATAATGATATTATTATTATGCCAGCAGATAATAAAATCAGGATTTGAATCAATTTCATGGGATATGATACATGAGGTTATAGTCTTATAATCATACACTCTTTATACATACTATATGCGGAGATGGTGCGGTTCTTATTAGAATATTATCGTAAAGACATAAATTAAAAACTCCATAGTTCCCTTCTTATATTATGGACCATGGAGGTTGTACATCAATATTTATGTCACTATTCCTAGTGGGACCTTTGTTGTATAATGTCCACATATTTTTAATGGTGTATGAGCTGTACACATATGTCTCCTCTAGTGGTGGAGAATTTTAGGAAGAAATTCAGGTTTTACTACTAGCATGAGTTTGTGTACAAAGATATCTCAGAGGTCGTCCAGTCTGTTAAACACCACCCAAGGCTTCTTCTTTATACATTGTTTGAATATGGTGTAGTCTAGCCTTGAGAAGCCAGATGATGTTTGCTGTTTTTCAGGGTTTTATCATTGGTCCAAGGGTCCTCAAATAAATTCTATTTAGCAACCATAAAATAGATTTATCCTTGGCTTTAAGTGAGTAAGAAGGTGCATACTCATTGTTATATTCTCAGTTCTGCAAACAGCTTTTTTACAGACCTCCAACAGAGTAAGAAAAACACAAGATGTCTCAGGTTGAAAACATAGGTGACTTGTGTCCTGAAACTGGCCTTTGTCTCTGGGATTTGTACAGTCTTAAACATCCATATTGAAATAATGAAAATATACTAATTTCTTCACCATGGTTCTGACAGTAGGTATATGCAGGTGTTACCTTACAGGGACCATTGCCTTGTCCACTCTCTGCAGTAAGTTTCTCCACAGAACTGTGACTGCAGTGTAGACCTTAAGCACTTTGTATTAGAAGACACTCGTGTGTATGTACTCTATGAGACAAAGGTATTAACCACTTCTATACCAGGCACTTTCCCCCCTTCCTGCCCAGGACAATTTTTAGCTTTCAGCGCTGTCGCAGTTTAAATGATAATTGCGCAGTCATGCAACACTGTACCCAAACTAAATTTGTATCATTTTCTTCCCACAAATAGAGCTTTCTTTTGGTGGTATTTAATCACCTCTGCAGTTTTTAATTTTTGCGCTATAAATGAAAAAAGACCAACAATTAAAAAAAAAAAAAACTGATGGGCACTGATAGGTGGCACTGATAGGCAGCCCTGACAGGCGGCACTGAATAGGCAGCACTGATGAGGAGCTACTGACAGGTATTACTGTGTGGCCCTGATTGGCACTTTGATGGTTCACTGACAGGCATTACTGATGGGGCACTGATTGGCACTGTTTTGGGCACTGATCGACACTGTTGTAGGGACAGGCTGGCAGGAGTTAGGCACTGATTGGCAGCTCATGGGCACCCTTTGATGGGGGCTGTGCTGATTATCAGCACAGACCCCCCCTCTGACAGGGAGAGATGCCGATTGGGTCTCCCTGTCAGTGTGAACCAAGGAAAGCTGTTTACCAGCATTTCCTGGTTCACGTGATGATCAGCTGTGATTGGTCACAGCTGATCATGGGTCAGAGGCTCCATACCACGATCAGAGTTGCGATGTGTCAGACGGACACACAGCACCTTCGACAGCCGTGATGCGCGCCCCTGCATGCATGCACCGGCTGTGTTATCCTGATCACGTCATATGACATCCGGTCAGGATACAACCACTTTGCCGCCATCATTCTGCTATATGGCAGGCGGCAAGTAGTTAAACAAAACAAAGTAAAGCTTTCATTGTTTTATTGCAGTTCTACAGATATCGACATACCCTTGAATGTTTATAGTTTTAGCACCTGATACATATTACATGCTTGGTCAAATTTACTCTACAGTATCTTATTTTCTTTATGTTGAGACTATTACTAACACATGTAGAATGTTTGTGTCATGAAATAAGTCTGGCATTACTTTCCTCTAGTAAGTAGTACTAATTTTGTGTTTATTATAAGTACAAACAGATATTTTGCATGTAACTAAATGTTTCTTAGTCTGTCTGATAAAGAAGAGCTAAAAAAATGCAGATTTAATTTCAAACAGCCTCATTTAGCTTGATCTACAGACTGTATATAAGACAAATGGCATGATCAGCAGACTATAGTCTTTACTAAAATAAGTAGGCAGATAAAGAGATCAAATGGACTTCTTCAGATTTAATCATCTGTTTTCTTCAAGAAGAAATTAATATTGCACTTTCTTTACTTAAACGTCTTGATATGCTATGCTTACATTAATGAGCTTGGTCAATAAAGTTGTGTAAAGTCAATTGCTTAATTGCAATGAGCAGTAATTATTGACAAAAAAGTTCATGTTTTTACGTATTTCCCATAGGCCATTATGTGTTACTGAACTGTAATTGCAGTTATCAAGTCCAGTATGTCCCAAATGCCTTTGAATTATACTTAAAAAATATTTAATAACTGAAAGTTGCAATATTTGATTATTATAGGTATTAGTTGCAATAGGCAGCATCACATGACATGAAAAAGAAAAGTTTGAAATACATTCAGCAGGGGGGGCAGGAGGCGGAGCCTAGCGGAGCAGACATGCATTGTTAGAGCTCCACACCGCTGAGGAGAGAAGAGAAGGACAAAGCGAAGCCTGCAGGCTCAAAAGGTATCCATTTGAACCTTTTTGCCCCAGGGAACAAACTGTGAAAGGTTGGGAAGGAAATATGGTACTGGGAGGAAACCGTGGCAGAAATAAAAATCACCTCACAAAGAGCTCACAGGCACTCACTGCAGCTGAACAGCTCCAGTCACCTCACAAGATACAGCATCAGGGCGCTCTCACATACAGAAAATGTCACAGCAAGACTCTCCATTTGAGTCAGATACAGAACAAATCCTCTCACAAACTTTTCCACAAGCCTCCTCAGTATCCCCAGTAATATTATTACAATTTGAAAAGATGCTTCATAAGGCTTTAAAACAAACCTCAGACCAAATAACAAAAAGCCTAACCAAAGAAATAAGAGAGCTGGGAAACCGCACCGCAGCCTTAGAAATAAAAATGGATGAAATTGAAATTACAACCCAAGAAAATATAACAGAATTGGAACAATTAAAAAAAGAGAATTTAATACTTCAAACTAAGCTTGAAGATTACGAAAATAGAGCCAGACGTTCAAACTTGCGCATAAGGGGAATACCTGAAACTGTGACAGACCTGCAATCTACTATTACTGCTCTATTACAAGAACTAAAGCCAGATATCCCTATTGAACGTTTAGAACTGGACAGAGTACACAGAGCCCTCATAGCCAAAAAGAAAGATGGACCCCCACGTGATATAATCACAAAATTTCATTATTACAGAACAAAAGAACAAATACTAATTGCTGCAAGAGAAAAAAAGGAACTTAATTTTCAAGGACACAATTATCAAATTTTTGCTGACCTATCCCAACTTACTATTACTAAAAGACGATCCATGAAACCCCAACTAATGGAACTGCAACGCCACAACATTATGTATCAATGGGGCTTCCCCTTTTCAGTCAGATTTAACCACCAAGGTACAATTTACAGAAGCAGATCAGCAGATGAACTACAACAAACCCTTTTAAAATTAAATCTGACAGAACCCACAAGCAGCAACACTCCCACACGCAGAAGAATGGCATCATCTTCACCTTCAGGCAGCACCCAGAAAATTCCAGAACAAAATGGGAATCATCATTCTCACAAAAGAGGCCGTTATGCCACATCATCCATGGACCAAGAAGATTCAATGGACTGACATCCTAATTCCTGATATCTCTTCATTTATTATACTAAGAGATGGTTCTCTATAAAAAACCTGTATTTATAACTGAATGTAACTGCATTCTGATAGTCACACACTGTGTGGGATCATGTTATATTCCAGTTATATTTCTTATTACTTCTGATTCATATAGCCTTAGAATATATAAGTGAAATAAGGAAATTCTTGTTCAGTTATATATTATCAGGTAATAACAATAGATTTATTACTTTTTAGGACAAATATGTTCAATAATCCAGAAGTAATGGAATCTTTTTCTTTCTTTTCTTAAAACAAATATATTATTACCTAACTAGTTCCTAAAATTATGTTTTTGTTTATTCTAATCTGAAGCAATACAACCTCAATTTTATGAGTTAACATATCTAAACAGTTACATATGAATAAAATATGTAATTGTTTACTCTAAAAGGGTTAAAATCCCAAAATATTTCAAACTATCTTCATCAATACCAAAGTTATTAACAGTACCTTTCTAACTGAATTATTTAGCCTAGGGCAAGACTAACCATATACAACCACCCTGGAATAAATAATTTCAACAAAAACTATATTCTGCACTCCAATTATTGAAACATCATTTTGATGTCTTTTGACATAGCACTTCTCTCCTGTAAGCGGAAGATCCGTGTACCCCCATTAGCCCTCCTCATTCTCCCAACCATATTATGTGGGAGTGTGACGAAGGCACTTATTCCCCTGAGAGAGATATTTATTCTCTTTCACGGGTAAACTGTGATTACTTGCAAAAAATAATTTATACAATGTATCATCTAATCTCATATGTTTTTTGTTTACTCTTTACTCCAGAATTCACTGGTTTCTTTTCTATCTATTCATCTCTTCAGTCCACACAGGTTGATCTGCGCAGTCAGCTCTGCATAACAAAAAGTAAGTCAAAACTATTTGATCTATTGCCATGGCACCACTAAATATACTTTCCCTGAATGTTCAGGGAATAAATGTCCCTCAAAAAAGGACCAAAGCCTTCCGTACTTTCCATAACAAGAAGGCTCACATAGTATGCCTCCAAGAAACACACTTCACCAAAGATTCTACTCCAAAATATATTTCTCCTTTTTATCAACAAATTTTCACGGCTTCTGCCTGTACCAAGCAAAGGGGAACTCTAATTGCATTTCACCGATCCACACCATTCACCTTATCATCAGAAATTAAAGACCCAGAAGGTAGATACCTGATACTCATGGGTTATATAATGGATACAGCAATCACGGTGATTTCCTACTACGCTCCTAACAAACAACCTACACCATTCCTCTCACATATATTACAAGTGATTAATACACACAAAATAGGAACAGTGATAACGTGTGGGGATTCCAACCAGGTCCTCCTCCCATTTCTAGATAAATCACCTTTTACACCATCCAAAATAACCTCTAGATTACCTTTTTCTCAACTTCTTTCCAAATACAATCTGGTAGATTCGTGGAGAGAAAGTAACCCAATGAAAAAGAAATTCACTTATTTCTCGCACCCTCATCAAACCTTCACCAGAATAGATCATATTTTTCTAACAATAGGAATGATACCAGAAATTATTGCATCAGATATAATTCCGATTCCGTGGTCTGACCATAATGCAGTATACACTACTATAGCCTCAGCCATACCAAAAGCGCATGACCCAACGTGATACTTACCGGACATAATGCTCAAACACCCACTACATCAGATGGCCATTGAACAAGCTTTAAAGGAATACATATCAATTAATAATACAACAGACATCTCCCCAATAACACTGTGGGAAGCTCATAAGCCTGTCTTGCGTGGTACAATACAAAGACAAATGGCACTATTTAAACGGGAACGCAAAAATCTAGCAAAAAAACTAGAACTCAATTTTAATGCAGCCTACATATCATTTCAAGATAATCCATCTCAGAGTACAAAATCTCATCTGGAAAAATCTAGATTGGAATACGATCTATTTCTCACTGAGTCAGTTGATAAATCCCTCAAACGCTCCAAACACAATTTCTACATGAATACAAACAAATCAGGTACATATTTGGCTCGGGCATTAAATTCAACTAACAAATCTTTCAAACCAATACGTTTGAAATTATCAAAAAATGTTTACACTTGTAATCCAGTTAAAATAGTCCATAAATTTCACTCACATCTCGCAACTTTATACAAGACAAACAATGAATTTAATCCTACAGAGGCTGAATCCTTCTTCTCAAAAATAACCTTACCTGAGTTATCTCAGAATCAAAAAAGCAGTTTGGATGAGCCTATAACTATAGATGAAGTTGCTAACGCCATAAAAGACCTAAAACTTAACAAAAGACCAGGCCCAGACGGCTACTCGGCTTTATACTATAAAACATTCTCAGAAATACTCTCTCCCATTCTCACTGAAACTTTTAACAAACTTCTAGATGGACATTCTTTTCGGCAAGAAACACTAATGGCAATTGTTTGTATGATCCCAAAACCCCTTTCTGATGATACTTCCTGTGTGAATTATCGGCCTATCTCTCTGTTAAACCTTGATATTAAATTATTAGCAAAAATAATAGCAAAACGCCTCAATAGCATTATAGGAAAATTAATACATAGAGATCAAGTAGGCTTCATGCCAAATAGACAGGCAGGCGATAATATACGCAGGGCAGTGTTATTGGCACATATTGCTAAAAAACGGAAAATCCCTTTATGTTTTCTATCTCTCGATATTAAGAGGGCATTTGACACAGTATCCTGGCAATATATGCAATATTCATTACAAAAATGGGGTTTTGGACCCCACTTTTTAACATGGATCAAAGCATTATATAATAAACCCAAAGCCTATATAAAATATGCTGGATACAAATCTGAAGCCTTTAATATCGAAAGAGGTACCTGACAGGGTTGCCCATTATCTCCCTTATTATTTGCCCTTATACTCGAACCCATGGCCCAATACATCAGAACAAACCAAACTATAACTGGCATTGAAGTAGGAGGTGTTACACACAAATTATGTATATTTGCAGACGATATATTACTTTTTCTATCATCACCACAGGTCTCTGGTCCTAACTTAATACCAGCTCTTGATGGATTTGCAGCCCTATCCGGCCTTATGAATTATCCTAAGAAATGCCTAGTGCTTAATATTTCACTCACAAACATGGAATTGATCCCGGCTAGGGCTGCACTCCCATTCACATGGGCAGAAAAATCAATCCCATATCTTGGAATTCATTTAACAGCATCTCATTCTGACTTATTCTCAACCAATTATCCTCCTGTATTAAGACAGATCACATATCTAATAAAACAATGGTCGCAACTTCCTTTATCCTGGATAGGGAAGATTAATGCAATCAAAATGACTATTCTACCCAAATTGCTTTATCAATTCAGAGTCCTCCCTATTCCAATTCCTTCCTATTTTTTGAGAATAGTACAAAAAAGAGCAACTTCGTTTATATGGGGCTCTTCTAAACCACGTATACCTATACACACACTACATCTTCCCAAAAATAAAGGAGGCCTGGGATACCCTAATTTTACTAACTACTACAGAGCAGCACATTTGGCCAGTCTGTCCAAATACCATGCAAAACAGGAAATCCCATTATGGGTATTTATAGAGGCTTCAGAAAGTGACCCTCTATTAATATCAAATTTATTATGGCTTGATCCTAAAGACCGCTTTAAAATTCATAATCCCATAACTAAACACTTCTTATCTCTCTGGGATAAACTAAAAACCAAATATCAGTTACAATCTCCATACAATCCTCTCCTTTCTTTTATCAGAAATCCGGCCTTTTATCCAGCATGGATCTACCCAAATTCTTTTAAAGCTTGGACAACATCAGGCATTCAGACACTAAATGACTTCATAGCATCTAAATCATTCCTTTCATTCCCATCGCTTAGAGAAAAATATGATCTACCAAACTCTGAGATATTTAGATATCTCCAAATCAAAAATTTCTATACACCATTCCTAAAGGGGGATACACCATTATCCCAATTATCCATTTTTGAATCAATCTGTACAAAAGATCCATTTGCTAAAGGTACAATTTCATCACTTTATAATCAATTATATGGAGTAGCAAATCTTAATAGACCCTCTTACGTTCAGAGGTGGGAGGAGGACCTGGGACGAACTTTAGAAGACATGGACTGGTCTAACATATGGCTCACATCTAAGTCATCTTCACCCAACATCTTAGCACTGGAGACAAATTATAAAGTCCTAACTCGCTGGTACCTTGTACCCGCTAGAGTGGCAAAATATTCACCTAATACTTCAGCTCTTTGTTTTCGAGGATGCCCAGAAATAGGCACATATTTACACATATGGTGGATGTGCCCAGTAATCCAAACCTTCTGGAAGGAAGTCTTCGTGATTGCATCTAAAATATTTAAAAACATAATACAACCAGATCCATATTTAACTTTACTTAATCTAAAACCGGAATGGTTAACACTCTCTCAATTCAAACTTATGATCCAACTAATAACGGCTGCAAAACAAACAGTGGCCAAGGCATGGAAATCTCCTACATTGGTACTAGCAGAAACAATTCACAGAATGAATAATACAATGTCCCATGCTAAGATGGTAGCCATCGATCAAAACCAAATTCCAAAATTTGAAAAACTTTGGCATCCTTGGATAAAACAACAGTTCCTGTCAAACTTCAATGACTCTGTCCTGTTGCCATGGTAACAGATTAAATGACTTACAGAGACACCCATTCTAAGGCTTCAAAGAGAACTAAAAAGAATAATAAACTGACGAGCGGGACAACCTTGTGGACCATACCTCTACCTTTCAACCCTTTTTCTTCTTTCTCTTTCCTTTTCTCCACCTTAAGATTAAAGCTCATTATCAGAATTTATTTGACCTATATACACTCTACTTGTAAACAATATGTATAGTAGGTATAAATCATTTAAATACCTACAAAAGTAACTAAGGAAATGATATATATCTTTAATTTAGGTTTACGTGAACCCAATGTTTAATATTTGAAATTTCATGATATTTGCCTATATAAACCCTACTGTAAAACAATGAGCTTACTTTATAGATCCTTGTAAACTTACTTTATGTATCTTTATAACATTGTATACTCAATAAACTTCTTTTGACAAGGAAATACATTCAGCAAAGTAAGTTCAAAATGTAAAAAAAAGGTGAACGTGTTTAGGGCAATAAAGAATACATTCTGTAGGCTACATAGACCTCTTAGTAAAATACTGTTGAATATGCTATGTAAATGCACTTGCATCATAATGGCCAATTCTCTATGTACAGTATACAACATTCTTACAATGCTACATATAAGTTTAGCCTATCACAACTTCTTTAGTATTGGTCCACAGTAAAGCAAACTTAAGGTTAACTTTTGACCAGGCTCTAAACATTTAGGTATTTATGACTTAAAGTTATACATAGGCTTTGAAACAACCTATAACTGTCCACTGTAGCTGCAGGCACAGTGGAGCAGTTCATCATTATTTCACAGAGGAAGCACTGAAAAATTTCAGTAATTCAAAAGTTCAGCACCCCTGCTGCCTCCTCCCAGATCGCCTGCGTTGTGTCTACATTTGAATGTTGGTTACAAATACATGCTTTCTCATAAATGTCATGATGTCACGCTGTTGCTGGCATTTGTACCTTATCAGTTTGTAGTTTATAAGAGGGGGTTAGTTTGCACTTCAGGGTAGGTCTCTGCCCTGCTTCCAGCCAAACCAGGCTAGTGCTTCTTTCCCCTGCCTTGGGCCTAATCATTTCAGTACTAGGGGTATAGTTTTGAGCATAGTATATGGGTAACATCACAGACATTGCATACAAGTGTTAATATACCTCTGAGCAGGATTGTTAAATACAATGGACGAGATGTTGATGTTCTTAAAAAGTGTGTAACACCGTACCATTATATGGACTCTGTAAGGCTTCAGTGACAAGCTAGAAAAGCAAATTTCCTGTCAGATTTTATTACCGAGGAAGTTGTGATGATTGTGATGCAGTGTTTGGTGTAAAAGATCTATATACCCTTGGGGGATCTGTGAATGGAAGGACAGATACACTAGTATCTTTTCCATTGACTGTAAGGTAGTCAATTGAGGATTCTGCTTCTGTCCTAGAGTGTAACAGAGAGAACTTGTCCTGTCCTCTGTACAGAGATACAGATGAACTGAGTAAACAATCAACGGGCTGTGAGATTGAAAGGCCTCAGAGGTCACATAAAGGTGATGAGTACCCCAGCTGCCACAAAGAGGTGGCCCAGCCTCTCGTGCCAATGTTCTTTAGTAGGCCCCCAGTATGGGAACTGGCTTGTCAATTACTCTAGGGGGCACTACAAGTTGAGTAGACTATATGAACTTGCTATATAACATATGAGGTGCTAAAGGAGTATGACCATATGGTAACATGCAAATCCTCAAGTAAAGTGCATGTCACAGCAAAATGTCAGGGCTCATTTTCCCATGTTTTATCCCTTTTAGGACCCGACAAGTACAAAATAAATACCTGTTGAGCTGCCAGTCATTATTATTCTGATTATTATTATACAAAATTCATTTAATTCCAACATTCCTCTTATGGAATGACATGATATGCATTTCTGTAGACTTAAATTGCAAGACTTCATGTCAGCCCACTTTTCTGTTGTTCAACTACTGAATCCCCTCATTCTCATAATCTCCTTAGCCTAGGGACTAACTGACATGAAGTGCAAAAAGTAACTTGGAGAACTCTTTGAGAAAGGAAGTGAGAACAAAACACAGCATAGCTCTAAATTTCTAACATGATCAAAAGATATATTTTGCAATTATCAAACAGGAAAAACTGTAGGAGAAACGAAAATCTTTTGATGAACTACTATTGATAGAATACATCACAGTATTCATGCAAAAAAAATTGCTGTGCATTCACCAAGAATACTGAATACTGAGGCTGAATATTTCAACAAAAGCCAGTTTTCTTCATTTTATCGTTTAAAACACTATTCATTTTTATCTTGTTGTTTTTGGCTGGTGTTCTGCTTTATTGACAAAACACATCAAGAAGATCTGAAATTGGGAAGCAGGTCATGAAATATAAAAAGTGCAAATGATTTGTATGTTTCTATATTGATTTTTGCTTTTGCACTGAAAGACAAGATTGCCTGGTTAGTGTTCTATTTAAATAGTTGGCTTGGAAGTTCTGCCGTATTTCAATAGAAAATTGGGGTCATGCTTAAAGGTATATTCATAAAGCAGTAAATTAATTTGCCAACCATTCACTGCAAATGTATCTTTCTGACGAATGTGTTAAAATAACCTTGAATTTTTTACCTGCAGTAAATCTTTGGTGAATGTCACATTCCCTGCTTTATAAATATGCCTCTTATTGTCTTACTTTCCAAAAGCCAAATAGATTTCAGTTTTAAACAGGCAATACTACTTTTCGATTAGCTATTATACCTTACTGCACTAAAACTCTTCACTCCTTGCCTTTTTAAAGGATGGCAACCTGGACAGCGGATCACTCACAGTGCAAAGTTATGTTCAAAAAGTAATGCTGCATTCCCAAATGCTATTGTGTTAGTATCCCTTCAAATCTGCATGCATAGCAATTTTGAAAGTCAGCATATCATATTATATCAAACCAAATATAACATTAATAAAAGAAAACAAACAGTGCATCAGTCCATAAAGTGTCCTTTTGCTGATGTTATTGTGTTAGTATGCCTTTAAATCTGCTTGCATACCAATTTTGAAAATCAGCATATCATATCAAACCAAATATAGCATTAATAAAACAAAACAAACAGTGCATCAGTCCATAAAGTGTTCTTTGGTAAAAATTTGCTTGCATATACTCAACGTTTCATCAAAACCAGGTTTAAGTTCACATATCCAAACTATTGCTTTCTTAATTGGTGTTCACCACTATGTGTTCCACTCATCCACATGTATTAGTGATAATCCCCTCATCTGTTGTGCCCTCACCTTGGGGATAAGACCAACCAATGGTCTGTATGCACTTTTGTCCCTCTCTGGGGATCTGTTTTATGCTGTTTCACTCCTCTGCTGGTAATCTTGAGATTAGAATCCTCCTTCTCTTACACTTATCTCTATTCACCCAAATCATAAAAAGAGAGAGCTGTACATAGTGCTTTATCTTAAAAAAAAAAAAAAACGGTTTATTAAACACTAAGTGTAAAAACACTCACATTTTCCTGGTGCTTAGAGTGCAACAAACTATAAAAAAACATTCAGTTCTCATAGTGCTAGCATAAGACAATCAGGCATTTTTACAGTGGTATGCTCACAATGCACGCCTCAGCGTGACAACAGATTGGCCCCTCCCCTATGTATTATGCCACAGGGTCACGTGGCTTCCTCAGGGGGCTATACCTGCCATCATGTAATGCCAACCTATATATAGTCCGACTATTCCAGATCCTATAAAGATGTGTCTAACTATTCTCAAATGACACCTATATTTGCTTAATATAAAAAAAAAAAAAGATTGGGCACCATTTTTCTGAAGCACCGAGTCCACAACATTAGTTGCCTCTGTTTATGTTGATATTGGGTGATTAGAGTATAAACAAGGGGAAGATTTGTTTATATTAACCAAGTATAGGTGTCATTTGAGAAGAGTTAGACACATCTTTATAGGATCTGGAGTAGTTAAAACCGAGCCGTAATGACACCGTGGTAATATATTGTTTCATTAAAAATCGTATATTATACATACAGTATATAAAAGTAGATTTTATTAAGTTCATTAATTTAAAACATTTTATTATTCAATTGTTTGTTGCTTTTTTACTTTACCTGTATAAGAAAAAGTGTTAATGCATAATAGCATGATTCCTATAACACTGAATGCTAACCACATATGGTTAACCACAAAATGGGTTGAGTATTGTTTATGGTATATTGCATGTCATTTTTGGATTGACATATTAGTAGTGTGTCACTTGGGGATACATATTTGCAGCACTGATGAGATTGTAATGGGATTGCAGTCAGGTCCATAAATATTGGGACATCAACACAATTCTAAACTTTTTTGGCTCTATACATCACCACAATGGATTTGAAATGAAACAAACAAGATGTGCTTTAACTGCAGACTTTCAGCTTTAATTTGAAGGTATTTACATCCAAATCAGGTGAACGGTGTAGGAATTACAATAGTTTGTATATGTGCCTCACACTTTTTAAGGGACCAAAAGTAATGGGACAGATTAACAATCATCCATCAAACTTTCACTTTTAATACTTGGTTGCAAATCCTTTGCAGTCAGTTACAGCCTGAAGTCTGTAATGCATGGACATCACCAGACGCTGGGTTTCATCCTGGTGATGCTCTGCCAGGGCTCTACTGCAACTGTCTTCAGTTCCTGCTTGTTCTTGGGGCATTTTCTCTTCAGTTTTTTTTTCAGCAAGTGAAATGCATGCTCAATCGGATTCAGGTCAGGTGATTGACTTGGCCATTGCATAACATTCCACTTCTTTCTCTTAAAAAACCCTTTGGTTGCTTTCGCAATATGCTTCAGGTCATTGTCCATCTGCACTGTGAAGCGCCGTCCAATGAGTTCTGAAGCATTTTGCAATACAAGAGAGCCAGTTCCATTGGCAGCCATACATGCCCACGCCATGACACTACCACCACCATGCTTCACTGATGAGGTGGTATGCTTTGGATCATGAGCAGTTCCTTTCCTTCTCCATACTCTTCTCTTCCCATCACTCTGGTACAAGTTAATCTTGGTCTCATCTGTCCATAGGATGTTGTTCCAGATCTGTGAAGGCTTTTTTAGATGTTGTTTGGCAAACTCTAATCTGGCCTTCCTGTTTTTGAGGCTCATCAATGGTTTACATCTTGTGGTGAACCCTCTGTATTCATTCTGGTGAAGTCTTCTCTTGATTGTTGACTTTGACACACATACACCTACCTCCTGGAGAGTGTTCTTGATCTGGCCAACTGTTGTGAAGGGTGTTTTCTTCACCAGAGAAAGAATTCTTCAGTCATCCACCACAGTTGTTTTCCGGGTCTTTTGGTGTTGCTGAGCTCACCGGTGCGTTCTTTTTTAAGGCTGTTCCAAACAGTTGATTTAGCCACACCTAATGTTTTTGCCATCTCTCTGATGGGTTGGTTTTGTTTTTTCAGCCTAATGATGGCTTGCTTCACTGATAGTGACAGCTCTTTGGATCTCATATTGAGAGTTGACAGCAACAGATTCCAAATGTAAATAGCACACTTGAAATGAACTCTGGACCTTTTATCTGCTCCTTGTAAATGGGATAATGAGGGAATAACACACACCTGGCCATGGAACAGCCGAGCAGCCGATTGTCCCATTACTTTTGGTCCCTTAAAAAGTGGGAGGCACATATACAAACTGTTGTAATTCCTACACTGTTCACCTGATTTGGATGTAAGTACCCTCAAATTAAAGCTGAAAGTCTGCAGTTAAAGCACATCTTGTTAATTTAATTTCAAATCCATTGTGGTGGTGTGTAGAGCCAAAAAGATTAGAATTGTGTCGATGTCCCAATATTTGTGGACCTGACTGAATATACATACATACACAAACACAAACATGACAGCAGGTAAATCTCCCTGAGGAAGCCACATGACCCTGTTGCATAATGCGTTTGGGAAGGGGCCAATCTGTCATGACGCCGAGGCATGCATTGTGAGCATACTGTGGTAACACTGTCTGATTATCTTATACCAGCATTGTGAGGACTGAATGCTTTTTACAGTTTGGTGCACTCTAAGCACCAGGAAAACGTAAGTGTTTTTTTACTTAATGTTTAATAAACCAGTTGTTTTAAAAGATAAAGCACTATGCCCAGCTTTCTCTTTTGATGATTTGGGTGTATGGAGATAAGTGTAAGAGAAGGAGGATCCTAATGCCAATATTACCAGCAGAGGAGTGAAACAGCATAAAAACAGATCCCCAGAGAGGGGCAAAAGTGCATACAGACAATTTTTTGGTCTTATCCCCAAGGTGAGGGCACAACGGATAAGGGGATTATCACTAATGCATGTAGATGATTGAAGCACATAGTGGTGAACACTTATTAAGGAAGCAGTTGTTTGGATATGTAAACTTAAGCCTGGTTTTGATGAAACATTGAGTATATGCAAGCGTGTTTATACCCTGGAGGACACGTTATAGACTGATGCACTGTTTGTTTTGTTTTATTAATGTTATGTTTGGTTTGATATGATATGCTGACTTTCAAAATTGCTATGCAAGCAGATTTAAAGGGATACTAACACAATAGCATTTGGGAGCGCAGCACCACTTTTTGAACATAGTTTTGATTATATAATGACTTTCCTTGCTAAAATGAGTGGCATTATTTATCCATTATTTATGTAAAGAAAATAGTTATTTTTATGTAGTGTTATGAATCACATTACATGCTTTGTTAAAAGATCAGTGCAGATATGATGAGAGATAGGGAAAGTTTGCATCTGTAACATTTTAGCACCTTTACAGATACTTAAGTACTATATAAACTATAAAGAGCTTACAAATTAAATGCTATATGAAACCTTCCTGGAGTGCTTTGAAGTAATCTGCAACCTTTTAAAATGCAATGTACTTGAAAATACAGCATTTTAAGCAATCACATTGAAGTTGACACAAAATAAGCTTCATATAAATCACATTAAATTATTTATAGAGAAAAAAACATATTCTGCATTTAGTATATTATTTTGTTTTCATGAAGTCATTTAGAAAGCAATGTTACTTGTATGTTTTTCACCCATTAATTATATTTTCTGGGCTAGATGAAACAGAACTTTCCACCATCACTGACACTTTTTTTTTTTATCTAAACATTTTGTTCATGTAAACTATGTAAACTATGTCCATGTAAAACTAATTCCTTTATTGAAATTTTGGCATACTTATGGTGTGATTCATCATCCACATGCCTTGATAAAAAATAATGATGATTGTTTTTTAACGAAGTAATGTAATCTCACAATTTACAGCAACAGTTACCTCTGTACAGTAAACATAACATGCGATAGGTCAGAAATTTGAAGTCACTGCTATGAATATTGTTTTCATTATAGCATTTAAAGGATGAGTTCACCTTTAGTTATATAATACAAGTTACACCCGTATTTAGGGTTTAACGTGTTATTATAGAGGACCTGCCTGCACCAACAACCAGCTCCCATCCATGTGACAGCGAGCGAGGATCAAGTATCTGTGAATGAGTGAACTACAAGGCTCATCTGCCACCACAGCAGACAGCTTGTAGTTCTCAATTAACTGCGGATGATAAATAAATGAAGAGAAATCTCAGAGTTAATTCCCAGAAAACTCCTACCACATCTCGTGATGCAACAGTTTGAAAAGAGATGCCCTTAGAGGATTATGCGGGTAGGAGTATAGGTAGGGGATGAATACAAAAGCACCAAAGTATATAAAAATACAAATTTTATTACACAATAACCAGAAATTACGATATACAATTAAACATTTCTAAAAACAGTAAATAGGACATATGTTACATGTACAGTTGCTTGTTTGTTGGACCACACAAAGACTCCAGAAATGGGGTCGTGTAGATAGTGTGATCACAAAAAATCCCAACATGTTTCGGAAAAACGGGGAGATGGGGGTAAAAGTATTCATTTCCTTCCTCAGGGGTTAAACGGAAGCAAACTGTTATGTCTAATAAAGAAAAAGATTTGTTTTCAATATAGTGAAACATACAATAAAATATATTTGCATATGTATATAATACAGTGGGGGTTAATTACGAAAAAAATGCACTTGGAAGTTCAGTCGCTGTAGATCCGAGGGGGAGATGCAAGGACAATAAAAAACAGCATTTTAGCTTGCACATGATTGGATGATAAAATCAGCAGTGCTTCCCCCCATTTCAGATCTTCCACTCAGGTTTACAGCGACTGCACTTCCAAGTGCACTTTTAAGTGCACTTGCAGTGCACTTGTAGTGCAAAGTGGATTTGCCTTTTGTAAATAACCCCCAGTGAGTTTAGTGTAAACAAAGCACTTTAGCTTTAAAGTCGTTCTTTCATCTAAATTTAAAAAGATTTAACAATGTCGCTTCCATTCTGAACATCCTATTCGATTGATAGCAACTAAACTATAGTTGCTGAAACACCAGTTAGATGGCTGAAATTTCCAGAATTCTTGGTATGAAGACTTTTTTTGATCCAGCAAAGCACCGATTTTTTTCTAGGTGATGCAGAGACTCTGTGCTTGACATTCTGATGGGAAGTAAACCCATCAGTTTAACAGTTTCAAAAAACAGTTACATTTCCGGAACATGGTTGTGCTCTTAACCAAGCTGTCAAACCATCTAATGGCTGGTGTCATAACTGATCACATGTGCAGTTGAAAATTAAACAGAGGCCAAGATGGCAGCTTTCTTGGCTGAAAATGATAGGAGGGTTTACTTCCACTTTAACTTGTTTCAGATTCTGGAAGTACGTGAACTCCTAGGTAAATTTGTAAAGTATAGCATTGTGCTTTGCAATATAAATGTGTCTTTTTAAAGCACTAGTTTGGCATACTGTTGTTTTAATAATGGGCCCCTTTTACATGTTTATTTGACGTGGTTTGGGGGACACATTGACAAATTATTTTTTCAATTATATTAACTGCCAGGATACACAAAATTATTTTTTTTATATAATCTTTATTTATTTAGAATAACAAACATAACAAGTTATGAGAAAACACATTTCAAACATTAACCACAATGTGCAGTAAGACAGAACTCAATTATTAAGGTTCACCTCAGCAGCGGTAGATCATGGTACTTTTCTCTGTGCTATTGTAACATTTCCAGAGGGGGGGGTGGATTAGTCCACCCAGCTGGTATATTTGTCCGCTAGTTTTTGCTAGGGTCTAAGATCTCAATTCTAAAGGAAGTGCCCCTACCTCCGTGCCCTCTGTGGGGAGGGGGGGCGAAAAAGCCTCCATCAAACCATCCCCGGCTGAAATCCAGCCCATTGGCATGCAGGTGAGGGGGACCTAGTTCTCCGACATGCCCCATCTCCATTGCCATAAGAAGAAGGGGCTTCTTCTGTTTGGAGAAAGCAGACCCGAACAAGAGATGGTACCTGGTGGCCTTTATGTGGCCTAGACTGGGTAAACATGTGTGAACCTATAACATAACAGGAAAATCAGGAGGGTAAGAAAGACAGAAAGAGTAAAAGAAAGGAGGGGGAAGATATAGGCACGTATCCATTTCACTACGAGGCATTTTCAATCACTGGCTCACTACCAGCGGTCAACTTTCCAGAGAGGAATACGATGCATTTGTAATAAAGATCTTCATATGCCTGGGGTCTCTGCCTCAGGGATTTGCACTTCATTGCCCTTATGTCCCCGAAGGGAGGGCTCAGCAAGTTCCAGGAGGGCAGTATCTAGACTGGATGGAATGAACCCTGCATCAGAGGTGTGATGCAGCCATGAAGCCCAGATAGTGCTCGCTGGTGCCATTGCGGGTTGCTACCCATTCTTCTGCCTCCTTAATCTCCTTCACCTTCCTTGTCCACTCTTCCAGACTAGGTATGTGAGCCCAGTAGCTGGTATAGCTCGGATATCATGTGAGGGGTGGATTCATCCGCAGCAAAGAGAAGCTCGAAAGGAGTAAGTTGAGATGTGGCTCTGATGGGTATGCACTGTGTTGTAAAGAAATGGCTAAGTTGTTTATGTCACCAAAAGTCCATTGGGAAGCTACCATGGCATGCTCTAAGAGTTTCCAGGGTGGGGAGTCTCCCGTTTTCTAAAAGTTTTCCGCAGGGGGCATTAAAATCATCAACCCATTTCTTAAAAAACCCATTTGCTCCCCGGGAAGAAACCAGCGAAAGCCCCCAAGTGGGGCCAACGGGGACACAGGGTGGGCCTGAGAGTATATATTGTTAATCCTATCCCAGACCTTGAGGGCCTGTCTCGTTAGGGGGGGAAGTGGTGTCTTACAACCCGCTGTGTTCCTTAGCTAGCCACGTGGCATAAGCCAGGTCCCTAACAGCCATACACTTTTCAAGGGCTACCCACAGCCTAGTACGAGTATGAAAACGCCAGTTCAGAATCTGTTGAAGAACAATGGCCCTGTAATACCTTCGGATATCTGGTATCCCTAAGCTGCCAACCCTCTTGGAGCACTTCAGCACTCTCATAGGTCTCTTTGCATTCCACAAATTCTGTGAGCATGCTGGTAAGCGAAGAGAAAAAGGTACTAGGCAGAGGTATTGGTAATATTTGCAAATAGAATACTACCCGCGGGAGTATATTCATTTTAATAATATTCACCCATCTTAACCAGGTAAAAGTTGTTTTAGTCCGGTGGTTGAGGTCAGTTTTGACCGTTGGCAGCAAGGTGGGGTAGTTGTTGTGGTAAAGGGTGTCAAAGCTGTCAGTCAATTGGATACCCAGGTACTTTATAGAGGATCTGGCCCAGGTGAAGGGGAACGCTGCCCTTAAGCTGTCCCTAAGTGAGGGGGAAGCACTATCGGTAGAATTTCAGACTTTGAGTAATTGATTTTGAAATTGGATAGGGCTCCAAACTGATGGAGTTCTTTCATGAGGTTCAGTTAGATGGAGATCAGAGGCTCCATTAGATGGAACAGAACATCATCCGCATAGGCTGAGAGTTTGTGTTCCATATTTCCTACTGTCAGCCCAATAATGTCCTGGTTAGCTTTTACCCTGTGCAACAAAGGTTCCAAGGTAAGGGCAAACAGGAAGGGGCAGCCCTGCCTCGTTCCATTTTTGATCGGGAATCTAGAGGAGAGGAGGCCATTCACCTTGACCTGGGCACTTGGGGTGGAATGGAAGGCCATGATCCATGTCAGCATATAAGGGCCCAGTCCCACGGTCTCCAAGACTGCTCTCAGGAAGGACCAATCTACCCGTTCAAAGGCCTTTTCTGCGTCTGTCGATAGGACCAGGTATGGGCTCTGTTTTGGACTAGTGTGTGCCCAATGAATTAGGTGGATAGCTCTTAACGAATTGTCATGTGCCTCGCGGCTTGTGACAAAACCCATTTGATCGGGGTGTACAATGTGAGGAATGAGATGTTTCAGGCGGTTGGCTAATATTTTTGCTAGGATTTTAATGTCCACGTTCAATAGTGATATTGGACGGTAACTTTGAGCTAGAGTGGGAGCACTGTAATGTGAGCAAGTAGGGCTTCAGGGGGGATCGGATTTCCCTTGGCTATCGAGTTAAAGTATCTATACATAAGACCGGCCAGCAGGGGGAGGAAGGTGCTATAGTACGCCTTCGTGTATCCATGGGGACCCAGGCTTTTCCCATTGGGCAATGATTTTATTATCGCTTCAATGTCAAAGGGCACCACAGGAGACTCCAACTCCTCCTTTTGCTCCTCTGACAAAGAGGGAAGTCCGGAGGTTACCAAGTACTCCTGAATGTCGTGGCATTTAGAGGCCACAATCTCAGGTGATACAGCTGAATCAAATGAATAGAGTTTTGCATAATAGTCACAGAACAGGGAGGCAATTTTGGAGGAATGGGAGACCATTCCACCAGAAGTGGATTGGAGTTTATGGATGTGAGTGTGGGCCCTATGTTTCCGGAGGGCTCTAGCTAGCATCCTACTACATTTGTTGCCGTGCTCATAGTACTTATGAGAAAGGTAACAAAGCTGCCTACACACCTTATGGTCTAGTACACGGGAGAATAACTCTCTCAGCTCCAGCAGCCTCTCTAAAGCCCCTGGGTCTCCATGCCGCTTACGACGGAGCTCCGCTTGTTGCAGGTTTGTCAAAACCCTCTGAAAGTCAGCCTGTCGTGCCTCTTGCACCTGGCACCCTGTGAAATCAGCTCACCCCTGATGACAGCCTTGTGTCCCTCCCAGATCATCCCCTCTCTTACTTCGTCAGTAGTATTTTCTTTAAAATAATGCGTTATAATATCAGAAACCCCCGCCACCACTGCAGTGTCATCCAGGAGGTTCTCAGGAGCCATGACCATGAGCGCTAAGTGCCCTGCGGCAATGTAAAAGTAGCTGTCACAGGTGCAAGATCTGATATTGTAATGCTCTCTATGGATGCTGCCTACAGTAGCTCGAGGGTGGGTTGATCTACGTAGAGGAGGTCTGTATGGGTGTAGACATCATGGACTTTAGAGTAATAGCTATAGTCCCTAGCTGAGGGGTATAGTTCTCACCAACTGTCAAATAGAAGGTGGGATTGGATGTTTTTTTAAACCGTTTTAGGAAAGCATGTGAGTGAGCCGAGTGGTTATGGAATGTATCGAATAGGGGGTCTGGGGTAATATTGAAGTCCCCCCCAGGATCAAGTGGCCCTCCCTAATATCAGTCAGGCGGTCCAATATTGTGTCTATGAATGTCAGTTGGTTGGACTTAGGGTCATAAACATTAGCAAGAGTGTAAAGAGTCCCAGCTATTTCCCCTTTCAGTGAGACAAACCTACCCATGGGATCTGAGAAATGTGCTTTAGGTTGGAAGGGGCATAATTTGTGTATGGCTATGGCCATACCCCTTGCCTTAGGAACTGTAGAGGTGTTAAGGAACCATTGGTTGAATAAGTGGGTGGGTAGTTTCGGTGTGGATTGGGCGGTATAGTGTGTTTCCTGCAAAAACACTATCTGAGCCCCCAACCTTTATAATCCTAGCCATAACTTGTTCCAATTGTATGGAGAGCAAGGACCCTGGACATTATAGGAAACTACCTTAACAGAAGCCATGGAGACCCAGGAATTCCATCAGAGCAGAGGAGTAGCTGCTGGTCATAACGTGAGCAGTTCGGTAAGTAGCATGCCTTGGAATACTCCGGGTAGAGGCAAAAGAGAGAGTGGAGAGGGAAAGAAAGCAGGGTAAAACAGGGAGAGAACAAAAAAAAGAGAGACAACATATTAACCACTTGCCAACCGCCTCACAACGATATACGTTGGCAGAATTGCACGGGCAGGCAGAGTAATGTATGGGTACATTACTCCCCTCCCCCGGGCGGGGAAATCCCCCGGTGCCCGAGGTGGTCGGCATCATTCCAGGAGTGATCCGTCCTAAGGGGGAGGCCACTGATTCATAGCCTCTCCCTCACGATCGCGCCTGGTGAATGAGAAGCTTCCTCTGTTTCTGAACTGTAAACAGAAGCAGAGGGAGTGATGTCATCTCTCCTCCTGGAGCCTTTTTGTTCCGGCGCCCAAGGAGAGAAGACATCAACATGAGTTACACCAACACTACACTAACACCAGTACACATAGGCACATAAACCCCCCCCCCGATCACCCCCGCTGCACCCCCTGCACTCCAGTCACAGTGTCACCAATTGCAGTGTTTATTTTTTTACTGATTACTGCATTTGGTGTCATTTGTGACTGTAATACGTGTTAGGGAAGTTAGTGGTAGGCCCCTTTAGGTCTAGGGTACCCCCTTAACCCCCCTAATAAAGGTTTAACCCCTTTATCACCCCCCCAGTTAAACCTTTCATCCCCTGTTGCCAGTGTCACTAAGCAATCTTTTTTCTGATTGCCGTATTAGTGTCACAGGTGACGCTGGCTAGCCAGGTAGGTATTTAGGTCCACCGTCAGCTTTTTATAGCATCAGGTACCCCTATATACTACCTAATAAAGGTTTTAACCCCTGATTGCCCCCCAGTTAAACCTTTCACCAGTGATCACCGTATAAGTGTAATGGGTGACGCTGGTTAGTTTGTTTTTTATACCCGCCGTTTATTACCCAATAAAGGTTTAACCCCCTGATCGCCTGGCGGGTGATATCAGTTCGATTTTAGGGTCAATTAGGGTCTGCGTAGCCCCAGGCAGCGTCAGATTAGTGCCAGTACCACTAACACCCACCAGCGCACGCAGCATACACCTCCCTTAGTGGTACAGTATCTGAACGGATCAATATCTGATCTGATCAGATCTATACTAGCGTCCCCAGCAGTTTAGGGTTCCCAAAAATGCAGTGTTAGCGGGATCAGCCCAGATACCTGCTAGCACCTGCGTTTTGCCCCTCAAGTGCAGTATCGATTGATAACTGTCACTTACAAAACACAACACATAACTGCAGCATTCGCAGAGTCAGGCCTGATCCCTGTGATCGGTAACAGTTTTTTGGTAGTGTTTGTTACAGTTGCTGACAGCCTAAGAGCTTTTTTACCTGTGCATCTCACTACTGTACCAGTAAATTTAGAGCCAAAAATGGCAAATCGAAGGTACAGAAGTGAAGAGACCTACATGTTTTTGGGCATGACAGATAGTGAAGAGGAAGTCATTCATCTGTCAGATTCAGGCTCAGAATACAATCCTGTAGACGACAGCGGCTCCATGACAGATAGCTCTGATGAAGGAGTTGTGGTCCCTGCCAAGGTCAGGCGTACCAGATCCCAATATTCTTCTGCTGTTGAGGTGCAAGAACCGCAGGGCTCTCGTATGGAGTAGAGTACTAGTGCTGCTCATCCTTCTGGTAAACTGGCAAGCACCAGCGGCCTAGTACACCCTGGTCATAGTCAAACCAGCACTGCAGTAACACATGGTGACATGGCAGGTCCCATAAGTGCAGTTCAAGCTGGCGAGGTGGCAAGCACAAGTTGTGTCCCGCTGCCACCAAGAAGACAAAGACAGGCCCGTGAAGCCCATAGTGTCCTTCCTGCAGAATTTGCCAATCCTAATTGGGAACCCACCACTTCTGCAGCACCCGTACTTCCCCCATTCACTGGCCAACCCAGCATTCAGGTGGAAACAGTTGATTTTACATCACTTGATTTTTATTCGCTGTTTTTCATCAAAGATCTCTATAGATCTATTGTGGACCAATGTAATTTGCATGCTGGTCTATACATTGCTGCTAATCCCCAGTCCTCCCTTGCCAGAAACCAATTATGGTTTCTGAATTTAAGACCTTTCTGGGCCTATCCCTTGACACGGCATAGTTAAAATGAGTACGTTGTGGTCATATTGGTCTACTGACCCAATTTACCATATGTCCGTGTTCTTTGCCTCTATGGCCAGGGCACAATAAGAGCAGATCTTGCGATTCATGCATTTCAACAGCAATGAACTCTGTCATCCTCGTAGAGACCCTGAATATGATCGGCTCTACAAAAGTAAACCACTTCAACCAACATTTTGCAGACTTGTTTACTCCCCATCAAGTTGTCTGTATTGATGAGTCCCTGATTAAGTTTTCTAGCTGCTTGTCTTTCAAACAGTATCTTTCCAGCAAGCGTTCCAGATACGGGGTCAAGATGTATAAGCTCTGTGACAGGGCCACAGGCTATATATGTAGTTTTATGGTTTACGAGGGAAGAGATAGTCATGTAGAGCCGCCGAACTGCCCAGATTACATAGGGAGCGCTGGCAAGATTGTGTGAGACTTGGTGTCACCATTATTCAGGGGTACCATTTGTATGTGGACAATTATTACACGAGCGTGACACTTTTTGGTCACTTGTTGATCAACAGATTGGCGTGTGTGGCACCGTGCGATCTAATCGCTTTCCCCAGTGGCTTGTAGATTCCCGTCTTAGGCTGAGGGAGAGAGACTGCTTGATGTGTAATAACTTGCTCGCTGTGAAGTGGAGGGTTAATAAGAATGTTTTCGTTCCTTCCTCCTTTCACGCAGACATGACGGTCCAAATTCCTATGGCGACTGGTGTTGTGGAGAAACCCCCCCATGTCTAAGACACGAATATAACCAAAATATGGGAGGGGTGGATCTCAACGACCAGTTGTTGGCACCATACCTAGTTGCCCGTAAGGCCAGACACTGGTACAAAAAAGTGTCTGTTTATTTATTTCAATTGGCTTTGCTGAATGCTCATGTACTATACAGAGCTTCAGGACGGACTGTATCCTTCCTTAAATTTCAGGAAGAGATTGTCAGAGTCCTTCTGTTTCCAGACGGTGCTCCACCTCACCTTCCCAATCCAAATGCAGTAAGCCGGCTGCATGAGAGGCATTTTCCGTATGTCCTTCCGAGTACCCTTACCCAATGAGCCCCCAAAGAAGATGTCGTGTCTGCAGTAGGGATGAGCCGAACACCCTCCGGTTTGGTTCGCACCAGAACCTGCGAACGGACCGAAAATTCGCACGAACGTTAGAACCCCATTGACGTCTATGGAACTCGAACTTTCGAAATCAAAAGTGCTCATTTTAAAGGCTAATTTGCATGGTATTGTCCTAAAGAGGGTTTTGGGGACCCGGGTCCTGCCCCAGGGGACATGTATCAATGCAAAAAAAACTTTTAAAAACGGCCGTTTTTTCGGGAGCAGTGATTTTAATGATGCTTAAAGTAAAAAAAAAAAGTGAAATATTCCTTTAAATATCGTACCTGGGGGGGGTGTCTATAGTATGCCTGTAAAGTGACGTGGGTTTCCCGTGCTTAGAACAGTCCCTGCACAAAATGTCATTTTTAAAGGAAAAAAAGTCATTTAAAACTGCTTGCGGCTTTAATGTAATGTCGGGTCCTGGAAATATGGATGAAAATCAGTGAGACAAACAGCATGGGTACCCCCCAGTCCATTACCAGGCCCTTTGGGTCTTGTATGGATATTAAGGGGAACCCCGCACCTAAATTAAAAAAAGGAAAGGCGTGGGGCCACCAGGCCCTATATACTCTGAAGAGCAGTATACAGGCGGTGCAAACAAGATAGGGACTGTAGGTTTGTTGTTAAGTAGAATCTGTTTGTAATTTTGAACTGGTACATTTTTAACGTTTTTAGCTCCAGCCAAAAAAATCTATTTTAAGCTTTTTGGAAAACATAGGGAAGGGTTATCACCCCTATGACATTTGTTTTGCTGCCTGTGCTCCTCTTCAGAAGATTTCACCTCACTTTTTGTCCCAATGACAAATGTTTTTTGAAAATCTGGGTTTTTTTGTGAAACAAGGATTGGTGATAAAGCATCAGTGGAAAGGAGAAATGTTTTTCCCATATTAACTCTTACAGGAGAGAATTTCCCTTCCTAGGGGTAGATTTCATTTCACTTCCTGTTGTCTCCTTCTGTTTGCAAGGAGGAGTTGTTTGTAAGTTGGATGTTTGAAAGTAGGGGCCTGCCCTATATACTCAGCAGAAATTTGGGCCTTAGGTGTTGTTGTGGCCACAACACTGTAAGCCCTCACAGGGCCCTGCTGTGAAACATTAGATCAAGAATTGTAATTACATGCCCAACAGGGGCAGAAAAATTGGGCCTTTGGTGGTGGTGGTGCTGGTGCCACAACACTGTAAGTCCTCACTCGCTCTTGGTGGGCGCAGAAACGGGCCCTGCTGTGAAATATTAGATCAAGAATTGTAATTACATGCCCCTGTTGAACAGGGGCTGAAAAATTGGGCCTTAGGCACTGGTGCTGGTGCCACAGCACTGCAACCCCTCACAGATACTCTAGTTGGAACGCAGGAACGAGCCCTGCTGCAAAGTATTGCATCAAAAATTGTAATTACACGCCCCTGTTAAACAGGGGCTGAAAAATTGGGCCTTAGGCACTGGTGGCAGCGCCCAGAACCAAAAATGTTCTTACAAGCTATCAGCGTGATCATTGAGGAGGAAGAGGATAATTACTCAGGATAGTCACTCAGCATCAGCATAGGCAGTCTTTAAAGGGATCTGAGATTTCAAAAAAAATTATTCGGTTACATCAGCATCAGGTGCTTGGTAGCTGGTGGTGATCCAAGACTGATTCATTTTTATGAAGGTCAGTCAATCGACCGAGTCGGTGGACAGACGCACCCTGTGATCGGTTACAAAGCCTCCAGCAGCACTGAATGTGCGTTCCGAAAGAACGCTGGACGCAGGACAGGCCAGTAGCTCAATTGCATACTGTGCAAGCTCTGGCCAGTGATCCATCCTCAAGACCCAGTAACCCAGAGGATTTTTGTTGGGAAAGGTGTCCAATTCAGATCTAGCCCCTAGGTATTCCTGCATCATGTAAAACAGACGCTGGCGATGCTGTAACCGATCATACCTTGGGGCTGCGGACTAAAAAATTGTCTGAACACATCGGTCAGACGGCCACCTTCTCCACCGCTCCTTCTTTGACTGACCGAAGCCTCAGCAACACGTTGTCCAGAAACAGGAGTTTGTAACCTCCCAGTCTCTGGGAACGTGTTGCACAGACCTTTCTGCAAGGCCTCCCGAAGATGTTTCATCCTCTGCTCCCTCTGCGATGGCAAGATAAGGTCCGCAACCTTACCCTTGTAACGTGGATCAAGGAGGGTTGCCAGCCAGTATTGGTCCTTCTCTTTGATACCACGAATACGAGGATCCTTACGCAGGCTTTTCAGGATCAGGGAGGACATGCAGCATAGGTTTGCTGAGGCATTCGGTCTGGAGTCCTCTGGGTCACTAAGGACGACATGATCCACAGCCACCTCCTCACAGCCATGTACAAGTCCATGTGTTTCTTGGGACTGATCCCTTAAAGACTGCTGCTGATGCTGAGTGCCAGGCTCCACCTCCATACTGACACAATCCTCCTCCTCCTCCTCTTCCTGTGTGATCGGCGGGCACGCAGGAACACTGTCTGGATAAAGGGGGCCTTGAGAGCTAAGGAAGTCCTCCTCTTCCTGCCTCTGTTCTGCCTCAAGTGCCCTGTCCATTATTCCATGCAGCGTGTGCTCCAACAGGTGGACAAGGGGGACAGTGTCACTGATGCATGCACTGTCACTGCTCACCATCCTTGTGGCCTCCTCAAATGGTGACAGGACAGTGCATGCATCCCTGATCATGGCCCACTGGCGTGGGGAAAAAAAAACAAGCTCCCCTGACCCTGTCTTGGTGCCATAATCGCACAGATACTCATTGACTGCCCTCTGCTGCGTGCGCAGCCACTGCAGCATGGCCAACGTTGAGTTCCACCTGGTGGGCATGTCACATATTTTTTTTTTTCAATCCTCTTTATTACAAATTTTGTACAAATTGATACACATAATTTATCAATGTTATTTCCTTATACATTTCTTCATATATTTCATTTACATTTACATTCTCTCCTATCAATCACATCATTCTCTCTCCTCCACTCTCTCCATGGCCACTCTATACTTCATTTTCAGGTATTCCTACATCCAGTGTAACACATGATCTATTCCACTTTGCCCATATATTCTCATATTTCTGCAGATTACCCCTTTGTTCATACATTATTCTTTCATATGGTAAAACCTGATTTACTGCCCTCACCCACTGGGTCACTGTCGGTGGGTTTGGCTGAATCCATTTCTCTACTATTTGTTTTCTTGCGAGAAATAATGCTTTCTGCAGGAACATCCTATTATATTTACTACTACCTCTCTTCTCCCTTCTTATTCCCATCAAACAGAGTTCAATTGTGGCCATAATTGGTTCATTTAGCACTTTTCCTATTTTTCTAATCACCTGTTGCCAGTATCTTTCTATGTTAACACAATGCCACATCATGTGGAGAAAGTCCACCCCTTCCTGTCCACATCTTGTGCACTTTGATTCACTCATTCTCCCCATTTTATACAACCTATTTGGGGCCAAATAGGTCTGATATACAATGTTTAACTGAATTATCCTGTTATTCATTGCCGGGGATACTTTCAAATAGGAGGAGCATACTTCGTTCCATTCCTGTTCACTCATATCTGGTATAGCTACTTGCCATTTACTCCTTATTTCCATTGGTTCCCCCCCTATTTTACTCTGCAACAGATGTGAATAAAGTTTGGCTACTAACCCCTTTGGTCCCTGTGATCTCAAAATGCCTATAAGAGGGTATTTAGATATTTTTAATTCCTTTCCTCTAAACTGTATCTGTAAGACTTGTCTAAGCTGAAGGTATCTAAAAAATTGTTTACTTGATAAATTATATAGTTTACATAACTTTTCGTATGGTACTATTATGTTTCTTTCATACACCTGTCCAATTCTTATCACCTCTTTCTGTTTCCAGAATTTACTACCCTCAAATTTTTCCAAATGCTCAAATGCTGGATTATTCCACAAAGCGGTCTCTGGTGGGATATCAGAGAAGCCCGTTAGCCTCCTTGTCTCCCGCCAGACTGCTCTGGCTAGTTTTAGCAGGGGAATTCTTACTCCCACCCTCTTCTACTTGCATCCTGCTTAGTAAGTACTCCTCAATTCCTGTTTTTTTCTCCTGTCCAACCCAGGATCTCAGATGTTTCAGTTGCCCAGCCAGATAATATAAATATAAATCTGGCAGGGCCAACCCTGCTGCATTTTTCGGTCTTTGTAGCTTTTTAAGTTTTAGCTTGCTTCTACCATACGCCCAAATGAATCTGGTTATCTGTGAGTTCAGATCTTTAAATATTTGTTTTGGTATTTTTACCGGGGAGTGTGCAAATAGATAAAAGCATTTAGGGAGTATAATAGATTTAATCAGCTGGATTCTACCCGCCATTGATATTGGTAATTTTATCCATGTTGCCAGTTTTTTCTTAACAAATTCTACCAGGGGGATTATATTAACTTTCAGGGCTTCCTCAGGATCTAACGTAATATTTATTCCTAAGTATTTAAATACTTCGACTATTTTTAATGGGGTCTGGGCTCTCATTACATTCCCTGTTCCACGTAACATCAGTGCAGATTTCTGCCAATTTATTTTGAGTCCTGAAAATATCCCGTATGTTTCTATTATTTTCATCGCCTCCTGCAATGAGGTATACCCATCCCCCATGTATAGTATGATATCATCGGCATATAAGCCTATATGTTCTACTTTTTCCCCCACTTTAATCCCTTTATACTTTTTTGATTGCCTAAATCTATTTGCCAATGCTTCAATTACCAGGGCAAATAGCTGGGGGGACAATGGGCATCCCTGCCTCATTCCCCTATATAATTTTATTGTAGCCGATAGTGTCCCATTTATTAGTAGGCTTGAACATGGTTGTTTGTAAATTATTTTTACCCATTTTCTAAATTTTTCCCCGAATCCATTTTTTTTCAATACTGTCTGCAAGAATTCCCATTCTACGGAGTCAAATGCCCTGGCCGTATCCAGCGAGGCCAAGGCACTTGACTCCGGAACAAACTCCCTCATCTGTACCATAAATTGTGTTCTTCTAATATTAATTGATGTAGACTTCCCTGGCATAAATCCTGTTTGATCACCTGTCACAATAGACAAGATTACTTCATTAAGACGTTTGGCGAGTATTTTTGCCAAGATTTTGTAATCTATGTTCAATAATGATATTGGTCTATATGACGCACATTCAGTTCTATCTTTGTCAGGTTTGGGTATCAATATAACTGTTGCCTCATACATAGTGGGTGACATTTCTCCCTGGAGGAATATCTCTCTATACATCTTGGTTAGGGCCGGTACCATAATCTCCGCATATCGCTGGTACAGTTCCAGTGGTATGCCATCCGGTCCTGGAGATTTCCCCTTCCCCAGCGAGAAGATGGCTTCTCTTACTTCCCCTTCCTCTATATCCCTCTCCAACACCCCCTTTTGTTCTTCTGTTATTTTAAGGAAGTTTAAATCGCCCAAATATTCCTCTATCTCCTCTCCTGTACGGGACAATGTTGATGTATACATACTGATATAGTATTCTTGAAAACTCATAAGTATCTCCTCTAGTGTGTTTACCATCTCCCCTTTCTCATTTCTCACTTCTGAAATCACCAAAGATGGAGTCTGTTGTTTTATCAAAAAGTTCAGTATCCTATTAGCTTGGTGGCCTTGCTCAAAATTTTTTTGATTTTGCTGGAACTTCTTACGTTTGGCATTAGTTATTAGTGGGTTCTTATACTGGCGCGCTATTCCCGCCCATCTTATCTGATTTATGTTTGAAGGTTTAGTTATAAACTCAGTTTCTGCTTGTGCACACTCTCGCTCCAATTCCTCTTCTTCCTGTCTATTAGCTCGCTTTATATATGATATTGTAGATCTTGTTATACCTCTTATATATGCCTTAAAACTGTCCCACGCCATGCCACCCATTTTCCCATCTCCATGAGCCTCCAAATACATTTCCAGTTGCTCCGGTATCCTATCATTTAAACCAATCTGGGTTAGCCATTGAGACTGAATCCTATAACCCGGGCATCTTCCTCTATGCCCTATTTTTAGCTCGAAGGTCAACCCAGCGTGGTCAGATACTCCCTTAGGCCTATATGTGACAGCTTGTAGTATTGGGAGCAACTTCTCATTCCCCATAGCCAGGTCTATTCTAGACATGCAACCTCTTCCTGGTGCATGCCACGAATAAGCCCTAGCTCCTGGGTTTCTGAACCTCCAAAGATCAATCCATCCAACTTCTTTTGTAAATGTTTCCAGCATCCTGGACCCTATTGTTCCTCTTGGAGTATTCCTCCCAAATCTGTCCACCTTTGGATTTAAACACATATTGAAATCTCCCATGCACACAACATACGCCTCTGGGTACCCTGACATGAATAGCATTGCTTCCTTCAATACTGCCATTGTAGCAGGTGGAGGATTATATATTCCCATAATTACAAATGGCTGTGAGTGCATCAGGGCAAAGACAAAGACATATCTCCCCTCCGGATCACTCCTTACCTGATGCACTCCCATGCCACCCCTCGATGCACCAACAGGGAAACCCCTCTTGAATACGTTGTGTGGCATGAATGGCTCGCCCACTGTATCCAAGGTTTTTTAAAGTAATCCAGTCTTTCTTTAGTCATATGTGTTTCTTGCATGCAAATTATTTTGGCTTGCACCTTACTAATTTCTGTAAACACCTGCGTTCGTTTTAATTGCGTACCCATACCTCTAACATTCCATGACAAAAACGTATATTGATTACTCTTATTACTCATATTTATTATTTGTTTTGTTTTATTTTACCCTCCTTTTTACCAGAGTTCCTACTTCTCATTCTTTCCCCTGTGGCCTTCCCCTTACTTACATACCCCTCCCTCCTACCCCATACATTCATCCATTCATCCCCATTCACCCAATAAAACTTTTTTAGGGCATTACCAACATAGTGCATTTTGCCCTTATATAGGTAATTCGTAACGATTTCAGCCTATCTACTCCTCGACCCCCCCCCCCTCCTATTCTTCTTTTAGGAGGAGTTTGAGGTCAGGGGGAGGAAGAAGAAGCTGCCCACAAAAGCACAACAACAAAACTAAAAAAAAAAAAAAAAGAAGAGGACCACCTCGTCCTCCATTCATTTGCTCTCTCTTAACTCATCCCATTTATGTGATTATTCCCTATACCCCTCCTACCCACTTCTATTTACTTCCCTATATCTCTTGTGCTTGGCTTGTATCCTCGCGTGCCATCCTTCTTCCTTTTTATCTCTCTCTTGTGTTACTCTTATCCCTCCACCTCTCCCCCCCTCCTACACCCCCCCACTCTGAACCTATTCCCCCCTCCCCCCACTATCCCCCCCACCCCCCCTTTGCCTTGTTGTATATATTCGTGTTCATATTTTTATTCCTTAATGTGTTCTTTGATCTCTACTTAATCTTTATTGTGCCTACCTCCCCCCCCTCCTCCTTCCCCCTCTTCCTCACTCCACTCCTGTGTTCACTTATCCTTTAATTTCATTTATCCCTTGCTACACGTGCTCCCAAAAGATCAAAACTCAAACAAACACAAAAAACACCAAAAGCATAGCAAAAAAACCCCAAAACCATTACATTACCAATCAAATATCTCTCCACCCACCAAAAACGAGGAATGAGGGAGGGAAAGAAGAAAAAAAAAAAAAAAAAAAAAAAAAAAAAAGCTCTTCCTCTACCAAAAAAAAAAAAAAAAACGCACCAAAAAAAAAACAAAAAAAAAAACAAAAAAACACAGCGCTTCCCACCCCTCCTCCCTCCCTCTCCTCCCTCCCATAATCAAAATTACAATCATAGACCCCCCTTAGCGTCTATATTTTTCTTTTGGGGTCTCCCCCAGCCCCTATTTTCCCTTCTTTCAATGAGGTAATGATGGTTTGACAGTCCGCATCCAGTCCTTTGCTTGTTCCGCTGTACTGAAATACATAGTCTTTCCTCCTTCCTCCACTCTCAACCGTGCAGGGTACGCCATAGAGTATTCAATTCCTGCCTCTCTCATTCTCCGTTTTACCTCAAAAAAAGTGGCCCTTTGCTTTTGTAATTCTAGGGAGAAGTCCGGGAATATTGACACTTTACTGTTTTCAAAGTGAATCTCTCCCTTTTGTCTTGCTTTCCTCAAAATCGCATCTGTGTCTCTGCAATTCAATAGTCGCGCCAGCAAAGGTCTAGGAGGGAGCCCTGGCTTTGGTACTACTGCTGGCACCCTGTGTGCTCTCTCCACTGCAAATGCCGTTGAGAACTCCATATCTGAAAATACATTTTTCAACCATTTTTCTATAAAGTCCCCAGGGTTAAACCCCTCCGCTTTCTCCGGTAAACCGACTATTCTTAAGTTGTTTCGGCGCATGCGATTCTCAAAATCGTCTGTTTTTTGTTGCCATGTAGCAATCTGCTTCTCTACTGATAGTATTTGTTTGGGCATAGGGTTAGCTGCATCTTCCAATATAGATATTCTATTTTCCACTTCTGCCATCCTATCTCTCATACTCTGCATGTCATGTCTGATCAGTCCTATGTCATTTTTAATTTCATCCATTTTACCTGTCAGCGCTGCATTGCTTGTGTGGATGGCCTCCATTAACTGAGCATTCATCTGTTCCAGTGTCAGCTTAGGCGGCTTCTCCCGCTTCTCTACCTTCTCAGGCTGCGGCTGGGGAGGGCTTCGCCCGCCGTCCTGCTTATCGGATCGTGCAAATTCCTTAAGGCGATCTGCCGCCGTCTGTTTGCTGCTCATGCTGCCGCCAGGGGTGTCCGTTTGCCGGGTTACAGGTCTCGGTAGCAGGGACTACACAGGATTCTGACGGAGGCTCAGAAGGCTGACCTCGGAGCTCCCGCTGATCACATCCGCCTGTGTCAGCGGAAGTCATGCCCCCGGGCATGTCACATATTAGGCGGTTCTTGGGCAGGTTAAACTCCTTTTGGAGGTCTGCCAGCCGAGCACTGGCATTATATGACCGGCGGAAATGCACACAGACTTTCCTGGCCTCCCTCAGGACATCCTGTAAGCCCGGGTACCTGCCCAAGAACCGCTGCACCACCAAGTTAAGGACGTGAGCCAAACAGGGCACATGGGTCATTTGTCCCTGAAGGAGGGCAGAGAGGAGGTTGTGCCATTGTCGCAAACCACCATTCCTGCCTTAAGTTGGCGTGGCGTCAACCACCTCTGAACCTGCCCCTGCAGAGCTGACAGGACCTCTGCCCCAGTGTGGCTCCTGTCCCCTAAGCACGCCAGCTCAAGCACCGCATGGCATCTTTTGGCCTGCATATTTGTGTAGCCCCTTGAACGGCTACGGAGCACTGCTGGTTCCGAGGACAAAGCACAGGAAGAGGCCATGGAGGAAGAAGAAGAGGAGGGGGTGGAGGAGAGAGGTGTGTCAGAATCATTAGTAGTGGCATTTTGGAGGCGTGGTGGCGGAACAACCTCCAACACTACTGCACCTTGTCCTGCATCCTTCCCAGCTGCCAGCAGAGTCACCCAATGCGCGGCAAAACTTAGATAACGTCACTATCCATGCCTGCTGGACCATGAATCAGCGGTAATATGCACCTTACCGCTGACCGCCCTGTCCAGCGAGGCATGGACATTGCCTTCCACATCCCTGTAGAGAGCCGGAATAGCCTTCCATAAGAAAAAGTGGCGTTTGGGTACCTGACACTGAGGAACCGCACATTCCACAAACTCATGGAAGGGGGCAGAGTCTACCAACTGAAAAGGCAGCAGTTGAAGTGCTAGCAATTTTGCCAAGCTAGCATTCAACCGCTGGGCATGTGGATGGCTGGGAGCGAACTTCTTTCGGCGGTGCAGCAGCTGGGGCAGGGAAATTTGCCTGGTACAATCTGATGTTGGTGTACCGAAAGCAGATTGCCCACAAGTACTTGGCTGTGACACACCTAATTCTACACCTTCATTCCTCTCAGTGCAGGTCTCAGAGAGGACTGAAGGTATAGTGGGGTTAGAGATCTCAGCTGATGAGGAGCAAGGAGAGGTCCTCTTTGTTCTTTGGTGTGGGTCTTTTAGATAAGCTTGCCAACGAACTGCATGGCAGGTCAACATATGTCTGGTCAAGCATGTGGTGCCCAACCGGGAGATGTTTTGGCCACGCGAGATATGCTTCTGACATATGTTGCAAATAGCAGCGGTGCAATCTGATGCACTCGTCTCAAAAAAGACCCACACCAAAGAACTTTTGGAATAACGTGCAGAGACAGCAGCGCCCTGCACATGCAGAGCTTTGGGGTGTGATGCAGTCAGTGTGCTGCCCTTAGGCTGGCCCCTGGAGGGCATCCTGCCTTGTTGGTGATGTGCCTCCTCCTCCTCCTCCTCTCTCCTATCAGGCACCCATGTTGAGTCAGTGACCTCATCATCCCCTCCCTCCTCATCACTGGAGCAAACCTGGCAGTATGCTGCAGCAGGGGGAGCATGACTGCCAGATTGCTGTCCTTTTTGGGCACCCCCTCTGTCTGTGCTCACGTTACTGCCTTCATCTAGCTCAGTATCATCATCAGAGCCTTCTAAACGCTGGGCATCCTCCTGGAGCATGTACCCAACACTGTGGTCAAACAGTTCGAGGGGCTCCTCAGGAGGACATGGTGGGGCTAGGGAAGGAGTCACTGATGCCATTGAGCCGAGGGAAGAGGCCGCATTGGCAGCTGCTTTGCCAGACAAAGTACCCTGAGCATGGGTGAGAGAGGATGAGGAGGATGAGGATGGCTTGGTCATCCACTCAACCAAGTCTTCCGCATGTTGCGGCTCAACACGGCCAGCTGTCGATAAAAAGACCAAGCGTGTCCCACGGCCACGTGCTGATGAGGATGCACTGTTGCCTCTAGACACAGAGCCTGCTTGCCCTCTTTTATTGGCTTGTGACTGTCTGCCTCTCCTTGTTGGCCTTCCAGACATACTAATGGCCTGTAGCTGCACTAAGCTGGGTATATACTGATACTGCAGCTAGCAAAATCAACTGCCTGCCTGTAGTATGAGAACACCACCAACCTTCTACAGGTAGCTTTAGGTGAACACTGTGCAGAGCTCGCAAAAAACTAACTTGTAGCTTATTTAGCTGCCTGCGGTAGTGATAGGATCAGGAAAACACCACCAACCTTCTACAGGTAGCTTTAGGTGAACACTGTGCAGAGCTCGCACTACACTAACTTGTAGTTTTAGCTGAACACTGTGCAGAGGTCGCACTACACTAACTTGTAGTTTTAGCTGAACACTGTTCAGAGGACGCACTACACTAACTTGTAGCTTTAGCTGAACACTGTGCAGAGGTCACACTAAACTAACTTGTAGCTTTAGCTGAACACTGTGAGGAGGACGCACTACCCTAACTTGTAGCTTTAGCTGAACACTGTGCAGAGGTCACACCAAACTAACTTGTAGCTTTAGCTGAACATTGTGAGGAGGAGGCACTACCCTAACTTGTAGCTTTAGCTGAACACTGTGCAGAGGTCACACTAAACTAACTTGTAGCTTTAGCTGAACACTGTGAGGAGGACACACTACACTAACTTGTAGTTTTATCTGAACACTGTGAGGAGGACGCACTACACTAACTTGTAGCTTTAGCTGAACACTGTGCAGAGGTCGCACTACACCCTAGCTTTGGCCAATTACAACTCTCTCTATGGACGGCGCTGTGATTGGCCAAGCATGCGGGTCATAGTGCATGCTTGGCCAATCATCAGCCAGCAATGCACTGCGATGCCGCAGTGAATTATGGGCCGTGACACGCCACACGAATTTGGCGCGAACGGCCCATAATGTTCGGAATTCGGCGAACGATCGAACAGCCGATGTTCGAGTCGAACATGGGTTCGACTCGAAAGCGAAGCTCATCCCTAGTCTGCAGCAAGCGCAGATATAGGCGTGACACCCACAATTATTGTCCCTCCTGTCCTGACAATCCTGGTCTTTGCATTGGTGAATGTTGTGAACGCTACCATACACTAGTTGAGTATTAGCGTAGGGTATAGCACTGCACAGACTAGGACACACTTTCACAGGGTCTCCCAAGATGCCATCGCATTTTGAGAGACCCGAACCTGGAACCGTTACAGTTACAACCGTTACGGTTACAAAAAAAATGTGTAAAAAAAAAAAGTAAAAAAAAAAAAAAAAACACAAAAAAATATAAAATAAAAAAAACAAAAATAGTTGTTGTTTATTGTTCTCTCTCTCTCTCTCTTCTCTCTCTATTGTTCTGCTCTTTTTTACTGTATTCCATTCTGCAATGTTTTATTGTTATTATGTTTTAGCATGTTTGCTTTTCAGGTATGTAATTTTTTTATACTTTACTGTTTACAGTGTTTTATTGTTAATCATATTTTTGTTTTCAGGTACACCATTCAGCTGCAGCGCGGATTTATTTATCTTGACAGCAACAGCGTTTGCTCCCACGATACATAAAGCCGGGACTCCAGCACTGTAGGAGGTGATTTCACCACCACAGTTAAAAAAAAGAGCATATATGCCGAAGCATGGGGGCAGCAGGGGTGGAGGAGTGATTTGCTCCTAACTTTTGGGATGGATGCCCCCATGCTTCAGCCTATATTTTTAGGCCATTCAACTGCACCACTGATTTATTTATCTTGACAGCAACAGCGTTTGCTCCCACAACATATAAAGCAGTGACTCCAGCGCTGTAGGAGGTGATTTCATCACCACAGTTAAAAACAAAATGGTGCACGTATACCCATCATTAGAAGTGGGAGGATGAAGGGAGGTATTCTAATGGTGGGCATACCCACCGATCAATCTCTTTTTTTTCGTTCAGCCCACAGGCTGCATGAAAAAAAAGATTACAATATATGCCCAACAAGGACCAGGAGCGCACTGGTATGTTGCTGGAATTTGAGTGGTTACACCAGAATAAGCACTCACTGCCTGCGGGTTTAGGTATCATCTTGGTATAATTATTTTCATCCATCGGTCGGCTTTCAAGTAAAAGCAATCCTAGCAGCTAATTAGCCTCTAGACTGCTTTTACAAGCAGTGGGAAGGAATGTCCCCCCCCACCGTCTTCCATGGTTTTCTCTGGCTCTCCTGTCCCAACAGGGAACCTGAGAATGCAGCCAGTGGTTCTGCCAGCTGACCATAGAGCCGATCAGAGACCAGAATGGCTCCAATCATCTCTATGGCCTAAGAAACCGGAAGCTATGAGCATTTCATGACTTAGATTTCGCTGGATGTAAACAGCACCATTGGGAAATTGGGAAAGCATTATATCACACCGATCTTGGTGTGTTCAGATGCTTTGAGGGCAGAGGAGAGATCTAGGGTCTAATAGACCCCAATTTTTTCAAAAAAGAGTACCTGTCACTACCTATTGCTATCATAGGGGATATTTACATTCCCTGACATAACAATAAAAATGATTAAAAAAATGAAAGGAACAGTTTAAAAAATAAAATAAAAAAGCAAAATAAATAATAAAAAAAAAAAAAGCACCCCTGTCCCCCCTGCTCTCGCGCAAAGGCAAACGCAAGCGTCGGTCTGGCGTCATATGTAAAGAGCAATTGCACCATGCATGTGAGGTATCACCGCAAAGGTCAGATCGAGGGCTGTAATTTTAGCAGTAGACCTCCTCTGTAAATCAAAAGTGGTAACCTGTAAAGACTTTTAAATATGTATGTAGTTTGTCGCCGATGCACATTTGTGCGCAATTTTAAAGCATGTCGTGTTTGGTATCCATATACTCGGCCTAAGATCATCTTTTTTATTTCATCAAACATTTGGCCAATATAGTGTGTTTTAGTGCATTAAAATGAAAAAAAGTGTGTTTTTCCAAAAAAAATGCTGTGTGAAAAAAAAATGAAACACCCACCATTTTGATCTGTAGGGCCTTTGCTTTAAAAAAATATATAATGTTTGGGGTTCAAAGTAATTTTCTTGCAAAAAAAAATATTTTTCCATGTAAACAAAAATTGTCAGAAAGAGCTTTGTCTGTGGTAAGTGGTTAGAAGAGTGGGTGATGTGTGACATAAGCTTCTAAATGTTGTGCATAAAATGCCAGGACAGTTCAAATGACCCCATTTTGGAAAGTAGACACCCCAAGCTATTTGCTGAGAGGCATGTCGAGTCCATGGGATATTTTATATTTTGACACAAGTTGCGGGAAAAAGACAATTTTTTTTTTGCACAAAATTGTCACTAAATTATATATTGCTCAAACATGCCATGGGCATATGTGAAATTACACCCCAAAATATATTCCCGAAAACCAAGCACCACCTTTAAGCTTTCTAAGGGTGTAAATTTTTAATTTCACTCCTCACTGCCTATCACAGTTTCGGAGGCCATGGAATGCCCAGATAGCACAAAACCCACCCAAATTACCCCATTTTGGAAAGTAGACACATCAAGCTATTTGCTGAGAGGTATTCACAAAGTTTTGAAAGTTGAAAAAAGAAAATAAAAATATATTTGTCTTTTCTTTCTTCATTTTCAAAAACAAACGAGAGCTGCAAAATACTCACCATGCCTCTCAGCAAATAGCTTGGGGTGTCTACTTTCCAAAACGGGGTCATTTGGGGGAGTTTTGTGCTATCTTGGCATTTTATGGCCTTCAAAACTGTGATAGGTAGTGAGGAGTGAAATAAAAAATTTACGCCATTAGAAATCCTAAAGGCGGTGATTGGTTTTCGAGGCCCTGAACACGGCTAGGCTCCCAAAAAGTTCCACACATGTGGTATCCCCATACTCAGGAGAAGCAGCAGAATGTATTTTGGGGTGTAATTACACATATGCCCATGGCATGTTTGAGCAATATATCATTTAGTGACAATTTTGTGCAAAAAAAAAAAGTTTGTAATTTTCCCACAACTTGAGGCAAAATATAAAATATTCCATGGACTCAACATGCCTCTCAGCAAATAGCTTGGGGTGTCTACTTTCCAAAATGGAGTCATTTGGGGGGTTTTGTGCCATCTTGGCATTTTATGGCCTTCAAAACTGTGATAGGTAGGGAGGAATGAAATAAAAAATGTATGCCCTCAGCAATTTCCTTGGGGTGTCTACTTTCCAAAATGGGGTCATTTAGGGGGGGGATTGTACTGCCCTGCCATTTTAGCACCTCAAGAAATGAGATCGACAGTCATAAACTAAAAGCTATTTAAATTCCAGAAAATGTACCCTAGTTTGTAGACGCTATAACTTTTGCGCAAACCAATAAATATACGCTTATTGACATTTTTGTTACCAAAGACATGTGGCTGAATACACTTTGGCCTAAATATATGACTAAAATTGAGTTTATTGGATTTTTCTTATAACAAAAAGTAGAAAATCAAAGAATTTTCAAAATTTTCGGTCTTTTTCCATTTATATTGCAAAAAATAAAAATCGCAGAGGCAATCAAATACCATCAAAAGAAAGCTCTATTTGTGTGAACAAAAGAACGCAAATTTAGTTTGGGTACAGCATTACATTACCGTGCAGTTGCCAGTTAAAGCAGCGCAGTGCCAAATTGTAAAAAATCCTCTGGTCTTTAGGCAGCCAAATGGTTTGGGGCTTAAGTGGTTAACATATAAAGTAACACAATTGAACAGGCCATAGCAGGCAGAGTCTAGCCAACCTGTCAAATAAGCAATCGGTGAATCCAACCCGGGATACCTTCCTACCACAAGAGAGGCCCCAGGCCATGACTCACCTTCCCATAGAGGGATTTCACCCAAAGTGGGTAGGCCTACTGGGGGAACAGAGGCCAGCATGGGGGAGATAAGAACCCCACCCCCCTCCCACCACCTCTATAACGCGTCTAAGTGCTAATAGGGGGTGTTCATTATGCATGTCCAGTGTCTGACATCTAAGGCATGGAAAAATATGCCTGGGACCCCAAGGGGGAAGTAGCAGCAGTACGGTCCCGGTAACAAAACCTGAATATAAGGTCGGGTCTCCCCATTTAAGTTATTGAGGACAAAAGTATGCAAGTTCGGTTAGGCCCAGGAAAAAAGTGCAGTGAAGTCATCTTCGCTTAAGGTAAGGTTCCATCAGTCCCTGGCAGAGGCAGGGCTGGAGGAGGTACTGGCAGTGCGGCATCTGTTACTCCTATGGCGTCCTTTGCCTCTCGTTGTTTGCCATGGCCATGGGAGAGAGAAAGCTGGTAAATCTAAGTCTCCTCTCCAGTTAGGAAAGTCCACATCTCCTAGTTGCAGGGCAGAGAGGAAGTGTGGCAGGTCATCTTTACTGTGTAGTGTAACTTCTCTTCTCTCTCTTCGCCCCTCTTTCACCACCTGCTGATTAAATGGGAAGCCCCATCGGTAGGTAAGGCCTGCATCTTGAATAACTGTGAGCAGGGGGCGCAGAGCAATTTCGCCCCATCTAAGTCAAAGTAAGGTTTATTCCTCATCTTCTGCATTATGCGGTCCTTCAAAGTGTACTTGTGAAGTTTACAGATAATGTCACGTGGGGATTCAGGGGCCTGGGAAGGTGGCTTCAGGGCTCTATGTGCCCGATCAATTTCTATCCGGGTGGTGTCTGAAAGTCCCAGTATTTCCCTAAACACTCCTTCCAAGGATGGGATAATATGCAGTGGCTTCAGGCATGCCGCGGATGCGTATGTTAGCACTTTTGCTGCAATTTTCAAAATCATCCATTTGGGATATTAAGGCTTCCATCTTGTGGCTCTGTGCAGTGCATTTCTCCTGCAGCATGGCTATGTGAGGGAGAGAGTCCTCAAAGCCCTGTTCTAAAGTCTCCAGCCTGCCCCCCAAATGTGTGGTGTCAGCTTTTAATTGAGAAATGTCCTGGGTAAAGGTCTTCTCTATTCTGACAGTAAATCTCTCCAGGTCCTCTCTAGTAGGGGGGGACCAAATATGGCATATGGATATCATGGATATTAAGGTTGCCATCTGCCATCAGATCTGTGAGGTCTGGGCCTTGTCCCTGTGAGGATAGGGAGCCTGGTGTTGCAGGGGGAGCTGTATCACTCACTGATCGAGGAGATGGGATCAGGGATGCCGCTGGCTCTGAAGCTGTAGCCTCATGGTGCCTGGGGCCTTTCTTCTCCGGCGCCATCTTGGTGCCTGCCTTCCCAGACCTATGGGTCTCCGGGAAGAACGAGTCCAGCGGGCCTTGCTTTGCGCGGTCCATCCTTGGTGGCTGGGAAGCTGCCCTTGAACGCTGGGACATGGTTAGAGCCTTTCCCGGTCGAGTACGCCCCTGTTATAGCTGAAGTTAGCTGCGGTGAGAGCAGAGCTGAGGGCAGACACGTCCTCACTCCTCCATCGCTTGCCCACGCCCCCTACACAAAATGATTTAAAGCAGTTCATCTCAAGAAAATCTTTTTTTTTATTGTTGGATAGAGTGGTGTCCCAACTGGGGGATTAGCTTTCTCTGTTTGTGCTGGTAACCATTGTCACAGAGAACGATAGAGATGGGAAATACAAAATGTCAGAGTTGTTACCAGAACAAGAACAAAGAGGACAATAGGAAAACTTGTTTTGGTGGCAACTAACGTAGGATTTGCCTCACTTTTCTGTCACTTTCTCCTTTGTTTACAGGACAGAACACAAAGGGAAATCTCCAAAATGGAACACAGATGGCAAAAACAAACCTGACAGGGGCTTTAATAATTCCTTACTCCAGTGTTTCTCAACTCCAGTCCTCAAGGTGCCCCAACAGGACATGTTTTCAGGATTTCCCTCAGATGAAATAGCTGTGGAATTACCACAATAAGGCAGTAAAACTGATCAAATCGCCTGTGCAAAATAATGGAGAGACTAAAAACATGACCTGTTGGGGTGCTTTGAGGACTGGAGTTGAGAAACACTGCCCTACTCTATCCAAGTTTTTGTTTTAAGTTTTGGTATTAGATATACAATACAGTAAACATCCTTTTGTTGTTTTTTACTGAAAGTGGCATCTCTTCCTGACTCCTGTTCAGAAATGCAATAGACATTTTGATCCTAGGCTGCTTAGTCAATTGGTTCCTGTGATGATAAAGAAGTCTGATGAGCCCCACTGTGTGGAAGGACTGGGAAGGTAGCAGTGAACAATTTACCAACCACTGACCCGGAACCTTACCAACTGCTACCAGGGTAAACAAGAATTATATACAGTATACATATTCATAATAAACTAAATCACCTCACCTGTATCTCTATTATCTCAAAAATGCCTCTGCCCTGTTCCAAAAGCCATAATTCAGAATATATGAACATATACAATATTTGCCCACCTTCTGTACAAGAAGAGTGATGTCCCCTGTGCAGGCATGTAATGCTTCTTTCTATTCAAAGCCTTCATTCTATAGACCAGTGAGGTATCCACATGTGTTCCACTAAACGCTGCACCTGTGCACTGGACTGGTCAGCTAATATAATGATGGGCAAACAGTTCGGCCTGAGCATAAGTTTGGGTTGAACGTTCGTTGTTCGGTCGCTCAGCGAACATGCGAACAAACGGGTCGTTCGATCGGTTTTTTTGGCCTCCAAACCGACCATAGTGCATTGCAGGGCTAAACAGTGCATTGCAAGCCCTGATTGGCTGAAGCAGTGAAAGCTTCAGCCAATCAGGGCACAGAGCACTGTCAGAGTCATGATTGGACACTGTAATAATGACTTTATCCAATCATGGCTCATTCCCGCCCCACAGTATCAAAGTATTCTTTCAATGGCAGCCATTTTCAGTGTGATTTTGGTGTGGAGAGAGATAGAACAGGGCTCTGTTCAGTGCTATTAGTTAGTTAGTGTGCTATACTGCGCTATTTTGCTTCAATTGTCAGTGTAGAATATTCGTTTAGTGTCAGTCTAGGGATAGTGTGAGTGTAGTGAGGAGGACCATCAATCTTTACATTAGTGTATAGCTAGAGTAGGGACGGTTCAGATAGCATCAGTGTAGTGATGGTTGAACACCATCTATTTGATTGCGTTACTGCCAGTTTAACGCTATTTACTTCTGTGTGCGTTATTGCCAGTTTAACGCCATACAGTTCTGTGTGCATTACTGCAGTTTAACGCTATTTACTTCTGTGTGTGTTACTGCCAGTTTAACGGCATATAGTTCTGTGTGCGTTACTGCCAGTTTAATGCCATATGGTTCTGTGTGCATTACTCTTAGTTTAATGCAATAAAGTTTTGTGCGTTACTTCCAGTTTAACGCTATTTACTTCTGTGTGTGCATTACTGCCAGTTTAATGCCATTTAGTTCTGTGTGCCTTACTGATAGAAAGTATAAAACAGCGCTGGTAGCCTATATTATACAATTACACATCCTAGTGATTAGTGCCATATACATCAATGTGTTTGTGACATTCAAAATACAACAAAATTATATATAATATAATATGCAGAAATCTGTAAATTGCTTGGTGCTTCTATAAAAAAGAGCAATGGTGCTACAAAACTTTGCAAAATGTGAGGTGACTCCCTCTTAGGTGACCCCACTCACCAGATACAATAGACCCTAAGCTTCACAGTCTGGGATCAAAAAAGGCAGTGATCTATTGATCTGGGGATATGAAGGATGGTTCCTCAACAAACTCTTCCAAGAGGGTCCTTTAAGACAGAAAGGATATGCCACACTCCATAGATGGGAAAAATAAAAAAACTCATAGTGAAATACCGCTTAACATAAATTATCAAGCCCATTACAAGCGTCACTTACAGGATGTTTGTCAAAGACAGGCATCAGTAAAAAAAATCTGAGTTTGCTGCTGTATGGCGTGCGTTCCACGGAGGCGGAAATTGTGTCAATGGTTAGAATAAACCGGAAGTACGTAGATGCGTTTCACCCCTCCTCCAGGGCGTCATCAAAGGACATCACTACTGGTTCCATTGCAATCTATTTATACCCAAGGGAAGATCACTTCTCCCTCTGGGGAGGACGAAGCGACCAATTACAATCAGTGTGAAAAACACCCAGTATAAAACTTCCTCCTCTAACATAATTTCCTTTCGCGAAATATATATAAAAAACTTTAATATAAACAGAAGCCAAAATGACAAAACTTGCTTATTTGGCTATAATAATACAATAAATCACATGCGATAGACATTTACAGAAGATTCCCAATACATGATTAAAAATTACTTAAATATAAACAATTTAGAAAAAAATTAAAATAATAAATACAAAAAAAAATAAAAAAATATAAAAATAAAATAAAAAATGACAATAAAAATAAAATAATAAAAATAAAAAAAGTAAAATGAAAATGAAAAAATATATATCTCTAGACAATCCATTTATAAAAAAGAGCACCTCTCAAGTAATATTATCAGTTGGACAAGAAGCAATTGAGATCCAACTAAATGTTGAGGCCATGAGGACTAAAATCACCAACAATCATTTTGTTGGGGTGTTCAAATTGTTGGCTGAGCAGGATTTGGACAAATTGGACAAATTGGATATTTGTCCAAAAATGGACGAAAAAAAGACTTAAAAAGAGGTTTATAGCTGTTGGAAAAGAACAAGGGCATAGTTATTAGATCAGCTGACAAAGGGGGGTTTGGTAATTTTAAATAAAACAGACTATTTGGAAGAGTTGGGCAGTCTAGTGGGAGACAGTGATACATATGGAAAAACTGAAGAGGGATTATACGAATAAATTCAGAGCCAAACTGAAGAGGCTAATTAAAGGAACACATAAGGATGAAAAAGAAGATATTTAATTAGTTTTTTTTTATTCTAAATTTTATTTTAATATAATATATATTATATTATATTTGTTTTTTATTATTTGTTTTTGTATTTATTATTCTCATTTTTTCTAAATTTTTAATCATGTATTGGCAATCTTTTGTATAAATCATGTGCTTTATTTTATTATTATAGCCAAATAAGCAAGTTTTGTCATTTTGGCTTCTGTTTATATTAAAGTTTTTTTATATATATTTGGCAGCAGGAAATTATGTTAGAGGAGGAAGTTGGTGTTTTTCACACTGAGGAGGAGGGGTGAAACGCGCCGACGTACTTCCACTTTATGCTAACCATTGACACAATTTCTGCCTCCGTGGAATGCACCCCATACAGTTACGAACTCGGATGTTTTTTTACTAATGCCTGTCTTTGACAAATATCCTGTAAGTGGTGCTTGTAATGCGCTTGATAATTTATGTTAAGCGGTATTTCACTATGAGTTTCATCTCTATTTTCCCATCTATGGAATGTGGCATATCCTTTCTGTCGTAAAGCACCCTCTTTGAAGAACCATCCTACATATTTCCAGATCAATAGATCACTGTCTTTTTTGATTCCAGACTGCGAAGCTGAGGGTCTATTCTTTATGGTGAGTGGGGTCCCCGAAGGGGGAGTCACCTCACTTTTTGCAAACTTTTGGAGCACCATTGCACTTTTTTATAGAAACACCAAGCACTTTACAGATTTGTGCATATTATATTATGTATCATTTTGTTGTATTTTGATGTTGTATGTAACAAATACCTTGATGTATACGGCACTAATTACTAGGATGTGTATTGTATAATATAGGCTGCCAGCGGTGTGTTATACTTTCTATCACTTTTAAGGTTGTAGCACCTTTGCACAGCAGCTGTAGTCTTATTTTCATTTTGATTTTGATTTAGTACTTCAACACAAGTTTTGAATATATTTACTGTGTGCGTTACTGCCAGTTTAACGCCATTTACTTCTGAGTGCGTTACTGCCAGTTTAACACCATTTAGTTCTGTGCGTCACTGTATGTTTGGCCATTATATTGCAGTATTATATAGTGTATCCGTGGAGTGTCTCTGTGTAGTGTGAGTACTCAAATTAAAGTGCACCAAACACCTCTTTACATTGATTAAAATGCATCTACGTACAGATTTCAACTTCTTCTTTACATTTACTTATAATCACCCCCCAATCATGTCTGGGAGGACAACAAGGAGAGGAAGAAGTTCCCTTGGCACTGTAAGGGGGCCAGCAACAAATGTGTCCACAGGCAAAGGTGGATGTGGTGGTCAGTCCTCAGGCAGGGCATCATTTCCTCTGTTTAGTGAGTTTGCTCATGCTATCCAGCCACAACATGCAGAGGAGGTGGTGGACTGGCTTACTATACCTTCCTCATCTTCCTCATCCTCTGTCATGCAAGCAGAGACAAGTGTGCAGTCCCCTGCAGTTGCCAGAGTGGATAAACCTGCCTCCTTGTCCACATCTATTCCTACCATAGCCCCAACATCAGCCATTGAAAAGTCAGCTGAGTTATTTGATCACAGCGTCAGCCACTTGCGCCTTGATGATGTCCAGCCATTACTGGATTCAGATGTTGCTTCTGAGGTTGAGAATGACAGGAACATGAGCCTGGAGAGGGAGGAACACTGGTAGACAAATTGGCATTCATGTTCCCCAAGCCGCAGCATATTGCCAAGTTGTCTCCAGTGGTAATGATGAAGATGGAGGAGACGGATATGATGATGATGATGAGCTCATTGATGCGACTTGGGTGCCAGATAGAGCAGAGGAGGAAACTGAAGGTGAGGCGGCACAACCCCAAGGAGGCCGACATCAAGAAAGAGAAGAGAGTAGCCACCCATCGCATTCTGCAGCTGTTATCTCCCGGCCCACTCCCCAAAGCTCAGATGTCTGGGACTTTTTCAGCACATCTGCAGCAGATTACATTTGCTATCTGCAAACTGTGTCTCAGGCACATCAAACGTGGCACAAACACCAACCATTTGGGTACCACATGCTTAACATCCAGCCACTCAGCCCGTTGGCAAGAGCACCTAAACGCCACACAAGGGGCACAAATCTGTCCCTCCTACTCCTCCTCCTTACCCACTTCAATCTGTCCCTGCTATACCAATTACCTATTACCTCTCAGCAGCCTCCACTGACAGGGATGATAGTATAGCACAGGGTGTCCCAGGTCCTAGCAGCACATCTGCCAGCAGCACACCACCAGCTGTAGATGGCAAATTTCTCTGCCCCATCTGCTGCAGCAGAAAAAAAATACATTCCCTACCACCCACATGCCCAGCATCTAAATGCAAGCTTGTCAAAGCTGTTGGCTCTCCAACTTATGCCTTTCAGCCTGGTAGATTCTGCCCCCTTCCGTGAATTCGTACAATGTGCTGTACCACAATGGCAGTTTCCCAGTCGCTACTTTTCCCGTAAGGCCATTCCATCTCTCTACCATTATGTGGAAGGGAATGTTTTGGTTTCATTGAGCAGGGCAGTCAGCCTTACTGCTGACACGTGAACAAGCAAGCATGGGCAGGGACGATATATTTTGTTCACAGCACACTGGGTAACGCTGCTCGCAACTCGAAAGGATGCAGAACAGGGCTTGGTGCTGCAGCTTGTTGTGCCCCCATGTCTCCATACAGCTGGTGGTGATGATGCCAGACCTGTGAGCTCTACCCCTCCTCCTCCACCACTTCCATGCCCTCCTCTGCAGAATTGTCCTATGAACATCAGGTACCCCCTAAGCGTTCAAAGAGCTATTCCCAGAGTCAGGTTAAAGGGTGCCATGCAGTGTTTCAGCTGGTGTGTTTAGGGGACAGGAACCACACCGGAGCAGAGATTCTTGCAGCTCTGCAGGGACAGGCCCAGAGGTGGTTCACACCAGCTGGAACCAGGAATGGTGGTGTGCGATAATGGCTCAAACCTCCTGTCCGCCCTTAGATAGGGAAAGTTGACACATGTGCCATGCCTGGCACATGTCCTAAATTTGGTGGTGCAGCGTTTCCTAAAAATGTATCCAGGGTTGCAAGATGTGCTAAAGCTGGCCAGAAGAGTCTGTAGCTATTTCAGGCGGTCATACACAGCCAGTGCTCGGTTGACTGAAATTTAGTGGAAACAAACCTGCTCGTAAATCGTGCTGATTTGTGACCTGCACACCTGGTGGAACCTGACTTTTTCAATGCTGCAGCTGCTATACATGCAGCAGAGGGCCATTAATGAGTACCTGTGCGAATACGGCACGACGACAGGCTCAGGCCACCTCTGCTTTTTTTCCCCACGCCAATGGCTGGTCATTAAGGATGCATGCACTGTATTTTCACCATATTAGGAGGCCACAAGGATGGTGAGCCGTGACAGTGCAGGCATCAGTGACACAATCCCTGTTGTGTTCCTGCTGGAGCAGACTCTGCGTGGCATTATGGACAGGGCACTGGAGGGAGAGCAGCAGGAGGAAGAGGAGGACTTCCTTTCCTCTCAAGGCCCACTTTATCCAGACATCATCATTCTTATGTCACACAACACACAGGAGGAGAGAGGGGAGGAGGATGAGGAGGAGGATTCTGGCACTTTCATAGGCTTCAAAGAAGAGGAAGACATGCATCAATCTGTAAGTGAAGGCTTTCCACCAAGGTCTCAAAACTCATCCTGTCTCCACGGAGTGCAGAAGATAAAATCTCTTTAGGACATGTTAAAGAGGATTTTGTTGAACATTTTTCCTGACTCCAGTAGGTTACAGTGTAGTGGAAAACGTAGTTTTGAGTCTTCAGTTGGTTAAGAGAGAAGCGTTATAGAAGGTCGTCCGCCTAAGTGAGGCATTTCAGATTTTTTTAGTCCTCGCTGCCCAGGGCTGTCGGCTTCCACATCCCATTGGCAGTGTCTGCATCACATGGTGGATGATTACCTCGGGGCCAAAACAGAGATGGAGAGCTTTCCAGTTGACGATCCACTGACTTACTGAGTCATCAGAATAGACCACTGGCCAGAACATGCCCAGTATGCTATTGAGTTGTTGAGCTGCCCTGCATCCAGCGTGCTTTCAGAACAGGCATTCTGTAATGAAACCTCCTGAAGCACTGATCATAGAACGCGTCTGTTCACAGACTCTGTGGACCATCAGTCCTGGATTACCAGCTATGAAGCCCCTGATGCCGATGTCACTAATTAAGTCTTTTTGGGATGTGGAATCTCTGCAGGACTTCGAGGCTGCCTAACTTTGAGGGTGTTCAATCATTTCATCTGAAAGAATGTTTTTGGTATAGGTTTCATGGGCACAATTAACACCCAAAGACCAATTTTTCTGCACCTGTTTGATAGGTGCATATCATTTCACTTTTTTACAGCAAGGCCAATTCTTGAATTCATCAAGATTACCTCTATAGGGTTACGGTGGAAAGTTGCCACTGACACCCAAAGCCCAATTTTTACGCACCTGTTACTTCTATCCAAAGTCAAAGTGACACCAGAATGTATCCAAAAACTCTTTAATCTTGTCCCCGGTGCAGTGGGCCTCATCATACACATTGGCTCCCCAGCTGTTGCTGGGCAAATTAAAGGCAGTTTGCAGGAAAAAGTCATTTTTTTGGCTTTATAAATTCAATTATTGCTGCAGCAGATTCTAGACATGGTACAGATCTGCCGCTTTACAGGTAGACTAAGGGGACCCCCCAGGAACTATATTGGAAGGAATTTTTCATTTTTATGCTTTCACTTTAAAAATAAAAAAAAAAATCACTGCTCAATTAAAAATGAAGTTTTTCATAAACTTTTTTTTTTTATTGATACATGTCCCCAGGGCAGGAACCAGACCCCTATAATCATTGTATGCCCAATTACTTATAACATATAAGCCTTCAAAATGGTCACTTTTGGTTTTTGAAGTTGAGGTCCCATTGTCTTTAATAGGGTTCGATATTTGGGTCCGATTTTCTTGTTTTCCCCTTAGTTATACTTTAACTACCTCCTGGCCCAGGTATAAAAATGGCTGGACTGGAGCGGTGATGATGTGGGTGGACTTACCCGTATATCCTCAACAACTGAGGGCTCATGGAGCACACAGGAGCTCGGTGATCACTGTATCCCCCGGACAAAATTGGTCCTGAACCATGTGATCACTGTGTCTGATCACAGTGATCACATTTGTAAACATTGAAAGTGAGATTAAAGATCTGTTCTCTCTCCTCCCACAAAGAATATCAGTGAGGGGAAAGAAAACCGTTTCAGCAGCCCGTGAGTGTTATCAGATTGCATACTGTATGTACACACACACACCCACACACCATTGCCAGCCAGCCCACAGTGTCCCTGATCATTAGCCCCAGTGTAGTGTGAATAAACAGTGCAGCCAGTCACCTGTCACACCTGTTCCAATGCCTCCAGAAAAGCGTTTCTTATCATATCACTATGCTATACCAGTCACTGTCACAAGACCATTGCTGCCAGCCAGTGTCCCTGATTAGTGATGTCAGACCACTATATACCATACCAGAGTCCTTGTCACTGTTAGACCCCACACCACTGTCCTGATCATTGCCTTACCCTTGTCCTGATCACCACCATACCCCACACCAGTGTCCTGATCACTGCCATAACAGTGTCCTGATCACCACCATACTAGTGCCAGTGTCCCCAACTGTTTCCACTGTCCTGGTGCAGCAGGGCCTCCAAAAATGTGATAGGTAGTCCATAAATAAGTTGTGTAATTTATGTCCCTAGAAAGTCTAAAGGTTTCCATTGGATTTTGGGGCTTTCTATACTAGGCTGTGAAAAAGTCTCACGCATGTGGTATCGCCATACTCAGGAGGAGTTACAGAATGTATGTTGTGTAATTATAAGTATGATTATGCTGTATGTGAGAAACAACATGTTAAAATGACAACTTTCTGGACATTTTTTAAAAATTTCTTAATAATGAAAAAAAACTCACCATGCCTTCGACTAAATACCTTGGGCGGTCTGCTTTCCAAAAAGTGGGTATTTTGTACTGTCCTGGCATTTTAGGACTTTAATAAATGAGACAGGCAGTCGGCACATCAGCATTGATCAATTTTAAATATATATTCTGTAGATTGTAGACTCTATAAATTTCATGCAGACTAAATAATTTACACTGATTTGGGTTAATTTTTACCAAAGACATGTGGTAGAATACATTTTGGCCTATATTTTTTAAGAAAGATTATTTGTAACATTTTATAACCAAAACTAAGAACATTTTTTTTTACCTTGTAATTTATGGTATTTTCTTTTGTTTATATAGCAAACAAAATAAAAAAATAAATCCAGTGGTGATTAAATACCACCAAAAGAAAGCTCTGTCACAAAAAAATTTAATTTGAGTCCAGTGTTTCATTAATGAGTAATTGTCAATGTTTGACGGCGCTGAAATCCAAAGTACACTGTTATAAGCAATCATAGTATGTAAAAAAAAAAAAAAATCCTGATCACCTCCCCAGAGTAGTACAGTGCTACTATAAAGACAAGGTATCGTATTGCTCTGGTCACAGAATGCAAAAAAAAAAAAAAAAAATTTTTTTTTTTTTTTACATACTGTCACCAGTCAATGTCCCTGATTACGGCCACACCAGTTATATGATGATGCTATACTGCACTGGTGACTGTAGGAAAAAAAAAAATTATGGCTAATAATTACAACTTCAAAAAACTTGCCAAGCCTCATACTAAATATCTGGAACTGTCTACTTTCCAAAAAGGGGTCCTTTGGGGGATATTGGTACTGTCCAGGCATTGTCGGGCCTCAAGTTCATCGGGATTGATCGATTTTCCTCTGTGTGTGTGTGTGTGTATATATATATATATATATATATATATATATATATATATACACACACACACAGAAATAGGGTAGGTTATTTCCTTCTCTTTCTTAAGAGAAGCGCGAGAAGGAAGAAACCTACCCTATTTCTACACATAATACTCTGTGTGAGCAAGTTACTTCTATAAGATGGAAGCAGGTGGATCCACTTTTTCATTTACGCAGGAAGAAGCTTCATAGATTATGTCCCAAATATCAGGATCCAGGAGTTTTCTGATTGGGACACGCCTATACACAATACCCGTACATAGGAGAAACTACTTAAGAAAACATACGGCTCTGGAATTACACGGATTGACTCTTGCTGAGTACCATCGGGTACAGAGGATTCCGAGAGGCTTGCAGGTGAGATTAACCCCCACTTTGTTTAATGATAATGAAGAATATAAAAATACCTTCATGCAAATCTTAAATAAATGTTCGTTTGATCTCATGACTCTCACTATTTCGTATATATACACAAAGAACTGGTTGCGCTATCTGAGCAAGTGATTAAAGTTGAACAGGATTTGAGAACATCTGTGACCTCTGAAGAGTTTGTAAAACTCAAGGAAGCAGTTGATGAGAAGATTAATCCACGTATGCAGACACGGTCCCAGTTCAACAGAGAGGAAACAGGCTCGGAGCGGTCACGCAGCGCAAGAGGCAACAGGGGTCGGGCACGGGGAAACCTGATTCATAACATCTCGAGGAGGATCCTATCAATGGAGGAGGTAGGATTGTTTAACAGTGGTCTATCTTTTTGTCCTAAAAGTCTTTTGGACACATTCCAATTAGATCAAGATTTATACAGACTGTTCCATAATATCAGATGGAAAGTACACTTTATTCATAGACCATTTGAGGAGTCAGTAGGTAAGTCATTGGATTGCAAGTCATTTGGTTTGAAAGTCAAATCTAAGTCTGTACCACCTACCACCTATGCCCCTGTTGAAACTTTTGTTAAGGAAGTGACCGAGGATGTTCATAAGCTGGTGTCCCAAATTAATTATCGAGATCATATACCTAATAAGTGTAGAGAGAGTGGAGGTTCGGAGGAGGATGGTGGACGGGAGGTGATCGGGTTGTCGATACCCCCATTCATCCTGGATGTCGGATTGAGACTATTCCCTAGTGGATTAATTAAGGCATATTACTTATGCCCTTAAGGTGAGAGTTCTGAGAGCACATAGTGGTGAAGAGCATATCACAAGTCACAAGATCAACAATCAACACCCTGTTTTCTTTTATATCAATTGTTGGACTTTTTTTCACTTATATATCACTATATGGTTTCTTCACTATCTTGTGTCACATGATGATTTATCACTGTTCAGTATGATATTAGTCACACTTTTTTATTAGGTTTTGTGCAGAATCACTTATATATTTATATATATCTTTTTATTTGCTTCAGTGAGTGGTGTTCACGTTCTAATTTTGCAGCATTTTCACCCACTATTAATATTTAGGTCTTATTATAGTAGCACAGAAGTCTTTTTACAGAGCACCTTTTGTCATATACCTAATAATCTATTATTTAAGGAAAGGACATCTTTGCGTGAACTCGGTAAACAGGAGGATATAATAGTGAAGCTAGCTGACAAAGGGGGACTGGTGATCATCATGGACCCACAGTTGTATGAGGACGAGGTTACCTGTCAATTAAATGATCAGATGATATACAAAAAAGTGACTAATGACCCGACTTGGGGTATAAGGAAGCAACTTGAAGATATCTTGAAACCTGCACCTAAAGATGGGACAGTCACTCGTGACCTTTTTGAATTTCTGTTGCCTCCTCATATGAAGATCCCGGTCCTATACACCTTGCCTAAAGTCCATAAGAATAGCCAATCTCCTCCCGAACGTCCCATTGTTTCAGGGAGAGATTAGATTTTTGTTCCTTCAGTACAGTTTCTGGACAAGATTTTGTCCCCCTTGATAAGAGACACCAAGTATTATATTAGAGACACAAATGATTTTTTGTTAAAATTGAAAAATATCTTGTCTTGTCATGAAGATGATCTACCTGTAACCTGGGAAGTTGTTAGTCTATTCACATCAATCCTGCATCAAGCTGGGATTGATGCGGCAATGAGATTGATAAGAGATAGTAACAACTATTCTGAGACACAAATGTCAATGTTTGAAAAATTATTTCAGGTTGTTTTGTCTAATAATTTTGTATTCAAAAATCAGTTCTATGTACAACTTAGCGGAGTTGCTATGGGTTCTAATGTTGCCCCGCCCCTAGTGTGTGCTTTTATGAATTAATTTGAACAAAGGTATATATTTCCAAATAATTCGTTCAAAGCTTATTGTGCCACCTGGTGGCACTTCATCTACAATATTTTTGCTATTTGGCGGGGCAGCATTGAATCTTTGGAAAAATGTAATCGGATGCTCAATGAGTGTTGCCCTGAAATACAATTTAAAATTAATGTGGGTGGGAAGTCAGTTCCTTTTTTGAATACAAGAATATATATAGATCGGAATCAGTTGAAATCTGATCTGTATACTAAACCAACAGATAGAAATCAATTACTACTATTTAATAGTTTCCACCCACCACACGTATTCAGATCGATCGTGAGGAGTCAATTGCTTAGGGTAAAACGAATAGTTAATGATGAGGCTTTGAGGAAGGTAAGATTAGAGGAGATGTGTCATGAGTTTAGAGAACGGGGATACCCTGAGAGTATTATCACACAGGAATTTGGGAAACTTCAACAGGAGGAGGTTAAGGTTTTAATAGGGAAACAAAAACAGGAGATTGAAAGAATGCCCTTCTCTATGCAATTTCATAGTTACAGTGAGGACATATTTAGAATTATTAAAAAGCACTGGTCATTACTCAAACGAGCTTACCCTCAGATAGACGATTTCCAACAGGTACCTATCAAAGCATATAGGAGAAATAAGACACTGAGAGATTTACTGGTCCGGTCAGAATATAAACCAAAAGAGCAGGAAACCAAAATGACAATTTTGGGTAAAAAGAGAAATGGCTGCTTTCCGTGTCTTAATTGTATTCAGTGCAATTTAATTGTGAACGGTAACCATTATTTACATCCTGGCAATGATAAGAAGATTATGGTGAAGGGCTATCACACATGCCAGTCCTCCTATGTAGTTATATGTTGTTATGCCCTTGCAATTTAATTTATGTTGGGGAGACCACAGAGAAGGTTAAGGACAGAATCGCTCAACACCGCAGTACAATCGGACATAAGCAACGAGGTTTACCAGTTTCCAGACTTTTTTGAAAATGGACATAAAGACTCATATCTCAGATTCATGGTCCTAGATAAGGTACTGAGGGATCGAAGAGGGGGTGATAGGATATTGAAATTAAAACAAAGAGAGGTATGGTGGATAAATAAATTGCAGTCCCTGCACCCTAAGGAAATGAACAGGGATTATGATCTATATCTATTTTTATGAAGTTTATGTGAAGCATATTTTATGGTTGTTTTACAGGTTGAACAGGATTATGCATTATAGGATTTATGGAATGTTTTTGGAGACGGATCGTGTCTTACTGATACTCAAAGCAACATGGACAATCGATTTCTTTCTTCTTTTGTTCTTTTGCATTTGCTCTGTTTAGTCCTGTTTTTTTTTGTTTCTCTCATGATGATCCACCAATCTTTAGTGTACCTCCATATAAGAATCTGTTTTTTAATATGGAGTAGAATAGGAAGTATTAGATGGTAATGGAAATGGTGCAGGTTTTAACAACTGCACCATTAAAGGTTCGGATTTGTATTATTTGCACATTAACAATATAGGGAATGCACTAGATTTAGTCTGTGATGGGTCTGTATATACAGTGGGGTAAATGAGTATTTGATCCCTTGCAGATTTTGTAAGTTTGCCCACATACAAAGAAATGAAGGGTCTATAATTTTTATCATAGGTGTAATTTAAATGATAGAGACAGAATATCACCAAAAATCCAGAGAAAAAACATGCATCAAATGCTATAAATTAAGTTGCAGTTCAGTGAGTGAAATATTTGATCCCCATGCAAAACAAGACTTAGTACTTGGTTTAGAAACCCTTGTTGGCAAGCTCAGAGGTAAGACGTTTCTTGTAGTTGGTGACCAGGTCTGCACACATCTAAGGAGGGATTTTGGTCCACTCTTTTTTGCAGATCTTCTCTAAATCTTTAAGGTTTCTTAGGTGTTGCTTGGCAATTCAAAGTTTCAGCTCCTTCCATAAATTTTCCATAGGATTAAGGTTCGCAGACTGGCTTGGCCACTCTGTGACCTTAATGTGCTCCTTCTTCAGCCACTTCTTTGTTGCCTTGACGCTATATTTTGGGTCATTGTCATGCTGGATGACCCATTCACGCCCCATCTTCAGTGTTCTGGCTGAGGGAAAAAGGTTCTTATCCAATATTTTACAATACATGGCCCCGTCCATTGGCCCCTCAATGCAGCAAAGTTGGCCTGTACCTTTAACAGAGAAACTGCCCCAAAGCATCATGTTTCCATCTCTGTGGTGGACTGTAGGGATGGTGTTCTTAGGCTCACAGTCAGCATTTTTCTTCCTCCAAACATGGTGAGTCAAGTTAATGCCAAAGACCTCAATTTTGTACTCATCTGACCACAGTACTTTCTCCCAATCCTTCTCTGAATAATTTAGATATTCATTGGCATGACTGTACATGCCAATGAAGAAGGTGGATTTGCCATGTTTTAAACAAAATCTGCCCGGGTTTGTTTAAAATAGACCTAGCCTCATTCCACTGAGAGACCTGTATCGAGTAATGATACGGACAGGAGAGGTATCAACTGACAGAGGTCTACCTTCTATTGGCTGAATAAGATCTTCCCTTTTAGCAGATGATGCTCTTTTCCATGCCCGTCTAATTGTTTTATGGGAGTGTGACAGACCTAGCCGGGACAGAGGCTGTTGAAGAGGACTGAATGCAGGCCTGTTGCCTTTTGATTATGGGCCCTAGCATTTGGGGGAATGGTGCTCTCTGTGAGCTGTATGCCTGGGGACCCTGGGGTTGGTGTTACTTTGGATTCAGCTCCATGTCCCCCCAAAACACACAGACTCTGGGAACCCTTTATATGCAATATTAGAATGATAAGACTGAATTATACTGTTGGGACACATCCTGTGAGGAGATGCTGGTGTCATCAACTCCAACTACCTGTGTTTATGTTAATTGAATGAGCTGATCACATTGTCCTCTATACAATGTAGGAGACGGGACGACTCCTATTGGAGCTGCTGCTATTGTGAGAAGGTGTCCTGTGATAAATAACTCAGTCTGGGCAAAAGGTCATGTCTCCATCACCTAGGCTGTATAAAGGATTAGTTAATTAGCTCATGTTAATTAGGTTAATTAGGTTACGTTTGTATTGTTAGAGTAATATTTTCTCCTGTATATAAGACTGTATTCTGGTTCTGAATAAAGTGAGTTCATGGTAGCAACAAGCAAGTGTCGCCTTGTTTTGTGCTCAGAGGGGTTGGAATATCTGATATCTGTATACAGACTGGGAGGAAGTGGTATATGACGGAAGCACTCAAGCGGAGTGTGGGACGTTCCGTGACATTGGTGGCAAGCAGCGGGAAAGTTTCCTGCAGTCTGGGACATCCAAACTTCCATCTGGATCCAAGGTCCAGATAGCAGGAGAGGAGAGGTACAGATACCAGCCGCCATGGATGAGGAATTCAGAAGGAGGTTGCGAGAGATGCAGATACAGCACAGAGGACCAGTATCAGAGCAGGTCCTGCTGGGATGGTGTGATTCTATTCACTGCAAACTCTGGAAGGAAGCGCTAGCCCGTGAGCAGCGACACCAGGGAAAAGTTCTCCCCTCCATCGAGGAAAGGTACTGGTTGCAGTACGGACTGCGGGTGCGGTTTTTGGGAGAAAAACCACACAAGAAGCAGACAGCTGAATTAAGCAGGCTGGTCTGGGCAGAGATAAAGCTTGATGAGAGTTACAGAGCCCTCCGGTGGCATGTATCCCAAGCATGTCCCTGGATAGCGGATGACAGCCCAATGGAAGGCTTAAGCTACGGCGGCTTGGGACTGTTGTATGTGAAGCTGACAGGGGACTCTAACTTTGGGAGTGATTTGGAGTGGCGGGTGGACGAAATCATGGATATCAGAGAAGGGCTACTGAACATTTCGGAAGTGCACTGGGCACAGGAAAATTTGGAGTTTCTGGCCGTTCAGGAATGGGAGCTAGAGATCGCCTACAGACGGCTGCTAGACATTGCTCAGTGCCAGGGCTGGGCTCCCTTTGCCTGGGACTATCAGGAAATACCAGCTGACAACCCTGAAATCCTGGCTGAAGAGTCGGCAATGTGATAGAGCAATAGTGTGCTTTCCCAACCTGCCCCCGCAGCTATGGAGGCGGAGGTCTTATGGCGGATGCAGCAAGTGCTGACTGACCTTGATGATCCTGTTTCTGCATGGGGTGATCTTGGATGGAGGAATGTGCCTGTCCAGCAGCATACCAGAGAATCTGCAGTGGAAAATCTGGAGATTGCCATCCCCAAACCTGAAGTGCTGACAACAGGGCAGAGCTCTGCTAACCTCTGCCCAGCACTGATAGCATCTTCTGGATTCCATGGACAGGAGATGGTGAACCTCCATCCCCAGACACCAGTTGCAGAGACAGGGGATTTGATAGACTTTTCTGCTGAAGAAGAACCATCGGGTGAGCCCCCAGCAGAAGAGTTGGGGTTAGGGCCAAACTTCATTGCGCTCTGCTCAGCACTGATGGCATCTTCTGAGTTCCACGGACAGGAGATGGTGAACCTCTATCCCCAGACATCAGTTGCAGAGACATGGGATTTGATAGACTTTTCTGCTGAGGAAGAACAACCTGATGAGCCTCCAGCAGAAGAGCTGCTATCAGGGCCAAAGTTCACTGTGCTCTGCCCAGCACCAACAGTGGCTTCGGCCTTCTTGAGAGAAGAGGTAGTCGGCCTTTCTCCCACAACACTGACAGGGACATGTGATTTTCTGCCAGCAGCATCTATGGAGTTACAACAAACTTCTCCAGCTGAAGATCTGGTAACTGAACAGAGGGTCCAAGACCTTTGTCCCACACTTTTAGCAATTCCAGAGACTGAGGATTTGATAGACGTTTCTGTAGAGGAGGAACCACCTAGCAAATCCCCAGCAGAAGTGCTGGCAACCGGACAGAGGGTCCAAGACCTCTGCCCCACACCTGCAGCAATTGCGGAGGCCCAAGTTGAGGAGGTGGCAGTCTATCGCGATCTGCAGATCAGGATCCAAGGAGAGAATGCAGTCATCACCTCACAACTGCAGCTTGATCTGGTGTCGGTGGATGGGGCTTCAGTTCCCACCTGTATACCCCAGGGATGCTGGGCAGTCGGCCCAGATCCCCAACAGCAGGATGGAGTGAGCTCAGTCCCCCTGTCTTCTCTCCAGCGGCAGAAAGGACTCCAGGGAGAAGGGCCAGTCCAGGCCTCTCCCCAGCGGCAGATATGTTCTCTGAGAGAGGCAGAGGTTGGCTGGGTGAGTAATACTCTGTTTGGAATAATTTATTTGGGGTACTGTGTGGGTACAGGCAGTAGAGGACTGGAACTACTGACTAACTTCGGAGTCAACCCGTCTGGGGCCTCCTCCTGTGTTAGTCTCCTGCCGAAAGGGGAGAAATGTGACAGACCTAGCCGGGACAGAGGCTGTTGGAGAGGACTGAATGCAAGCCTGTTGCCTTTTGATTATGGGCCCTAGCATTTGGGGGAATGGTGCTCTCTGTGAGCTGTATGCCTGGGGACCCTGGGGTTGGTGTTACTTTGGATTCAGCTCCATGTCCCCCCAAAACACACAGACTCTGGGAACCCTTTATATGCAATATTAGAATGATAAGACTGAATTATACTGTTGGGACACATCCTGTGAGGAGATGCTGGTGTCATCAACTCCAACTACCTGTGTTTATGTTAATTGAATGAGCTGATCACATTGTCCTCTATACAATGTAGGAGACGGGACGACTCCTATTGGAGCTGCTGCTATTGTGAGAAGGTGTCCTGTGATAAATAACTCAGTCTGGGCAAAAGGTCATGTCTCCATCACCAAGGCTGTATAAGGATTAGTTAATTAGCTCATGTTAATTAGGTTAATTAGGTTACGTTTGTATTGTTAGAGTAATATTTTCTCCTGTATATAAGACTGTATTCTGGTTCTGAATAAAGTGAGTTCATGGTAGCAACAAGCAAGTGTCGCCTTGTTTTGTGCTCAGAGGGGTTGGAATATCTGATATCTGTATACAGACTGGGAGGAAGTGGTATATGACGGAAGCACTCAAGCGGAGTGTGGGACGTTCCGTGACAGGGAGTAACCCCTATTTCTAAACCTTTTGTAAAGGTCCTCTGATTCTGACCTATAGGTTACTTCATCAGAGCAATTTCTCCGGATATGAGTAAGGTATTGGCAGCTGTTGGCTTTCTAAAAGTTATGGTCTTGAGTCTACCATTGACGATAGAAATGGATAGATTTAAAAGGATAAAGTTACAGTATGGAAGGTAAACTTAAGTGTAATGTTTTTGGCATTTACATTAAGTTCTGAAATGAACTGATGCAGTTCTTCTTTGGTCCCACCCCATCTTATCCAGAACTGTATGTCATGGCTGAGATACATCAAAATATTATATTTTTCATATAGCCTTCAGCCGAGGAGTCATCACTCCAGGAGAACACCCCCCCAACAGAACAGGCTGATTAAATTATCCTATACAGTGGAGAGCTGAAAACTTATGTTGAAACAGAGTTTTCTGAACAATGGTGCCACCTCACACGAAACAAGCTGACAATGGTTAAATTTGTGTTTTAAGATTCAAATAACAAAGTCTTTGATTAAAGGAAAAGCCAGGGTAAATAACCCCATTGTTTCATAGGGTGAGAGCGCCTCCCTAGTGAGAACCCAATGTTGACTCTATCCCTCAGACAATGACTGAGATGAGAGGTTGATGATACACCAGAAGGACAACAGTCACAAATATCTGAACAGTCTATAATGAATATGTGCCTAAAAGGAGGAACTGTTTGTACAGCTAAACCATTATCTAAATCTTCATTGCGCCTGTCCAAGGTTAATTTCAAATGCTTTAGGAAAACATTTTAAATCCTGTATACATGTGGTATTTTAAATATACAGTAGGTGACCACGATATTGTGTCAATCTCATTGCTGTTATCGGTGAGATTTGACACCTGCGAGCCCCGTCGGGGGAGTCAGCACAAAGCTTTTGTTTTCCTTTCGCGATGAGTGACAGGCAGTGCTGACAGCTGTCTTGTATGAATCATGAGAGGGAATGCCACGCCAAATTTTAAATAAAAAAACGGCGTGGGTTCCCCCCCAGGGGCATACCAGGCCCTTAGGTCTGGTATGGATTTTAAGGGGAACCCCCTACGTCAAAAAATCGGTGTAGGGGTCCCCCCAAAAATCCATACCAGACCCTTATCCGAGCACGCAGCCCGGCCGGTCAGGAAAGGAGGTGGGGACGAGCAAGCGCCCCCCCCTCCTGAACCGTACCAGGCCGCATGCCCTCAACATGGGGGTAGGCGCTTTGGGGCAGGGGGGCACCCTGTGGGCCCCCCCACCCCAAAGCACCTTGTCCCCATGTTGATGAGGACAAGGGCCTCTTCCCGACAACCCTGGCCGTTGGTTGTCGGGGTCTGCGGACGCCAGATCCCGGCCCCCCACCCTATGTGAATGAGTATGGGGTACACCGTACCCCTACCCATTCACCTTTGGAAAAAGTGTCAATAAATAAAACATACTACACAGGTTTTTAAAGTAATTTATTAAGCAGCTCTGGGGTCTTCTTCCGACTTCGGGGGTCTTCTTCTGACTTCCCTGCTCTCTCCGGCCTCTTCTCCTGGTGTCCGGTTCTTCTCCCGGTGTTTGGCCTCTTCTCCCGATGTTCGGCCTCTCCCAAACTCCCTGGTACAGAGCATACCTTATGCCCAATACCTGCGACTACGCAGGAATTGCACACACGACAGCGACTTTAAACGCCAGGCCAGAGCACTACGCGACCGTCTTCTACTACGAGGTTACTCCTCGACTACCCTGCGCAAAGCATATAACAAATCCTTGTCACATTCACGAACCTCTCTCCTCTTCAAAGATAGGAAACCGCCCACCCCGACAGAGACTGTACGATTTATTACTACCTACTCTGCACACCACAACGTACTCCATAATATCTTAGCCAAACATAGGCACCTTTTGACCGAACATCATACACTCTCTAAATATGTCAGACAGAGACCAGAGGTGGTCTTCCGTAGGGCTCGATCACTACGTGATAGACTAACCGCCAGCCATTACAATCCCACTAAACCTGTGAGGAGTGGCCCTAATGGCACATTTCAATGTGGGGAATGTCCCCGGTGCCCATGGGTCCTCGAAAGCAGATCGGTAGTCTTACCCAATGGGGAAATTTTGGTTCCACGGACTTTTGCTAATTGTGCTACAAAAGGGGTCATCTATCTTATGAAGTGTGTGTGTAAAGCCTTCTATGTGGGCAAAACTATTCGGGAACTTAGGCAGAGAATCGGTGACCACCTCTACGACTCAGAAAATGGCAAACTGACTACCATCGGCCGACACATCGGCCTTTATCATAGATTTGACAACTCCGTGGCCAAGTTTCTGGTATTAGAGGTGGTCCAACCCAGTCCGAGGGGTGGCGATTGGGACCGCTCAATACTCCAGAGGGAGTCCCTCTGGATCGAGCGACTCAACGCCACCACTCCGCCCGGCTTAAACGAGTCAGTGTCCTATAGGGCCTTCTTATGAGATCCTGTTCCAATTCCTTCTTGTCCCCCTTCCCCTTTTTTTTTTTTTTTTTTTTTTCTCTCTCCCCCTCTTTCCCCCCCCCCTCCCCTCCTTTCCTCCCCTCCCCCTCCTCTCTCACTTTCCCTCCCCCCCCCCTTCTCCCTTCCCCCCCCCCCTCCCTTTTCTCTTTTTTTCTCTTTCTTCTCTTTTCCCTCTATATCTGTCACTTCAGGTTCTAGTATCAGTTGTTTGGCCCTGTCTGTCTGAGGTCTATTCCTTAAATTGTGGGTGACTGATATCTTTACACTTCCACCTATAATTAATGTATCATATGTGTGTTTTTTCTTTTTAATTTATTTCATTTTGTCTTGTTATTTAGATTGCTGTTCAAGGTCAGGCTCCTCCCCCCGTTATCAGACTTTGTGGGCTGTGTCTGTTTCATTTCTTCTCCTACGCGGCGGACACATGCTCGCCCTGGCAGCCTCCAGGCTGCTTGCGTCTCCTTGTTTGGGAATCCGATTCCCTTTGACAGGAGCGCGCGCTTGCGCAGTAGCACACACCGTGCACCTGCGCAGTGCGGGCGAGCAGACCCGGTGACGTCAGGGACCGCCTCTGCTACGCCGTCCCTGGCTTCCGGGTTGGGGTGCTCTTATAGCGGCCGGACGCGGCCGCTGTGAGAGCCTACAGCCTCCCGATGCCGCGCCAGCTGAAGCCCACCATTCTGGGTAAGTCTCGCTCTCCCCGTTCCCCTTCTCCTCTCCCTCCCCCTCCTGGTGCCCATTTCCTATTCCTAGTTAGCGTTCCCCTTGTATGCTTTTCCCTTGGTCCATATCAGTGTTTTGTACTGTTACCCCCCCCTGTGCAGGGCTGCCTACAGTGTCAATTTAGACCTATCTGTTTTCACTGGATATTTTAAACTTTTCATTTAGGATTAATATCCCCCAATTTGATACTGCTTGATACACTATCAGTTTTACCTTTTATGGTCTGGTAATATTGATTTTAGTGTGTTACTTTTTTCAATTGTGGGCAAATCTCCTTGTATTATCATGGATGTTAATTTCCATTAATTTTAATTACAGCTGCTGCATTTGATTACCCTCTCCAGTATACACTAATGGCTCCAGCCCTGGCGGGCTCTCATTGTTAACCCAATAAGCGCCTGGCTTGTTTCAACCTCTTTATATTATATAATCCGCACTATTTTGTTCTCCTTCATTTTAATCCATTTGCCTTTCAACTGATTAATGCTGTAGGGGTAAGTGTTAGCTCCCAACACCTGTGTGCATTTTTCTTGCAAGGTTGACCTGCTTTCCACACTATTGAAAGCATCTGGTCCCGCTGAACTATCTGACCACCCCCCTTCCCCCTCCCCCTCCCCCTGCTCCTCCCTCTCTTTGTCCCCTTCCCCCTCCCTTTCCCCCCCCCTTTCCTCCTCTTCCCCCCCCCTTCCGTTCCCCCCCCCCCCCTTTCTCCTTTTTTTTTCTCCCCCCCTTCCCCCCCCCTCCTCCACCCCTTTCTTCCCCCTCCTTTTCCCCCCCCGCTCTCTCCTTCCCCCTTCCCCCCCCCCTTTCCCCCCCCCCTCCCCCCTCCCCCTCATTTCCCTCCCTCCTTCCCTCCCTTTGTCTCCCTCTCCCCTCCCCCCCCCCCCCTCATCATCTTTACCCCCCCTTCCCCCCCCCCCTCATCATCTTTATTCCTGCACACTGGATTTAAATCTTAGAGCTACCTCACTGGCACCCCTATATTGCACTCTTCCTTTATTTTGTGGTTTAGTGTTGTATACAAATCAATGATTCAGATATTCTATTTACCAGAGGCTGTTTGCTATCCCCTGTGTTCGCCGCGGGGGGAATTATATGGGGCTACACAATCCCACAGAGAATGTCTGAACGGGTGAGCCTGCCCTTTTTGTATCCAATTTGTATGTACATGTTTTATGTATTATGACTTTGCTGCAATCATATCAAGAAAAAAATTTCATGTATCTGTAGATCTGTTTGTATTCATTATATGTTTTTCATGTTACATTCTAGACTGTACTCTCCTGAGGAAGCGGTGAATACCGCGAAACCGGTCGAGAAAATAAGTCATATATGTACCCCCTGTTATTATTATTTGGTGTAATTCGTACGGTTGTATAGATTGCTCTTGCTATGAATTACGACTGTATGTGACACTGTAATATTTTTAACATTGTTTTCCATTAAAATGTAAATTTTATCATATTTTTTTTTTCATTTTCATTTTCTTCTATCAAATTCCTGACTACTTTTAGTACCGCAATAGTCCCCCCTTGTTTCCCTTTGTGTGTGGAGGGTTGGGACATCCGCTGACAGAAGCAGCTAGCTGCGGCCGTTCCCTACTCCCTGCCTTTCTTTGTACTAGACACCTGGGATGATGGTACTTTTATTTGGTAATTTATTTATTTCAATATAGGTGCTTTTCCTTATTGTCCGGTTCTTCTGTCGGGCTCCTCTGCTATCTTCTGCCGCTCTTTTGCTAGCGGTGGCCCAGTCTTCTGCGCCATCTTCTCCCCTCTTCTCTTCTTCTGATGTTGACACGACGTTCTCTCCCGCTGGAAGGTGAGTTGCATACGGGGGTGAAGAGGTGAGTTGCGGACAGGGAGTGAAGAGGTGAGTTGCGGACATAGGGTGAAGAGGTAAGTTGCAGAAAGAGGGTGCAGGGGTGAGTTGCAGACAGGGGGTGCGAAGATGAGCTGCAGACAGGGGGTGCAAAGATGAGTTGCAAAAGGGGGTGCAGATGTGAGTTATGGACAGGGGGTGCAGGTGAGTTGTGGATTGGGGTGTAGTAGTAAGTTGTGGATGGTGGGTGCAAAGGTGAGTTGTGGCAGGGGGTGCAGAAATGAGTTTTGGATGGGGTGCAGAAGTGAGCTGTGAACAGTTTTGGATCAGGGTGCCGAAGCAAGTAGTGATTAGGGGTGCAGTCAGTGCTGTTTCTTGGCCAAGCCTAGGGTAGCACTTTTCGGGGGGGCATCCCCGCTTAAAAAAAGCCCCCCTTCTCCTGAGTCCTGGCTCCCGCACAGCTATCAGCGGGCGGCTTACTGTAGCCTGTAGCGGTGCCGTTTTCTGGTGGTGACTTGACCAGGGAGGGAGGGCAGGGACCCATAAGCGGCTGGTGACTGTCCGCACTTAAAGCAATTGACGGAGGCTTCGCCTACCCTCCTCTGTGGCATCTATCACAACTTCCTCCCGATTCCTGCCCAGGGTCTGTGTGTTTACGATTGGTGAAAGGAGGATGAGGGGAACCACCAGCACAGCCAGGTATGATTCTTATACCTCTTGGGCACCTCCCACAGAGAGGAAGAGGTGGAACTCTGAGAGGAAAAGGTGGAGCCTAAATAGGAAGGGGTGTGGTTTACAGATGACAAGATGGGTCTTAAACAGGAAAGGGTGTAGCCTTGACAGGAAGGAGTGGGTCATAATTAAATTAGGGGGTCCACAAGTTTAGTCAGGCCTAGGGCAGCACAAAACCTAAATACACCACTGGGTGGATTGCTGATGTTTTGGGGATGTGTGAGCTACAAAGGCACAGGAAATTTGGTCAAAATTGATGGCAAGATGAATGCAGTATGTTATCAAAAAATACTGGAGGAACATTTGCATTCATCAGCCAGATAGCTGCGCACGGGACGTACTTGGACAATCCAACATGACAATGATCCAAAACACAAGGCCAAGTCGACCTGTCATTGGCTACAGCAGATTAAAGTGAAGGTTCTGGAATGGTCATCTCAGTCTCCTGACCTCAATATCATTGAGCTACTCTGGGGAGATCTCAAACGTGGAATTCATGCAAGACAGGCCAAGAATTTACAGGAACTGGAGGCTTTTTGCCAAGAGGAATGGGCAGCTTTACCATCTGAGAAAATAAAGAGCCTCATCCGCAAATACCACAAAAGACTTCAAGCTGTCATTGATGTTAAAGGGGGGCAATACACGGTATTAAGAACTGGGGTATGTGAACTTTTGATCAGGGTCATTTGGGTAGTTTCTGTTGTGATTATGATTTAAAAAGAGTAAACACAGTTGATTGATAACAAATGGCTTCAGCCAAACACTAACCATGAGTGAAAGAAAAGTTTTTGTGTTATCATTTATATTCTCTGAAAAATGACCAAGAAATCATAAATTCTGCCAGGGTATGTAAACTTATGAGCACAACTGTACCAAAACTGAGCATGTGCAGAGTGACTCCAAAGGCTCTGTACTATCAGGAGATGGATTGAGGACTGTGGAAGAAGGGGGGGATCAGAGAAGGTGGGATCAAACAGCCTTTATAAACAATGCGTAGGGTTAACCCCTTAGCTTCCATTGTGCTGCAACGTAGGTTCAACTGGAAAGGTGTGTTGGAGTGCCATTTATAATGAACAGAACCCTAAATATACCTTTTCAGTGCATCTGTGTTGTCATGCAACACTTGGCAACTAGACATGTGCATTCGATTTCGTCCGAATGCATTTTCGTCCGAATTTCAGGTATTTTCGTTATCGTTTTAACAAACGATAATGAAAGTGCAGAATCCGAAAAATGAAAGATCCGACATAAACAAATGCTTTGTTTTCGTTTTCGTTGTGACAACAGTTCGATATAGATAGGAGATTCAACATGATGCTGACAATAACAATCTGTGTCCATTGAACCTGTGGTTGAATGTGCCTAACCTTAGCTCTATTAGTCCAAGATTATTCTACATAGAGAGAAAAGATTTGACCTAGAGAGAAAAGATTCGACATAGAGAGAAAAGATTTGACATAGAGAGAAAAGATCGCTGCTGGAATTGGGTGGGGGAAGTAAAATAAAAATAGTGATAATGATGAATGTTATTGCCTGATTATAACCAAAGAGGGGGAGCAGTAAAATAGCTAGAACTAAGTACACACGTACAGCCAACTTACTTTCACTTACGATTTGCTAGCAGAGAGAGACACACACACTGAATCATTTCATTAGACAGTCAATTTTAGCTGGTCCGTTTGTCAAAGAACCTGAATTATTTAGCAATTAAGCATAAGCACAGCAGCAGAACAATAGTGAAGCAAGCTACAGTTCAACTTAACTTTATCATAATAATCTGCTGCTATTGTCTATTGTGTTAGTGTTGTGAACTTGATAGTGATACTAGTGTTGCTAGTGTTGTGATAGCCTCAGAGGCTGTCCGTGTTGTGTGTGTGTGTGTGTGTGGGGGGGGGGGGTTATTATTATGCATTCTATATTATAGATTGAGATTCTATATAGATTCTTTTTTTTTTTCAGATCATTTTCTTTTATTGAAAAAAAAGAGGATAAACAGGTACAGATATCAATAACATTGGTATAACAACATAGAATAACATAGTACAGGTATACCGTTGTACAACAGGAAATCAAACACTTCAATGTCAAGTCGAACACAGTGAGACCCGGCCTATAGGTTCATTTGGTATTAAGTAGAATCATACAAGATCTTATGTTGGTGAAACTAAATTGCAGTCAGTAGCTGTAGGAGTCAGTGGGGGTTGTATTTTATATTGTAAGGGGCTTTGGATGTTTAAGTAGTGGGATAGAGAGCAAGAAGGGCAAGTGGAATTCAAGATCAAGTTGAGGTTCTAAAAAGTGGGCATGTACAGTATTTTGCTTGTGATATAATTTCGACACAGGCATCTATAGGTCTTATGAAGTGGGGATAAAAATCAGTTATGCAGGTATAGCGCTAATGTATTAAAGGGGAGAAAGGAGGGGAAAGGGGAGGTGGGGTAGGGGAGAAGGGTGATTGGGAAGGGAGGGGAACGGGAGGAGTAGGAAGGACAGGTGTCTCTGGCTTCCCTTAGTTACTATCCGTCAGATATAAAAAGGGGGCGGAGTGATGTTCTGAACACAAAGTGAGTTCGAACAGAGTTAGACGATCCAATTATGTAGGTGGGTTCATAATGTCAGAGTATTCTTGTGTCGTCTGATAGTGTAACCAGCAGGCCCATTTACAGTTGAATTTTGTCGGTGTGTCTCAAGAAATGTGGATTAGTTTCTCGATTTATGCTACCTTATGAATCCTTGTGAACCATTCTTTGAGGGTGGGTGTCTGCATTGAGTGCCAGTGAATCGGGATGTATTGTTTAGCGGCATTGATCATATGCATTGACAAAGATTTGTGATATGAGGTGTGTGACCTGGGTGAGTGATGGAGGAGGAATTGTGACGGGGTCAGGTCTAGATCATAGGAGGTAATTTGGGTTGTGATGTGATGTACTTTGGACCAGTAGTGTAGTAGGGGAGGGCATGACCACCAAATATGAAGAAGAGTTCCTCTTTCTTTGTGGCATCTCCAACATGTCTCTGGGATTTCGGGGTTGAAGGTATGTAGGAGAGCAGGGGTTCGGTACCACCTAGATTGGATTTTAAAGCCATTTTCCTGGGTGGTTACATTTATCGACCCTTTGTGTATGGTCTTAAATATATTCTCCCAATTCTCTTCTGTGAGTGAGATGCAAAGGTCTTTTTCCCATTTTTTACATGCTAGATTGTCATTGGCTTTGAGATCAGCAAAGAGAAGGTTGTGTAAGTACAGTAAGAGATGAGATGAGTTTGGGGAGTTGTTTTAGTGCAAAGGGTTTCAAAGGGGGAGAGTTGTTTTGAACAAAGGGAAGTTTTGTTTAAGGTCTTCAGGTAGTGGGCAATTAGTAAATATGTCCAGGGGGAATGGGCGCTTTCCGTAGATTGTTGGCAATCTGTGTCGCAGAGAGTAACTTACTCTTGTGAAAGAACTGATGGGCTCTTACATGGTCTGATGGCCATTGGTCAGTCAGAAATAGAGAATGCATGCCTGGAGGGAAGTCCGGGTTCAGTTTTATTGGAGTCATGGGGCCAGGGATGGAGGAGACGGTCGTTTTCTTACATGTTTGGTGGAAACATTGTATAGTGGGGCCTATTAGTGGGTGGAGGCGTATCTCCAGAGGAACATGGCCCGGTGAGATCCACGGGAGTGTACTTAGGGATAGGTTTGTAAACAAGGCTTCTAGAGTGACCCAGTCTTTATGGAGAGAATGGATATTCCAATCCACTATACTGGTGAGGAGCGAAGCAGTTTGGTAGTTTCGGAGATTTGGAAGACCAATACCTCCAAGGTGTTTTGGACGAGTAAGTTGAGTGTAACTGATTCTGTGTGCGGTCATTCCAAAGGAATTTGGAGCATAGCTGTCTATACGGCTTTAAAAAAGAGGGTGGAATGTGAATAGGGATCGTTTGGAGTAGATATAAGATTCTTGGTAGAACATTCCTTTTCAGAATGGCTGCTCTACTAAACCAGGAGAACAAAGGTTTGTTCCAATTTTTTAAATCAGTGGTTAGTTTGTTCAGTAGGGGAAGGTGATTCTTTACATATAGGTCTGTCAATTTAGAGGGAATTTGGATACCCAGATAAGTGATCGAGTCATGTTTCCACTGGAAGGGGAAGTTAATTTTGCATTGGTCTACTATGGTTTGTGGGAGTGAGATGTTCAGGGCATAAGATTTTGACAAATTAATTTTAAGATTGGAAATAGATTGGAATTGTTTAAATTCGGATAAGACATTTGATAGAGTTATCAGTGGGTTTTTAAGGAATATCAAGATATCATCCGCAAACGCAGCGTACTTGTATTCCTTAGCGCGTGAGTGAATACCTTGAATGTCTGCATTAGATCCCAATTTGCGGAGGAAAGGTACGAGGGTCAGTACAAAGAGGATGGGGGACAGAGGGCACCCTTGTCTAGTCCCATTTCGGATGGGGAAGGCATTTGACAGAGTGCCAGTTGACAGTGGTGTATAGTGATAGGATCAGACCGATCATGAAGGGGCCCAGGCCCATGGCCTTAAGGACCGACGCCATATATTCCCACAACACCCTGTCAAATGCCTTCTCCACATCCAGGGACAGAAAAAAGCCTTTCTGGTTTGTTTGGGTGATCAGGTAATGTTCTCCTTTTACCATCCAAGAAGAAACATCTGCCAAGTCGAGAACCGATTACCTAGCTCATCGATCGAACTCTGATCAACCCTTGGACATTAATTGCAAGTATTCTTCCTTCCCAATTCTACCTTATTGCTCTGTGGCTGTATATTGTCTTTATCTTTTGAAACATCTTTTTTTTGTAAATGTTTTATTTGCATCAACTTTGACCTTTTCATAATAAACCCTTATGTTAAAAAGAGTTAACCTTGTCTCTAAAGCTCTTAATGCAAGCTATAAACGAACCTGTCTCTTGAAGGGCGCTACTGTTGCAGAGTAAGACTCTGAGCAGACCTGTCTGTGGTGGCAGTGTGTGTGGCAGACGCTTATTCTAAAATTATAATTGTTATTGCTAAAATTACGAGTCTCCCCCGGCTCGGTCTTTTAAACGGGGGTGGTGGCAGTTAAAGGGTTAATTGTGTAATTAGCCCCGTGACAATCCCTCTCAGGCTGCTCGCACCTAGATTGTGGTCCCGCAAGCTCGAAAATCTTTATGCTGGGCGCAGCTGAGAGTGGCATTGTTACGTAAGTGACAGCGTGGTGTGAGGTTGGCCGGTCCTTCGTCGCAAGTTAGCGAGGAGGGCAGGGATCTGACACCCGCGTTCGTCACATATTGTTACCCCTCGTATTAGATTGATGGCTTTGATGGTATTGTCCCTGGCCTCGCGTCCAGGGACAAACCCAACTTGGTCTTGTGAAATTAAGGAGGGTGGAAGAGGTAACAACCTGTTTGCTAGAATTTTGGAGAATTATTTGATATCCAAATTTAAAAGTGATATTGGTCTGTAATTACTTGTTTGGGTGGGATCTTTCCCCTCCTTGGGAATGATTACAATGTGAGCCTCCAACATTCCTTGATTAAGAGGGGCTGTGGGAGATAAAGAGTTGAAGGCTTTTCTAACTTTGGAGGGTTTTTGAGAACGTCCTGTAATATGCCGCGGATAAACCGTCCGGTCCTGGACTTTAGGGAGTTTGCTATATCAGCGGGAGTTTATCTGGGGAAAATTGTTATAGAAACACTTTAAGTTCCTTGGATCTTACAATTGGAGAGGATGTAGGGGGTTCTGATTTGTGCAGGTCGTATAAAGAGGAGTAATATTTCTCGAACTCTGCTGCAATGTCATTATTGTTTACGAGACTTGTTCCTGTGGGGGAATGTATTTGATGGATTGTATTATTGGATTTTTTTCTTTCGTAATGCCTGCGCGAGGAGATGGCCACTCTTGTTACCATACTCGTAAAAGAGTTTTTGGGAAAGAATGTAGTTTTTCCTAATGTTATGGTTCAGTGAATCTTGAATGAGCGTACGTATTTCAACCAATTCAGAATGTGTTTTCTGTGCTAAGTTATGTTTATGTAGTGCTTCTAGTTTTTTAAGTTTGATAAATAAATCTGCAAGTTTTGCTTTCTTTGCCTTTTTAATCGATGCCGCTATAGAGATCAATTTGCCACGTACTACACATTTATGCGCCTCCCATTGCGTCATCTTTGAGGTGTCTGGGGTGTCGTTTTCGGAGAAGTAGTCGGAAAGGCATTTGTGAATCTCTTGTACATTTATCTCATCTGTCAAGATAGAGGGGTCTAATTTCCAGATATATGTCTTATTGTCTTCGTCAGGGATAGTGAGGGTCATGGAGATGGGATGTTGATCAGAGAGAGTCATTGGGTCTATAGATGCAGCCTTCAAGAAGGGAAGGTCTCGCTGGGTGATGAAAAGGTAATCAAGGCGCGAGTATTTGTTATGTGGGATGGAAAAATAGGTGAAGTCCTTTTCATTTGGGTGGAGAGTTCTCCAGGAGTCGTGAAGTGAAAGGTCTTGAAGGCATCGCTTAATTTGTCTGAGTGCCCTATATGGCAAGTGGGTTTTGCCAGAGGAAGTGTCTAGGAGGGGATCTGAAGGGACATTGAGGTCCCCTCCGAGGATCAGTAGCCCTTCTTGGAAAGAGGACAATTGTTTTGTAACTGTTCGGAGAAAGGGGACCTGAGCTGTTTTAGGAAAATGTTAGCTAATGTGATCGGTCTGTTCTTTTTTTTTTTTTTTTTCAAATAGTTTTTATTGTTTTTTCACAGAGTATACATGGGATACAATCATAAATCAGCAAAATGTTCAAAAATACATGAAAGGGCTAATATGAGGTTTTTGTATTTTCCGAGTTGCTATAAAATTACCATAAGAATATTATCTCTAAAGGTGTATATATACTCCGTCAACATAGGTAAAACTGTAGGGAGGTAGAAAGAAACATAAGATAAAGGAGTAAGGGGTTTGGAGAGGGGGGGGTAAGGGGGAGGGAAAGGTGGGAGTGGGAGGGGGAAAAGGGGACAGGGTTTTTTTTTTTCCCCCAGTCTGGCCTTTACGTAAGCATAGTATATATGGTTACAGTAAAGTGAGTTTATCTCAAAGATTTTTCAACTTTTATTACTTTTAAACCATGTTGTCCATATCTTCCATTGGTTATCAAACTTTTCCTTTTGTCCACCTCTGCTAGCCAGTAGTGATTCATACACATAGGGAGTCTGGGTGATTGTAAAGACTTCTGACACATTTGGGGCTTTGTTTGTTCTCCAGTGCCTGGCTATCAGGGCTCTAGCCACTAGGAAAATGTGGGTGATCACTGTTCTAAATTCGGGTGGGAACAATTCTATACCTATATTTAGTATTGCCAAACTTGGCTTTGGACGGGTTAGGATCCCTGTAATAGTTGAAATGGCCCGAAAGATAGAATTCCAGAAGCTAGTTAAATGTTTACAGGTCCAGAACATATGTAGCAAGTTGCCTATTGAACCACAATTCCGCCAACATTGTGGAGAACCGCGATTTCCAAACTTGGAGACTCTATATGGGGTGAGGTACCATCTAAGTGCTATCTTTTGGGACAGTTCCCAGTGGTTAACGCATCTGGATGCTTTATGCAGTGATCCAAATGCGTGTTGCCATTGTACATTTGTAATATGTATACCCAGATCTGTTTCCCACTTTTGGTAGGGTGGAGATTTTATAAATTCTAATTTGTGTTGGAAAAGGTTGGAAAACAGAGAGATGCCTTTGGGTGGAGTTGGTTGTTTGGTGAAATATTCCCACACTTCTTTTGGAAGGTAAATATGGTAAGATTTAATGGTGTGTAGGAGGTGAGCTATTTGGTTGTATTTGTATTCATCAGTAGAGCAAAGATTGTACTTATTCTTAAGCACAGGAAAGGGAATAAGGGAATTATTACGGTGTAGATCATCAACCGTCTTAATTCCTCTAGCTTGCCAGTCTTTGATCTGAAGATTTGGAATAGCATGAGAGAAAATTGCTATGGGTATAGGGATGTCTTTTTGATTGGGTTTTGGGATTGGGACGTTGTATAGGTCCCTCCATGCTAAGATCGATGCTTGGATAGTGAGTGGTAGTTTGGTAATGGGAAGAGGTCTCCAAACGTCTAGGAGGAGGAGGCATTTCAGAGTACTAGGCGGGATCAGAGCTTGTTCAATGTCACACCACAGAGTTCTAGGCGTCGAGTTGAACCACTCCTTAAGTTGTGTGAGGATGGCTGCCCTATGGTAATCCTTAATGTCTACTAGTCCCATACCCCCACGCCTTTCTATGTTTAACCAACAATGTTTTAGAGCATCGCGGTCTTTTACGTTTCCAGATATAGCTAGAGAGTAGGGTGTTTAGTGCTTTGATGTATGTGGTGTGTATTGGGACCGGTAAGGTACGGAAAACATAAAGTATTTGGGGCAGTATTAACATTTTAAATGAGGCCAGGCGTCCTGTCCATGTTAACTCTATATTGGCCATTTTTTTTGTTTCTTTGGATAGTTTAGTGATTAAAGCTGGATAATTGGCTTCTGCTAAGTCTTGGGGGTTTTTGGTTAGTGTTAGGCCTAAGTAGGTGATACTTGAGTTACTCCAAGTATAGGGATAGGACGAAAGTAGGTGGGATTTAGAGGAGGGTGATATGCCCAAATCCAATATAATTGATTTTGTGAAGTTGACTTTGTAATATGAAATCTTACTGAATTCGTTAAGTGTATCATGTGCATGTGGCAGTGATGATAAGAAGAGAATAATATCGTCAGCAAATAAATTTATATTGTGGGTTTGTCCTTGTATGGAGAAGCCCGAGATATTGGGATGAGTCCTAACTCTTTCTGCGAGGGGCTCTATTAGTAGATTAAAAATGGAGGGAGAGAGGGGGCACCCCTGCCTAGTTCTGTTCGATATGTTGAAGGTGTCTGATAGTAGGTTAGAGGTGAACACCTGTGCACAGGGGGAGGAGTATAGAGCCAATATGGCAAATAAGATGGGTTCACAGAAGCCAAACCTCTGCAGTGTGTGTTTCATGTAGCCCCAGTGGATCCTGTCGAATGCCTTCTCCGCGTCCAAAGAGAGGAGCAGAGAAGGCACCCGACAGGACCGAGCGTATTGCATGACACTGATAACTCTTCTAGTGGCATCAGCAGCCTGCCTTCCTGCTGTGAAGCCCGATTGATCAGATTTCACAAGAAAGGGAAGGATAGGGAGTAATCTGTATGCTAAGATTTTTGCATAAATCTTGACGTCAGTGTTGAGTAATGATATCGGTCTAAAATTGGGCGGGGATGTGGGCTCCTTGCCAGGTTTAGGGATAGTTACAACGTAGGTCTTTAGCATCTTGGGGGGAAACGAGGCAGAGGACACCGTGGCTGAGAAGACCGCCTGTAAGGACGGGGTTAGTTTTGGGTAAAATGTTTTAACATAGTCGTTGGGCAGGCCATCTGGGCCTGGAGATTTACCCAATGGAAGTGATCGTATCACTTTCTGGATCTCAGACTCCGTAATCGGGGCATTAAGGTGTGACAGTTGTGATTGTGAGAGAGAGGGGAGTTTAAGCTTGGACAAAAAGGTCTGTATGTTTTCCTCTGTTGGTTGTGGAGTATTGGGGTCTTTGTTTAGGTTGTATAGTGTTGAATAGTATTCAGCAAAGGAATTAGCTATTGCTTTGGGGTTGTATATTTTATGTTTATCTTTTGGATGTAGTAAGAATGGAATTTTAGATTTGGTCCTAGCTGTTTTGAATCTCTGGGCTAGAAATTTGCCAGCACAGTTGCCAGATGAGTAATGTGTCAGTTTTAAAGATTGTATGTGTTTGTCATATCGTTCAATTAGTAGGAGTTTGAGATCAGAGCGGAGTTGGGAAAGTTTGTGGGCCGCATGATGAGTGGAGTTTTGTTTATTTAAAGTCTCCAGGGTTTTGATTTCTTTAATAATTAAGTCTAGCCTATGTGTCCTCTGCCTCCTCTCCCTTGCACATATCTGAAGTATTATCCCTCTAATAAAAGCCTTATGTGAGCACCAGAGTACTGCTGGGTCAGATACAGAGTTAGTATTAATCTCGAAAAACTCAGACAATTTATCATTGATATTTCTAACATGTTGTGGCATCTGAAAAATATGAGAATTAGCTCTCCAAATATATGTAGGACTCGGGGTGTGTCCCTCCACCACAGTGATAGATACAGGAGCATGGTCAGACCATGTTATATTATGTATGGTGGAGGAAGACACCGCCTGTAAAAGTACTTTGTCCACCAGTATCAGATCCAATCTGGAGTATGAGTTATGTCTGGTAGAGTGAAAGGTGAAGTCTCTTTCGTTAGCATGTTGGCATCTCCAAACATCATAGATATCTTGAGAGTGTAGTAGAGCTTGGAGCGAGGGGGGATTTCGTTTGGCCTTTGAAGTGGTATCCAATGAATGATCCACTGTCAGGTTATATTCTCCACATATCACTAGTGATCCTTTTTGAATGTTGGTGACTTTTTGATAGAGTCTTCTTAAAAAGCGGAGTTGATGGGAGTTTGGCGCGTAGAGGTTAACGATTGTGTAGGGTTTATTATTCAGTTCTCCAAGGAGAATGAGATATCTTCCAGCAGGATCTATGTGTGTTTCCAAGAGTTTGAAGGTCACAGAGTCCCTGATGGCTACAAGGACTCCTTTTTGTTTGGAAGGGGCTGAGGCAAAAAATATGTGGGGGGATTTTTTGTGCTTAAAAAGAGGGGTTTTGCCTGTTAAGAAGTGTGTCTCTTGGAGGCATAGGATATCAGCCTGGAGCTTAATCGCCTCATTCCAGACTGAGGCCCTCTTGGCCGGGTGGTTAAGGCCGTTGACATTGAAAGAAACTATTTTAAGCGCCATTTGTGTGGTGTGGGTATAGATGTCTACAGTACCTTAGTCCCGGAAGCGTAGCCCATCCTATGTTGGAATGTTGCTGGTAGTTGGATTGACTTGGGTTGTTTGGTATCACTTTCTCGGAGGCTTGTATCTGGAGGTCAGACCAGTGGAAGTAAGTTGGGGTTGAGGTGGAGGGAGAAATAAAATTAGAATGAAAGGCGAGGAAAAAACATTGTAGTAAAAAAATCAAGTCAAACGAGAACTTTAGCTTGAACTTGGGGGCAGAACATTTGCCCATGTAGCAGAGGGGGAGAAATCTCAGCTGAAAACTCCAGGTTTTGTTGGGAGCCTTGATAGAAAGGTAGTTTACTTTTTGTAATTGGGTGCTTTTGGTTTATTTTGTTTGTTGCTCATTTTGCTGGACACCGTTTGCCATTCATACTGGGTATTTAGTTTGGCAGGGGGAGAAGGACCTGCAGGTGCGTGATCAGGTAGTATGTCCAGAGATCTGAGTAGTTGGAGTCCCTCTTCCACATCTGTGATTACTGTGGTGTTGCTGTCATGAGTGACTGTTAATTTGACTGGATTCCACCAGCGGTATACGATATTATGGTTGCGCAAGGCCTTGGTCACTGGCAACAGAACCTTGCGTTTTTGCATTGTAAACTGTGAAAGGTCTTCATATAGTTGAATATGCGCAAATCTTTCTGGTGGTTGTTGATTTTTGCGGAATGCGGACATGAGCTGTTCCTTGGTTTGGTAAAAATGTACCCGCATCAGGACATCTCTGGGTATATTGTCAGGGAGATGTGACAGTTTAGGCAGTCTGTGAATGCGGTCAATTTGAATTTCAGATTCTGAAATGGTGGGTAAGAAGGTCTTGAGTAAGTCTCTGGTATATTGTTGAAGTTGTGGGGGGAAGAATTGATTCAGGGACCCCCCGCAATTTAACATTATTTCTTCGTGACCTATCTTCAAGGTCAGTGACCTTTGACCTCAGCCATGCAATCTCATCAGATTGATCATTGTGGGCATCAATGAGGGTGTTGTGGGATGAGGCAAAGTCTCCCATTTTCTCCTCTATATGATTTACTCTCCCTTCCAGGGATCCCAGGTCCGTCTTAAAGTTATTGACACATTGCAGCATGTCTGTGTGCATTGAACTGCGGAGGGAGACAAGCATGTCTTTGAGCATGGTGTCAGACACAGGCTTACCCGTTGTGTGGAATGTTGTGAACGGATCCACCAGCTCCCTTGTATCCTCCATGGAGTCTTGTGACATGCTCCCTGTCTGGATGTCTTCTGCCAGACGTGGCTTTGATTTAGCTGGGCTACAGGAGAGAGGTGTGGAGGCATCCGGAGAGTTGTGGGTTCGGCCTGATTGTGAGCCTGGGCTTGAGGCCTGAGACCGCGGGCTGCCTGTGGGGGAAGGAGAGCCGCTTCCTGCGCCGGCGCCATTTTGGACACGATCGCGGTCTTTCGGCTGGAAGAAATCTTGTAATTTCTTCAGCTGTGCTGCTTATTTCCGCTTGCGGGTCATCTGGGCGAGTCAGCGGTAGTGTTATGCTGCCTGTGAAGGTAGATAGTGGGTCGGTGTCATCCCAGTGCTCGGTGGTTCCCTTAGCTGGAGCGGAGCTATGGAGTTACACTGCCATTCAGCTGCGCGGTAGCCACGCCCCCATGATTGGTCTGTTCTTGATGTGTCTCTTGAGAAAAATAAATCTCCCTTGTTCGTCAAGGTAGGTGTCAGTGATTTGTAAAGGGGAGTTTTTGGAGAGAAGGATTGAAACTCCTTTAGATTTTGTAATAGGGGAAGTTGCATGGAATCCATGGGGGAATGAGCGATTATTGTGTTTCGGTGTGTTTTTGGAGCAAAAATGGGTTTCCTGGAGGAAAACTATATCTGCTTTTGAGCTTCGCAGGTAAGCTAAGAGTTGTGATCTTTTTTCTGGGGTGTTCAAGCCCCTGGTATTGAGGAATATAATTTTCAATGGTGAAGTAAGGGGTTTCGTTTTGAGGTGAGCCATCTCAAAAGTTTGGCTGGGGTGGAACCACTCCAAGCAGTTTGCTGGAAGGGAAGCCAGAGACAAGGGAACGTGGAGTGGAGCCTAAGACTTAGGGAGAGGCGGGAAGGGGCTGGATAGAGGTCAAGGTTAGAGAGGGAATGGGAGAGAAGGGGGTTATCGAAGTGAGGGGTATGGGAACTCCCAGCAGGGTGAACTGGGAATAATACCGGTTAAAAGGAAAGTCCAGCAGTTCCTTTCGATGTGGTGGGGGGAACCGGATTGGGTCAGTGAGATCTACCAGAGATGACTGTTGGTGAGGGTAGTAGGTGTCGGTTGTCCGAAGGAGGGAGAACCACGTCCTTGTGAGGTCATTTGAATTGTGTAGGGAGGTAGCGGATAGTTTCAACTGTCTAATTGGAGTCGGTGAGAATCTCTACGGGTTCCCAAGAAGACATAGAGTTTAGAGGAGGCAGTAGGTATGAGAGCCAATATTCCTTAGTTGAGAGAGTCAGGTAAATGGTTTTGGCTTAGGCCTTGTGTATGAGGTAGAGGGCAATATTCTAATAGTGATGTCTGGAACGCATCTCTAGTTATGGAGAGAGCGTATGCTTGGGATGTCTTGGTGATTGGTTTACAGGTCTAAATTTTAAGTTCAGGTCATTGCATTTATAGGTCGGTAGTATAGCTATATTATGGAACTGTAAACATGAAACATAAAACAAAAGGCATTAAACTTGAAACAATATGACTAAGAAAGCAGTCAACTAGGAAGTTATCATGACAAGAACCATAACTTGAACTTTATCTCAATATTAATGATAATGATAATGATTATGATTGTGACACTGGGTGTGGGTAGGGTTCGTAAAGTAAAGAACAAATCTTATAGCCATTGCTATCTATATAGAGGGTGACTATATTTAGTACCATGAGGGGAGGGATATCTATATGTATAATAGTGAGTTGATGTCTGGTTCTTCTGTTTTGGTCTGAAGGAGACATGCTCAGTTTTGGTCTTGGGGATGGCATTGGTTACTTGCGTCTCTACAGGTTTTAATTAGATGGTGTGTATTTTGCTGCAGCGGGAAGTTTGGATTTATACCTCCATATGAGGCCTTTCAGTGAAGGGGGAAAAGATATGGACATTTTACCTGCGCATGTCTCCTTCCCAACCCAGGCAGCTAATCTGAACTTAATGGTTAGGGCTTCTGTGGGGTAGGCCTATCTAAGGTAGACAAATGTAAAATGGAGATTAGGTCAATGTACCACAGTTATATATCAAATCTCAGTTTTCTCTGAGAGTAGAATGGTGGGGGAAAAAGTAGGAGGGGTAAGGAAAGCGTACAGAGGTTTGAGGGAAGGGAGGAGTGGGATTGGAGTAGGAATGTTAAGTTTTGAAGGCTCAGAGGAGGGAAGAAGGGGAAAGAGGATATGGTGGGGAAGGGGTTATAAGAAGGTTATATCGGTTATAATACTTAGGCTACTCGACTTAGATCTGGGTTAGGGATGAAGTGGGTGTTCCGGATTAGGTAGAAGCATGTCTCTTGGTGTCTTGAGGAAGTTTTCTTGTGGAACTTCTATGGGTAGCAGTTCAATGCTTGATTTGGGTGAACTTCTAATGTCCAATGGATCCAATGCATATCGTTACATAGTTACATAGTTACATAGTAGGTGAGGTTGAAAAAAGACACAAGTCCATCAAGTCCAACCTATGTGTGGGATTATGTGTCAGTATTACATTGTATATCCCTGTATGTTGCGGTAATTCAGGTGATTATCTAATAGTTTCTTGAAGCTATCAATGCTCCCCGCTGAGACCACCACCTGTGGGAGGGAATTCCACATCCTTGCCGCTCTTACAGTAAAGAACCCTCTACGTAGTTTAAGGTTAAACCTCTTTTCTTCTAATTGTAATGAGTGGCCATTGCTGAGCCTATCATCTACTAGGACCCCCAGGTCCTTTTCCATCCTAGATTCCCCCAGAGGTTCTCCCCCCAGTGTATAGATTGCATTCATATTTTTGCCACCCAAATGCATTATTTTACATTTTTCTACATTGAACCTCATTTGCCATGTAGTCGCCCACCCCATTAATTTGTTCAGGTCTTTTTGCAAGGTTTCCACATCCTGCGGAGAAGTTATTGCCCTGCTTAGCTTAGTATCGTCTGCAAATACAAAGATTGAACTGTTTATCCCATCCTCCAGGTCATTTATAAACAAATTAAATAGGATTGGTCCCAGCACAGAACCCTGGGGAACCCCACTACCCACCCCTGACCATTCTGAGTACTCCCCATTTATCACCACCCTCTGAACTCGCCCTTGTAGCCAGTTTTCAATTCATGTACTCACCCTATAGTCCATGCCAACGGACCTTATTTTGTACAGTAAACGTTTATGGGGAACTGTGTCAAATGCTTTTGCAAAATCCAGATACACCACGTCTATGGGCCTTCCTTTATCTAGATGGCAACTCACCTCCTCAAACAAGGTTAATAGATTGCTTTGGCAAGAACGATTCTTCATGAATCCATGCTGATTACTGCTAATGATATTGTTCTTATTACTAAAATCTTATATATAGTCCCTTATCATCCCCTCCAAGAGTTTATATGCTATTGATGTTAGGCTAACTGGTCTGTAATTCCCAGGGATGTATTTTGGGCCCTTTTTAAATATTGGTGCTACATTGGCTTTTCTCCAATCAGCTGGTGCCATTCCAGTCAGTAGACTGTCTGTAAAAATTAGGAACAACGGTCTGGCAATCACTTGACTGAGTTCCCAGAAGTTCCCAGAATGTGAGAGATGAATCTTGGTCTGTAGGTATGAAGTAGTTATAGTCCGCTGAGTATTTTGTTTTTTGACATAAATTTTGTCTGTAGAGAGGATTGATGGAGTGTGCCCTGGGTTTTCAGAGAGGGACAGCTTTTGTGACGTCTTTTAGTTCGCTCAAGCCATTTGGTGTAATTGTGAAGGAGGATCCAAAAACCGAAAGACATTCCTGTGGGAGAGATCACCTTGTCCATGGAAAAGGGGGGTAGCCCAGGAGGCCTTGGAAGCCAATGTTGCCTGGGAGGCTTGTGCTCCTGAGTTATATTAGGTGGGTAAGAGACCCTTCAGTGCTGTAGCTGTCTTGGTGTGAGGGTGATCCGGCATTCTTTGCTTTTACAGTAATACGACTGTAGTGTGGGTGGTTTCTGATCAGTGTTGGATAAGCGGAGTGGGACATATTAAGGTAAAATAAGATAAAATAAAATGAAATAAGCGACGGTACTACTGAGGCAAGGGTTATAGTGATATGAACCCAGTGTCATTTATATGAGTAAGGAGAGGACCCGATAACTGTTTAGGCAACCCGGGGCCTACGGTGTACAGGAGACGCTGTTGGGCTACCATTTCGAGGCTCACTGTGGTCTCTCAGTGGAGAGTGAGGATGTAAAGGGTGCAGGCGGCGGCACCCGATACTGAAGTTGCCTGCTTCAGCGACTCCGTCCATGGAGATGGCTCTTCTGAGAGATGGAGAGAGGAATTCACTATACCAATCCGGTAAGGCTACTAGAGGGATATCCAGTTGGGAGCAAAAGTGATCCAAATCTTCCGGAACCCTGAGGGTCGCTGTACGCCCTTGATGGGAGGCTGAAAGGCCAAAAGGGAACTTCTATTTATAGAGTATGGATCTGGCTCTGAGGACATCAAGTAGTGGCCACAGTTCTCTCCTTCTTTGCAGAGTGATGTTAGACAGGTCTTGATATATTTTAACTGCAGAGCCTTGAACCATTAGTTGGTTGCAGTTCCTAGCTGAACGGAGGATACCTTCTTTTAATTGGAAGTCCATAAGACAACATATTATGTCCCTAGGGGGGTCTGTGTCTCTCCCCCTCAGCGTAGAGCTCTGTGGATCCGCTCGAAGGCAATTGGTGTGTCTGCGGGTCTGTCTAGGATGTCGTTGAACACCGTGGTGACCGTGCGTGAGCTTATAGAGGATTCGATTGATTCTGGAATTCCCCTTACACGGAGGTTGCGGCATCTGCCGCGGTTGTCAAGGTCCTCTAGGTGTCGGTTGATGTCTCTAAGATGGGCTAAGTGGGATTCTGTTATCTGTTGCCCCTGACATATTGATGATTCTTGGCGCGCTTGGGCTGTTCCCACTTCTTCCACTCTTATTGTCATAGCTTGAATGTCTGATCTCATGTCTGTGATGGCTACCATAACTGTGTTTTTAATGTCTGCTGCCACACTATGGAGATCTTCTAGGTTCACTGCAGGAGACTGCCTCTGCTCTGTGTGTGTAGCGGCCGAGCTCATGGCTCCAGAATGGTGGGGGCTAACACTCGGGGAGCGAGACTCACGTGAGGAGGCTGTGTGTGATGACTGCGTCCTGCCTGGAGGCCGCGAACGGAAGATCTCCAGTATTTGCCAGCTAAGCTGTGTCTCCTGTCCCCGAGGGGATCAGGATCTTGAAGCAGAGGCACTGCGGGAGGTTCTCACCATAGTAGGGCTGGTAGAGGTGCTGTGAAGTTAAAGTTGCTGGACCTCGTGGACGGAAGCTCCAGTATTACACGTCCATTTTGGATCAGCTCCAGGCCACGCCCCCCTCTATATAGATTCTATATACCCTATCTTGTTACCTGTCTGATCAGTGATCACTATCACCAGTCCATTTTCTGTTTAAACTATATTCATTCAACATGAACAACGAAGATTCGACAAAGCAGCGAAACATTCGACAGACACCATAAGCCTTTAATGACAGATTCGACCTTAATTAATTTGGATTTTCGGACGAATGCAATTTTTAACGAAAAACAAAATACATAAAAATGAATTTCGGGAGTAACTAAATAAATTTATTTTTCGGACGAAAAATGTGCACATGACTATTGGCAACTCACTACAGTGTGTTTAGGTGTGTGCACTGTAGTTTGTCATACTACAACACTACAGTGCGTTGCTATGGCACACTATCAAAATTGTTGCATACGTTATTTTTGGTCTGTTGTGGTGCAATAGGCAGTCTATTCAAATGAACTGGTGGAACTGGGGTGTATTGATTTCTCACAAGATTTCACACAATGGTGTGACTATTACTTGGACTGTGCACTGTGGAAAAGTTACAATACTTTAATATGGACTGTTAAGTGTATTTAGTTATCTCCTTTTTTTAAAGTTTATTATAGTGCTTTTGTTAGATGATTTATACTCACTTTTTTATGTATCTTTATTTTTTTATGGTAATGCGCTACTGTGGAGCATTTATTTGTTTGAACACTGAAAAGAGTTTGAAATTCAAATGTATATGCTGCTCTAATGCAACACATTTATTATATGATGTGACACATTAACATGTAGGGTGGTTAACACACCAGAGCTGATCAGGCTGCTGTGAATGGGCCCTAAAAACGCACGGTTTACTATCTTACTTCCTGTATACACAGCAAATATGTTGCAGTCCATATTGTAACAAAGGAGAAAATCGTATAGAATCTAACTATTCAATCACATATGCTTTTCTGCAGACATAATAAAGGGATAGAGACATTTTTTGTGCTTACCTTAAACACTTCCCACCAGCCATATAGCAAAATGACATAGGCAAAATGGTTGCGATATCCCGACCGTACATCAAATGACGTGGTCAGGATAACAAGCCGATTCGCGCCTCTGGGGGCTCGCATCGTGGCAATCGTTGTTGCGATATGTCGCAACTCCGATCTAGGTAAAGAGTCTCTGATGGAGACTCTTTACCATGTGATCAGCCGTGTCCAATCACAGCTGATTACGATGTAAACCGGAAGAGCCGTTTATTGGCTTTTCCTCACTCGCATCTGACAGACGCGAGTAGAGGAGAGCTGATCGGCTGCTTTCCTGACGGGGGGTATGCGCTGATTGTTTATCAGCACAGCCCCCCCTTGGATATCCACCCAGGACCACCAGGGATACCACCAGGACCACCAGGGATGGCCACCACTGATGACCACCAGGTATGGCATCCCTGGTGGCCATGGGTGGCAATGTGTGCTCACACATGATGCCAATCAGTACCCACCTGCAATACCTGCCAGTGCCTCCTAATCAGTGATGTCAATCAGTGCCATCAGTGCCACCTATCAGTGCCCATCCATGCCCACCTATCAATGCCCATCAGTGCCGCCTATAAGTACCCAGCAGTGCTGCCTATGAGTGCCCATCTGTGCCACCTATGAGTGCCCATCTGTGCTGCCTATGAGTGCCCATCAGTGCTGCATATCAGTGAAGGAGAAAACATACTTATTTACAAAATTTTATTACAGAAACAAAGAAAATCTTTTTTTTTTTTTTAAATGTTCTGTCTTTTTTTATTTGCTTAGTAAAAAATAAAAAACGCAGAGGTGATCAAATACCACCAAAATAAAGTTCTATTTGAGTGAAGAAAATGATAAAAAGTACAGCGTAGCATGACCGTGCAATTGTCAGTTAAACAGTGATAGCGCTAAAAGCTGAAAATTGGCTTGGGCAGGAAAGGGGGAAAGTGCCCTGTATTGAAGTGGTTAAAGAATAATTCATTAAAATAGACAGAGGGCTTCTTAGCAACTTTTGTCAGTGTGAAGTGTGCAACATAAGTGAGGCTCATGGGCCAGTTTGACCCTAATAGTGGCTTTATAGATTAAAGCAGATGTGTACTGAACAAATGTGGTGGTTTTCATTGCAGAATATTCTTCTAATAATCATAGCTGTCTAGTTGAAATGACATTCCAGTGGTGCTTTCTAAAAGATTTAACCTGAGAAAATAAACAGATTCTGATTTTTTCTTACTTTCTAAACTGAATGTTTGTTTCAGGCAAAAGATTAAGAAAGCCAGAGACAGCCAAGCAACAATTATTCTTCAAAGGAGGTTGGAAATGGCAGCCTCTACATTTCTTTCAATACTGGAAAGATAGTGTGAAATGAACCCTTTCCTCTCAAACAAAAAGTCAGACATTACTTCTGACAACATATTCCAGCTGATAAATTAACAGTTTATGAACTGTTACACGGTGCCATTCATTGAATAATCTGAAGCTGTAATTATAAGCAGAGGAACATCTACAAGGAGTCTATAGAAAGAGTATTTTTACATGAAATAGTCAAGTGAGAACATTCACTTGGATTTTGTTTTTTTTTTCCTTTGTATTGCATTATGGTAAATTGGATACTGGTGGCTGTGATGATAGATAATAGCTTTATTATATTTTTTGGGGGTTAGAAAGAACTATTGGCCTATCATTTAAAGATACAGTATCTCACAAAAATGAGTACACCCCTCACATTTTTGTAAATATTTTATTATATCTTTTCATGTGACAACACTGAAGAAATGACACTTTGCTACAATGTAAAATAGTGAGTGTACAGCTTGTATAACAGTGTAAATTTGCTGTCCCCTCAAAATAACTCAACACACAGCCATTAATGTCTAAACTGCTGGCAACAAAAGTGAGTACACCCCTAAGTGAAAATGTCCAAATTAGGCCCCAAGTGTCAATATTTTGTGTGGCCACCATTATTTTTTAGTACTGCCTTAACCCTCTTGGGCATGGCGTTCACCAGAGCTTCACAGGTTGCCAGTGAAGTCCTCTTCCACTCCTCCATGGCGACATCACAGAGCTTGTGGATGTTAGAGACCTTGCGCTCCTCCACCTTCCATTTGAGGATGCCCCACAGATGTTCAAATGGGTTTAGGTCTGGAGACCCACTTGGCCAGTCAATCACCTTTACCTTCAGCTTCTTTAGCAAGGCAGTGGTCGTCTTGAAGGTGTGTTTGGGGTCATTATCATGTTCGAATGCTGCCCTGCGGCCCAGTCTCCGAAGGGAGGGGATCATGCTCTGCATCAGTATGTCACAGAGCAGCCTGGATCCTCCTTTTATTAGGTCCCCCGCCGGTGCTCCTGGCCCCTCCCTCCCACCGGGTGCCCCCACAGCAAGCAGCTTGCTCGGTGGCACCCAAGCAGGTGTGCTCCCCAGCCCCAACTCTTTGTGTCCATTCACACAAGGGACCACAACTCGGCCGCACCCCCTCTGTCTACTGATTGGCTCACTGGCTGTGATTGGCAGCAGCAGGAGTCAATGGCTCCCACTGCCAAGGCTCTCGTGGACATCGCTGGATCGAGAGGGGGCTCAGGTAAGTATTAGAGGGGGCTGGGGGGCTGCTGCACATGGAAAGTTTTTACCTTCATGCATAGAATGCATCAGTGGCGACCTGTCCATAGAGGGCGCATGGGTGCTGCCCCCTCTATTCATTTGTCCGGCCCCCTGATCAGGGCGCTGGACAATGGATTCCAATGGAGGGAAGAGTTTTTTTGAAGCACCAGATTAGAGCCAGAGGCTCTAATAGGCTTCATAAAAAGGGTGGGCTTGGGGTGCAGAGCACTGCACCCAATCCCACCTAGTTGTGCGACAATAGTGAATGAATTTTCACTATTTTCACACTAAAGTTCCTCCCCACTAATCAGGAGGCAGGTCGTGAGACCTTGTTCCTGATTGGCCAAAGTGTCAGGCCATCCTATTGGATACCTAGCACTTAGGACGAAGGAACAGAGAGGAGACACACGGTGGAGGAAGCCGTGAGGGAGGAGTGGACACCGGAGCTTCTGCCCGCACCTCAGGAGAGGAGGAGAGGACACCACAGCCTGCCAACCCTAGATTGGGTAGGTGCCTGACCACTGACCAACCGGGGGGTGTGGGAGCATTGTAAGTGCTGTGCCGCCGGCCTCCTGGGGGGGTTTGGTGTCAGTGCCATGCCGCTGGCCTTCCGTGGGGGGGCGGTGCCAGTGCCATGCTGCGGGACACCCAGGGGGGAGGGGGAGTGCTGTCAGTGCTGCACCACCAGCTGCCCAGAGGGGGGTGCTTGTTTGCCCCCCCAAAAGAAAAACCCACCAGTCACCACTGGAATGCATGAAGTTAAAAAAAACTTGTACCTTTACAACCTTTACCTGTTTATCCTGCCAGTGAAGTCCAGCTAATGCAACTTCCTATAATGGTGTGTCATTACTGCTTCACTGCTCTTGTTGAAACCTGCATGTAGGCTGTGAATGCTTGCATTACAAATTGTTGAAGGGAGTGTAGTTATCAGCATTCTAACTGCTTATTCACAAGCCCATATATTGCCAATCAGTACCTGGCCAAACCTAGTCCTGCCCACTGCTTTGGATTGACATCACTGCCACTGTTGCTGAAACTTTTCCCCTGTGAGCTGTAATGTATTGGTGGGGAAGCGTGTGAGACACAAATGAAGGAGGTATTGGTTCAGTCAAGAAAGGTAAAGGAAGTTTTTTTTTAATTTTAACTTTATTAAACTTGTGCATTACAAGGACTGGATTTGCCATATGTTTACAATATCATATAAGAGCATTCAACTGTATTCTCACTTTTGCAGTCAAGTTTGAGAAAACCCTGATATAGCTTCGTTATGTGTTCCCATGCAGATAGTAGACCGGAAACAAAAGTAAAAAAAAAAAAAAATCAACAAAGAAGACTAGTATTGGCAGCTAGAAAAATTAAAATTTTGGAAAAATTTAAAATAATGTAAACATTGCCTTTTTGTTACTATTGCTGTTTTTTTGTCATTGCAGACACCGGCTAGAGATAGTGAGGTATTGTTATCTTCATTAGGCACGCAATAAAATAGAAGAGGGAGTCCCATGCACTTCTCCCTTACCAGAAAGCTGCTGTAAGAATTTTGCTGGTTCAGAGTGGATGAAATATTAAATAGCCTAAATAGTGGTGACTGACTACCTGTAAGCATCTGCAACAAGCAAGCAGACTATTCTATTGGCACAAGTGAAGTAATACTACTAAAACCATTCCTATACATATGTTGGCCTTACAGTGAATATGAGGTGTGTTATTCTTGTAGCTCAGGTCTTCTACATCAAGCAACAAAGAAAACAGTCCCAGCATGACCATATATCAGATCTGTGACCAGTGTATATGTTTTCCATTTTCTCCCCATGCATTAGTTAGCTGGGAATATGCTGACTACATGATTTAGTAGTGCACTGTGGATGAAAACAATTGACCCAGAATTACCATAAAGCACATTAGGCACATTAGACTTGTCCCAAGTGAAAGCATTAGCAAGCTAGTAACCAAAGAAGAAGCATGGACAGCCTTCATAGCTCTTTTACAATACTGTATGTTTCCTTAAAGATAAAAAATAAAATGACTTATTCACATTGAGCCAAGGTTTATGGGCCTACTACAAAAATCAGTTCTTAGTTGATACTGAGACCCTTAAATAGCCATTTCATAAAAGAGTAGTAGAAAATGAAAATGTAAAGGTTATGAAAATCTTTTGCAGCATCGTTTATGTACATAAACTGAGTGATAACAGAAATTTGTAGATCATTTATCTTTTGTCTGAGAACTTTTAAACACTGTGGAAGTTTTCCTCCTCTTGAAACCTAATCCTGAAGTCATACGTAGGCATTGTTATTGGAAGAGTTTAATCCTGTAAGAGATATCCCATATTAATTATACAATGAAACGTTAACATGTTGTCTAAAAAGAAAAAATGGCTTCACATTTATCTAAACTGGTGTATTTTTTTATAGATATAAGAGGAGATATGAACATTAAATCACTTTGTGTAAAAATGAGAAGGAACTTCATGTAACCTAATTATAACCATTGACTTCTCAAACATCTGAACAGCAAATCTAGTCTATGTGCTGCTGTTTTCCTTTATTTTCAAGTTACAGGCAAATGTTTCATTAGTGCTTCAAAGGTCAATCAATTAAATTGTGGATCACTTGGTCTTATTGCAACACCCTTATTTGTGTTGTATAAAGAGAGAGAAAAAATTGTATTAATGAGAGCAAAAGTATTTACTAAATTTGAAAATAACTTTGGAATGCTTTTTTTCAGAATCATAATTGTACAACTTTAACCCCTTGGCACCGGTGACTCCCAGGGGTTTTAGATGCCGGATGACGAGGTGGGGTTTTTCATCATGTGACCGCCATGCAGGGTGAAGGGAGCATGCTCTAGGCACAGCTTGTTTCGCAATACTGCACGCAAATATGTGGCAGCTGGGCCCACCTGTGGAGGGGCCGCATATTTGTATGCTCTCTCCACTAAGAGGTTAAATAGTAAAATTTGTTCCGATCCATAGGTAGTGTACAAATGTAAGAGCTAAAAGTGATATTAAACCCAGAACCAAAATTGTAACACTTTGCAGCTTACCAATCATTACATATAGTGGCTGCATCAGCTTTTTTTAGGGGTTTTCCCTCTGTTTTCACCTGGTGTTCTGGCCAGTAAAGCACCTCCTATATTAGAGTGTCTCCACTTTGGATAAATACAATAAAATATTTGTTGTGATGAATCAGCCAATTTCTCTGTTTTTCATTGCTTTTTCATTGCTGCTTGTTAGCTCAATACATAAGATAACATTTTGGAAAATTTGTGTCTGTCCATTACTAGTGGAGACAGAAAGGAGGCTTAAAGAGGAAACTGTCTCAACCACAGGATAAAACGGCAAGCTAAGAACAAGCAATTTTTTTAGGTTCTGCATACGTCTTGAGAATACCAAATGGCTGCCTACTAGAATATTGTCTATTAAAATCCAAAAATATACAAGTTCCATTTTCATAAAGAAACCAGCAATGGCAGCCTGCCTATTTCTCTGATGACAGGTGTCAGCAGAGAAATAGCTGAACTCAAGGCAGATAAAATTCAATAATAAATCATATGATGTATTTTTTTTGTGACTTGTGTAAGTCATTAAAGTGGATATAAACCCTCACATATACTCAGTGAAGTGAACAGCCTCAGATGATACACAGAGATGAAACAAATCTCCCTACATAAGTTTTACATGTGTATTTGCTGTCTTCAGCTTTATATACTTAGAAAGTTATATACTTAGAAAGTTCAGATCGTGTTAGGAGCCTTTCTCTTCCTGTTCAACACTGCAGTGAAGTCTGGGCATACAGCCAAGACAGCTGATTGGAGGAAAGGCACACACCCACTCTCCTCATAGGTAGAGACTTTCAGAGCTGATCGTTGAATAGTTTAGGGCTCTGCTAATCTATTTATAGCATCCTCCCTAACACAAAACTCAGGCTGCTTTTATCATATGTAACAGAGAACTTGTCAGGCTGATGACAGAAGAATGGAGCAGGAAAAAGCTACAGGACATAGTGCTTTGAAGAGAGATAACAAAACACTGCAGATATATGTGCCCAACTCAAATTTCATGAATCGGGTTTAGATTCACTTTAAATTTAACTTGATATGAGCCCTTTGAAGCCCCCCTTACAGCAGCACTCAGAAGGAGCAGGATGATCGAATGAGAGGATTGCATCATTCTACAGTTTCTTTTTACTATCCAGTCAGCAGACTGGTGGTGAAGAGATAACAGATCAAGTGGTGTCATCCTCCTGGCTGTGCTGTGTGGTAGGGCTGTGTAAATCTTAGGATTGAATGAGATGAAACGTAACCCTTATATACACTATATTACCAAAAGTATTGGGACATCTGCCTTTACACACACGTGACCTTTATTGGCATCCTATTCTTAGTCCTTAGGGTTCAGTATTGGGGCGAGAAGGCCTGGTTCATAGTCTCCACTCTAATTCATCCCAAAGGTGTTCAATCAGGTTGAGGTCAGGTTGTGCAGGCCAGTCAAGTTTCTTCACCCTAAACTCACTCATCCATGTCTTTTTGGACCTTGCTTTGTGCACTGGTCCAAATCATTTGTTGGAGGGGAGATAATGGTGTGGGGTTGTTTTTTAGGGGTTGGGCTTGGCCTCTATGTTCCATTGAAGGGAACTCTTGAAGCATCAGCATACCAAGACATTTTGGACAATTTCATGCTCCCAACTTGGTGGGAACAGTTTGGAGATGGTCCCTTCCTGTTCCAACATGACTGTGCACCAGTGCACAAACAAAGTCCATAAAGACATGGATGAGTGAGTTTGGGGTGGAGGAACTTGACTGGCCTACACATAGTCCTGGCCTTAACCCACTAGAACACCTTTGGGGTGAATTAGAGTGGAGACTGTGAGTCAGGCCTTCTCATCCATATCAGTGCCTGACCTCACAAATGTGCTTCTGGAAGAATGGTCAAACATTCCCATAGACACACTCCTAAACCTTGTGGACAGCCTTCCCAGAATTCAACTCAATATTGAACCTTACAGACTAAGACTGGGATGCCATTAAAGTTCATGGGCGTGTAAAGGCAGGAGTCCCAATACTTTTGGTAATATAGTGTATGTATTTTATCCATATATTTAAATGGTTGCCTGGACTTCCCCTTTAAATTGTATGTAAATGCACTAGTTTTTGATAGAGTGGTTGAGGATTAGACCCTCTGCACACTATCATCATGACAAAAAGTAAAGAGTATTTTTAAATTTTACAGTTGTCATGAAAGCAAGAGGTGAGGGTAAATCTTCCAAATGGGGATAAATATCCTGCCTATGATGAGAATTCCCATCTTTCAAGGGCAATTTCATTTTACTTACTATTGGATCTATAAGATAGAAAGTAAAAGAAACTCTTACTAGGAGGACAGAGACAGTAAAAAAGCAATCCAATAGGGCACCTGCCTCTGTGCTATACAAAAAAAATTTTTTTTTTTTTAGCTACATATACAGTATATACTCGAGTATAAGCCGTCCCGAGTATAAGCCGAGGCACCTAATTTACCACAAAAAACTGGGAAAACTTATTGATTTGATGATAAGCCAAGAGTGAGAAATGCAGTAGCACTGCAAGTGAAAAAGAGGGTCAACAATGCCCATCTGCAGCTGCATACCTCACTGTGTCTATTACATACCTTACTGTGTCTATTGCATACCTCCCTGTCCATTGCAGCCTCCCTATCTATTGCAATCTCTCTGTGCAGATCTGCCTACCTTACTGTGTCCATTGCAGCTTACCTGTGCCGATCTGCAATCTCTCTGTGTCCTCTCTGTGTCCATTGCAGCCTACCTGTGCTGATCTGCAACCTCTCTGTGTCCTCTCTGTGTCCATTGCAGCCTTCCTGTGATGATCTGCAAGCTCTCTGTGTCCTCTCTGTGTTCATTGCAGCCTTCCTGTGCCGATCTGCAAGCTCTCTGTGGGGGATTGCCGTTTAAATGTATCGGTGAGCGGTTGGGTTGTCCCCCTGATTGTTCTGCATACCTGATCAGCATGTCATGCAGGTCAGACGGCAGCCATTCCAGTGTACAAAAGCCTCCTCCTCCTTGTCCTCATCTGTGATAGGCAGAACACTCATTTTCCCAGCAGTCAGTGTTCAGCCTATCACGGACATCCTCTCATCCTCGTCCGTGGGATGAGGATGAGAGGACGTCCGTGATAGGCTGAACACTGACTGCTGGGACACTGAGTGTTCTTCCTATCACAGATGATGACGAGGAGGAGGCGTGGCTTTTGTACACTGGAATGGCCGCCGTCTGTCTGCATGACACACTGATCAGGTAGGCAGACGACAGTGACTCGAATATAAGCTGAGGGGGGCACTTTTAGCACAAAAAAAATTGGCTTATACTCGAGTATAACGAATATGAAATTACCTAAATATCAAGGTCATTATGCCCCACAAAACCCTTGCCCTGCTCTCTATCTATTTTTAGTTATTCATTTACAGCATCATTCAACTTGAATTTCTCCATTGAGCATGCTGAGCACGTACACTCAACTTCTTTGGTCGACCATAGTGAGGCCTGTTCTGAGTGGAACCGGTTCTGTTAAACGGCTCTATGGTCCTGGCCACCGTGCTGCAGCTCAGTTTCAGGGTCTTGGCAATCTTCTTATAGCCTAGGCCATCTTTTTAGATCCTCAGAGTTCTTTGCCATGAAGTACCATGTCGAACTTCCGGTGACCAGTATTAGAGAGTAAGAGCGAAAACACCAAATTTAAACACACCTGCTTCCCATTCACACCTGAGACCTTGTAACACTAACGAGTCACATGACACCGGGGGGAGGGAAAATGACTAATTGGGCCCAATTTGGGCATTTTCACTTAGGGGTGTGCTCACTTTTGTTGCCAGCGGTTTAGACATTAATGGCTGTGTGTTGAGTTATTTTGAAGGGACAGCAAATTTACACTTTTATACAAGCTGTACACTCACTACTTTACATTGTAGCAAAGTGTAATTTCTCCAGTGTTGTCACATGAAAATATATAATAAAATCTTTACAAAAAATGTGAGGGGTGTACTCACTTTTGTGAGATACTGTGTGTGTGTGTATATATATATATATATATATATATATATATATATATATATATATATATATATATATATATATATATATATATATATATATATATATATATATATATTTTTTTTTTTTTTTTATTAATTTTTGTGTTGGTTTTTCAAAAATATTACAAGAAACACACAAAGTATAAACTGTACACAATTCTTTACACAGCTGGAGGTATGGTAAATAGCACTCAACAATATCATTTGAGGGGCATGGAGCTCTGTTATTACCAGTTTTACAGTGTTTTTCATAACTAAAAGGTTGAAAATAGCATGCAATGTATTAAGTTGTATGCATACATAGAAAAAACACCTGGTACCAAAGGTACGGTGAGGAACCCCTTAGGGTTGTTAATAGACAGATCAAGCCAATAGTATAAAAGTATACATTTTATTGCACAATGTCAATAGTATACATGTACAAACAATACATACAATACATACAATGCATAAAAACCATATCTAATACCCTGATTGATACAGTTGTATAGAAGAATCACCATCCTGTTGTAAAGGACTGGCGGTGATCAATACTATGTAAATAACACCTTGCATGTTACGGACTGAGAGTGCTTCTTCAGAAGTTTTATATTATTGATTCAAATGGGTATAAGGTTTCTACAAAGAGAAAGGGAGTATATAAATATAAATTCATCTTAATACAAAGTAATAATCTTCCCAATTGTTCAGCTAGATAGCAAACCATGCAGCACATAATAATGACATGACATGACATGACATGATACAAGAGTTAGCTTACTTACATGGCAAACCATTCATGTAAGACACATCCCTGAGGGGATTGACTAGGTCAGGAAACTCATTGGTCAGTGGGACACACACCATCCACATCACCCGACAACCAAATCATTTGCAGGGACCGGGGCTTACTTCACTGCGAGGACTCAATTATGGTGGGGCACAGAGTAGTCACCCCCCAAAAACTGGAACCAATGCTGTTACAAAATGATGCAAAAAGATATATGTATATAACTGTATCGAAGTGAAATTGCTGGAAAAAAGTATCCAACAATCAAATAAGGCTGTAACAATCCTATGCCCTGAAAACTCATAGAGTATATATGTACAGGACAAAGAGTGCCAAAACCTGTCAAAAAGCAGTAAATAAACTGACCTTTGCAAATGGATTGTGCTTGCTCACAACTGGATGCTCCCTCGGTATCGCCAAAAGAGAACCGAGGGCCAGTATATGAGCACCTGTGAAGGAAAGGGAACCAATTGTGATACTAATTGCGATCCAGCACAGCTGGTGTAGAAAAAATGGGAGGATACCGCGCAATGTCATTGCGCCGTTCACCTCCCTAGAGTCCCCCGTCAACACGGTGCACCGCATGACCACGTTCCCCAGTCACGATGGGCGGAACTGCGTCACACATCACGACTCCGCCGACGCGCGATGGCCACGCCTGCGCGCTATTGATGGAACGCAAGCGTACGGTGGCCCAAGAAGGAACCAGCTTAACCAAAAATAGGAATGTCCCGAGCCGCGCGACCACCGCGAAGTGGTAAGAGCAGGTCAGGACCCCAGCGCGCCGGGAGTAAATTAGCCATGTCCAGACTCATCAGCGGGTGGGCAGGAAAGCAATGTGCCTCAAGGCCAATGAGTGTAATGAAAAAAAAAGGAGGCAACTGCTCCGCTAAGGATGATAAAACGGTCAATATTATAGTCACATAGGGTTAAACAGACCCATAGAGCAATGGAAAGTATTGGATTGCAGAACATACAACAAATACAGTAGATTTACACATCATGACAGTATGCATCATTATAGTAACAGGCAAATGGTTTAACATATGTTTGGTTACTGCAAAACATAAAAACACCTGTCATCTACTACTACTGAAGGATCTTGTTAACAGCAATTTACAAGCACAAATAGGTATCACCAGGACCCATCCATATTTGTTTAGGAATACAATTGTTATTTAAAAGAACTTTTAACAAAAGATGAAAGTTGGCCATTTCCTTTACATATCCAGTTCACAGACTCCAGATTCAAATCCTGGAAGCTTCGGCCTAAAGTTAAAGGCCTCATTAAGTCCACAGTAGCCTTCAGATGGAAAATTCATCAATAATTTGTTGTAATCAACTTCCGAGGGGTGGGGCCAATATGATCAAGTGCCAAAAATTTGATTTCCGGACATCTGTCACCATGCATAGTGGCACTATGCCTACCTAAGGGCAAAGCCAAGTCTTGTTTCTAAATACTCACTACATGTCAGTAAATACGACACCAAAACTCTAGCTTGGTCTTACATAGAAATAAAGTAGTAAATATATCACACCGGTGGTGCGGCAGTTTGTATATTGTCTACAGTAGGTTTAAAACCTTCCGCATTTGGTAATGTGATACATCTCCGCGTGTCCATATATTTGCAATACCCGCAATGGCCACACGGAAAGGTACCACAATATTTTTGTATGTTTTGTTTGGTAGTGAGTTCACTGTGCGCTAATTTGTCCTGGAGTGAGGGGACCCATCCGAATGTAATTAAAGGACATTCGCCCAATAGTGTTGCCAAAGTGGCATCAGTATGGAGCAGATGCCAATGTTTTTGTAAGATGTTCCTAATTTTTTTATGTTCAGAAGTAAATTGAGTAACAACTCGAATAGAGTTGTCAGTCTCTACTTTCTTTGTGGGAAATAGAAGAGTTGAACGTGTTTTGTTTTTTGCCTTATGATAGGCCCTTTTCAAAACTGAATTAGAATAACCACGGGCTCTTAGAGTGAGACTAAGATTGGCAGCTTCTTCTTCAAAAAGTGCATCAGTGGAACAATTCCGTGTGGCTCGTTTGTATTGGCCATACGGCATAGAATTTAACAATGGTACATGGTGAAAACTGGAAGCTTCCAAAATAGTATTCCCTGCAGTAGGTTTGCGGTAAAGGCCTCTTAATAAATGTCTGTCTTGGTGTTTAACCAGTTGCTGACCGCCTCACGACGATATACGTTGGCAGAATGGCACGGGCAGGCAAAGTGAAAACACCTTGTCCCCATGTTGATGGGGACAAGGGCCTCATCCCCACAACCCTTGCCCGGTGGTTGTGGGGGTCTGCGGGCAGAGGGGCTTATCGGAATCTGGAAAGCCCCCTTTAACAAGGGGACCCCCAGATCCCACCCCCCCTGTGTGAAATGGTAAGGGGGTACAAAAGTACCCCTACCATTTCACAAAAAAATTTCAAAAATGTTAAAAATGACAAGAGACAGTTTTTGACAATTCCTTTATTTAAATGCTTCTTCTTTCTTCTATCTTCTATCTTCTTTCTTCTATCTTCCTTCGGTTTCTTCCTCCATCTTCTTCTTCTTCTGGTTCTTGTTCTTCTGGTTCTTGTTCTTCTGGTTCTTCTTGTTCTTCTGGTTCTTCATCCGGTCTTCTCATCTGGCATCTTCCTCAGCGGCGCCTTCTTAACTTCATCTTCTTTCCTCGGGCCGCTCCGCATGCACGATTGGATGGGAGGCTCCCGCTGTGTGACGCTTCTCCTCTTCTGATGGTTCTTAAAAACCGGAGGGCGGGTGACCCTGCCCCCTCTGATGCACGGGGACTTCCCTGTGGCATTCCCCGTGATGTCAGAGGGGGGCGGGGTATGGAATTTTGGGGGTACCCCACGCCATTTTTTAAAAAAATTTTGGCGTGGGGTTCCCCTTAAAATCCATACCAGACCTGAAGGGTCTGGTATAGATTTTGAGGGGGACCCCATGCCAATTTTGTTTTAATTTTGGCCAGGGTTCCCCTTAATATCTATACCAGACCTGAAGGGCCTGGTATGGAATTTAGGGGGACCCCCACGTCAATTTTTTTTTAACTTTGGATCGGGGTTCCCCCGTGGGGAATTCCCATGCCGTTTTTATCAATGAACTTTTATGTGTATTGTCGGACCTGCAATTCATTATAGCTGCGAGTAGTTTTAAATGACTTTTTTTCCTTTGAAATGTAATTTTGCTGTCAGACTATTCTAAACATGGGAAACATGCGCCCCTTTACAGGCATACTATAGACACCCCCAGGTACGAAATTTAAACGATTACACTTTTATTGTTTCACTTTAAGCATTATTAAAATCACTGCTCCTGAAAAAACAGCCGTTTTTAAAACTTTTTTTGCATTGATCCATGTCCCCTGGGGCAGGACCCGGGTCCCCAAACACTTTTTATGACAATACCATGCATATAAGCCTTTAAAATTAGCACTTTTGATTTCTCCCATAGACTATTAAAGGGTGTTTCGCGGCATTCGAATTTGCCGCGAACACCCCAAATTGTTCGCTGTTCGGCGAACTGGCGAACAGCCGATGTTCGAGTCGAACATGAGTTCGACTCGAACTCGAAGCTCATCCCTACTCCTGGTCTATGCATTGGTGAATGTTTTGAACGCTACCATTCACTAGTTGAGTATTAGCGTAGGGTACAGCACTGCACAGACTAGGACACACTTTCACAGGGTCTCCCAAGATCTCATCGCATTTTAAGAGACCCAAACCTGGTACCATGGTTACAAAAGTTAAAGTTACTAAAAAAAGTGTAAAAAAAAAAAAAAAGTAAAAAAAATAAAAACACAAAAAAAATAAAATAATAAAAACAAAAATAGTTGTCGTTTTATTGTTCTCTCTCTCTCTATTCTATATATATATATATATATTTTAGGCACAGGTTGCGTTAAATGTTTTATTTTTAACTATTTTTTTTTGTATTTGCTTTGCAGGTATGGTAAGTCATACTGTTATACTGTAATGTTACTTTGTTTTATTGTTAACCATCATTTGCTTAGCAGGTACACCATTCAGTTGCAGCGTGGATTTATTTATCTTGACAGCAACAGCGTTTGCTCCCATGATACATAAAGCCGTGACTCCAGCGCTGTCGGAGGTGATTTCACCACCACAGTTACATACTTCACCATATATGCCAAAGTGTGGGGGCAGCAGAGGGCGGAGGAGCGATTTGCTCCTAACTTTTGTGGGAGGATGCCCCCATGCTTCGGCATATATATATGGTACATGTATGCCCACCATTAGAAGTGGGTGGATGAAGGGAGGTATTCTAATGGTGTGCATACCCACCGATCAATCTCTTTTTTTAGTTCAGCCCACAGGCTGCATGAAAAAAAAGTTTACAATATATGCCCAACAAGGACCAGCAACATACTGGTATGTTGCTGGACTTTGAGTGGTTATATCAGAATGATGCCTGCAGGTTTCGGCTTTCGTGTAAAAGCAATCCTAGTGGCTAATTAGCCTCTAGACTGCTTTTACAAGCAGTGGGAGGGAACCAGTTTTTTTCAAAAAAGAGTATCTGTCACTACCTATTGCTATCATAGGGGATATTTACATTCCCTGAGATAACAATAAAAATGATTTAAAAAAAAAATGAAAGGAACAGTTTAAAAATAAGATAAAAAATAAAAAATAATAAAGAAAAAAAAAAAAGCACCCTTGTCCCCCCCTGCTCTCTCGCAAAGGAGAACGCAAGCGTCGGTCTGGCGTCAAATGTAAACAGCAATTGCACCATGCAAGTGAGGTATCACCGCGAAGGTCAGATCGAGGGCAGTAATTTTGGCAGTAGACCTCCTCTGTAAATCTAAAGTGGTAACCTGTAAAGGCTTTTAAAGGCTTTTAAAAATGTATTTAGTTTGTCGCCACTGCACATTTGTGCGCAATTTTAAAGCATGTCATGTTTGGTATCCATGTACTCGGCCTAAGATCATCTTTTTTATTTCATCAAACATTTGGGCAATATAGTGGGTTTTAGTGCATTAAAATGTAAAAAAGTGTGTTTTTTCCCAAAAAAATGCGTTTGAAAAATCGCTGCGCAAATACTGTGTGAAAAAAAAAAATTAAACACCCACCATTTTATTCTGTAGGGCATTTGCTTTAAAAAAATATATAATGTTTGGGGTTCAAAGTAATTTTCTTGCAAAAAAAAATTATTTTTTCAAGGTAAACAAAAAGTGTCAGAAAGGGCTTTGTCTTCAAGTGGTTAGAAGAGTGGGTGATGTGTGACATAAGCTTCTAAATGTTGTGCAAAAAATGCCAGGACAGTTCAAAACCCCGCCAAATGACCCCATTTTGGAAAGTAGACACCCCAAGCTATTTGCTGAGAGGCATGTCGAGTCCATGGAATATTTTATATTGTGACACAAGTTGAGGGAAAAAGACAATTTTTTTGTAATTTTTTTTAACAAAGTTGTCACTAAATGATTTATTGCTCAAACATGTCATGGGAATATGTGAAATTACACCCTAAAATACATTCTGTTGCTTCTCCTGAGTACAGGGATACCACATTTGTGAGACTTTTTGGGAGCCTAGCCACGTACGGGACCCCGAAAACCAAGCACCGCCTTCAGGCTTTCTAAGGGCGTAAATTTTTGATTTCACTCTTCACTGCCTATCACAGTTTCGGAAGCCATGGAATGCCCAGGTGGCACAAAACCCCCCCAAATGACCCTATTTTGGAAAGTAGACACCCCAAGCTATTTGCTGAGAGGTATAGTGAGTATTTTGCGGACCTCACTTTTTGTCACAAAGTTTTGAAAATTGAAAAAAGAAAAAAAAAATGTTTTTTTTCTTGTCATTCTTCATTTTCAAAAACAAATGAGAGCTGCAAAATACTCACCATGCCTCTCAGCAAATTGCTTGGGGTGTCAACTTTCCAAAATGGGGTAATTTGGGGGGGTTTGTGCTATCTTGACATTTTATGGCCTTTGAAACTGTGATAGGTAGTGAGGAGTGAATCAAAAATTTACGCCCTTGGAAATCCTGAAGGCGGTGATTGATTTTCGGGGCCCTGTATGCAGCTAGGCTCCCAAAAAGTCCCACACATGTGGTATCCCCGTACTCAGGAGAATCAGCAGAATGTATTTTGGGGTGCAATTCCACATGTGCCCATGGCCTGTGTGAGCAATATATCATTTAGTGACAACTTTGTGCAAAAAAAAAAATTTGTCATTTTCCTGCAACTTGTGGCAAAATATAAAATATTCCATGGACTCAACATGCCTCTCAGCAAATAGCTTGGAGTGTTTACTTTCCAAAATGGGGTCATTTGGGGGGGTTGTGCTATCTTGGCATTTTATGGCCTTCAAAACTGTGATAGGTAGTGAGGAGTGAAATCAAAAATTTACACCCTTAGAAATCCTGAAGGCGGTGCTTGGTTTCGGGGCCCTGTACGCGGCTAGGCTCCCAAAAAGTCCCACACATGTGGTATCCCCGTACTCAGGAGAAGCAGCAGAATGTATTTTGGGGTATAATTCCACATATGCCCATGGCATGTTTGAGCAATATATCATTTAGTGACAACTTTGTGCAAAAAAAAAATTGTCACTTTCCCGCAACTTGTGTCAAAATATAAAATATTCCATGGACTCAACATGCCTCTCAGCAAATAGCTTGGGGTGTCTACTTTCCAAAATGGGGTCATTTGCCCATATGCCCATGGCCTGTGTGAGCAATATATCATTTAGCATTTTTGTAAATTTTTTTTTTTTTTTGTCATTATTCAATCACTTGGGACAAAAAAAAATAATATTCAATGGGCTCAACATGCCTCTCAGCAATTTTCTTGGGGTGTCTACTTTCCAAAATGGGGTCATTTGGGGGGGGGTTTACTGCCCTGCCATTTTAGCACCTCAAGAAATGACATAGGCAGTCATAAACTAAAAGCTGTGTAAATTCCAGAAAATTTACCCTAGTTTGTAGACACTATAACTTTTGCGCAAACCAATAAATATACGCTTATTGACATTTTTTTACCAAAGACATGTGGCCGAATACATTTTGGCCTAAATGTATGACTAAAATTGAGTTACTGGATTTTTTTTATAACAAAAAGTAAAAAATATCATTTTTTTTCAAAATTTTCGGTCTTTTTCTGTTTATAGCGCAAAAAATAAAAACCCCAGAGGTGATCAAATACCATCAAAAGAAAGCTCTATTTGTGGGAAGAAAGGGACGCAAATTTTGTTTGGATACAGCATTGCATGACCGCATAATTAGCAGTTAAAGCGATGCAGTGCCAAATTGTAAAAAGTGCTCTGGTCAGGAAGGGGGTAAATCCTTCCGGGGCTGAAGTTGTTAATTATATTCAGATCCAAAAATGTTATTGCTTCCATACTAAAATTCATGGTGAATTTTAGATTAAATTCATTTTGAGAATTAATGTAGTTCAAAAACTAATTGAGAAGTTTAAGATTAAGTTATATGCATAGAAAAATATTTTTACTGAATGTGAGATAGCGTACGGAAGGGTCCAGTTGGGGAGAATTCCTTTAAAGCAGTAGTAAAGCCCACTTTGTGATCTTTGCCTACACGTAAGCTTTATTGTATGCACCGTTTAGAAGATATTCGCCCTGGGTGCAGCCAGTGACATCACCTGTGACATCCAGCATACTGTACCGAACCTTCAGAGCTTTGTTTTGGAACTGAGTGCGCATGCGTGGGAGTGAAGTAATCGCGGTTCTGGCAGCTCACACAGCTGGAGTCTGTGAACCTGGAAGAAACCCCCGGGGGAAGATGACAGCTCTAGAGCAGTGACAACGTGCCACTAGAGGGTTTTGTTCTAAGGTATTTCATAATGTGCTGTATGCAATGTATACTAGCACATTATGCAATGGCCTTACAGGTGTTTTTTTTTTTCAAACTTCCGCAGTTTACTACTGCTTTAACTTCCTGTCCTGGAAATGCAACAGGAAAGGAGAGGAATGTTCTCTAAATGTGTGGTAATTTTCCCCTTGAACAGTTATCACCAGAACAAGCATACCCATTTGACGACCTTTTCTCACAGTTCTGATGACTGCAAAAAAAATTTGGATTTCCCATCACTTTCTGACCCACTTACAATGGTCACCGGTACACGTAGAGAGAGCAGATCCCCTCAGTTGGGACACAGACAGAAATTATATTTCTGACAGAGGTTCTAATCCTTTCTCAGGCAATGCAAATATAAATAAATAAAAAAAAGGTATGCCCCCTTTTTTTTTCTTTTCTCATTTACCTTTCCCTTTTAAGCCCTTCTTTTCCACCTTTCATACTCTATCTTTCCAGCTAACCTTGTACGCTTCCTTTCTCTCTGTTTTGACACTTGATATCCCCAGAAAAAGACATGATGAACATGGATCACAATTCGGAAATTATGTTATGTCTATGTTATTATGTCTATGTTATGTTATGAATGTATATTATATGTATATTTAGTGTATTTCAATGAATACTGGAAATTTCCTTGGTAAAACTGTATGAAAAACCTTGTGTATTTGCTTCTTGTCTTACTACTACTAACACTGTTTGTTCTCATGCTTCTCTCAATAAAATACTATTGGTCTAAAAATATATATACAATTAAAATGAATACATTTTTAAATTATACTTCCCTTCACTATCACTACGAGTTAAGCAAAAATGATTTGCTTACCGAATGTCTGATCTTTTCTTTGCTTTAGATGGCTCTACCATAGTGCTTAAAAGCAGGACTTGGGAATTGAGGCCATCTGCATTTTTATTCTGAATTATGCTTAAATGTCCAATGTCTCCTTGAGTTAATATTTTGAAACCTGTTTCATATATCTTTCATTTAAGAAAAAAATAATCATTTCTTAAATTAAACTTAAAGCTTTATACAGCTGTCCTACAATTATCTGTCATTTCTCATATATAGAACAATTAAAGTGGTACAGGAAGGAAGTGATTTAACTTTGTTACTCACATTTAGTGTCTGCCATATATTTGGGTTCATCCTTGACACAGATTCATGATGTGGAGTGAGCAGGTCTTATCATGCTCACAAGTAACATTACTATTATATTTAACTGTGAGATACAGTTTTTTGTTTTAACATATAATAGGGATATGAGCAGATGCAGAATTGATTTAAAGGGAAATAGAAATATTATGCTTCTTATTTTGGGCAATCCTTATCAATTTTGTAAAATTCTTTTGTAGGAATAGTAAAAAAAGTCAGACTGAAGACCCATTAATCTATTAATGTTCTAGGAAATTACTAAATTGTATGTCACACTGGTAAGGGAGCAGCAATGGGTGATATCTAAATTGTTTGGTCAGCAAGGGAACGTGCCATAAGTGATCAACTTACCAGCAGCAGGCTCACTAGTGGAACATGGTCCTAAGAATTAAACCTAGCTACTGCTTGGCTTTAATGTTCATCCTAGCATTTATCTTACTCATCTGGTCTCCCTTCTAACACAACATATTTGCCACTGTTCTCTTTTACGGAACAGCCAAAAAGCTGAGAGCATAAAGATTTAGGCTAGTTCATTTACTGGTTTAGGTAACAAACTCTGTTTAAGCCCCTGCAGGCTTGCTGACACACATTAGAGATAAGAGGGTGGTTGTACTATGCAGCAGTGTCATATGTCAAGGGGTTTCAGTTTTTGCATAGAAACTGAGAATAGACATGTGCGCCATCAATAAATTAGTTCCATTTCGTATTAGCCGTTAATTCATATTTCGTAATTCGTGTCCAAAATTCAATTTGGATTCGTACGAAATACGAATTTTCGTTAGGTTTGTTAACTTTTCGTAACAATTACAAACGTTCGTTATGATGAATTTATCATTATGAGGAGCTCCCACCATCCCTGTGCTGTGCTCATTATGAGGGGCTCCCACCATTCCTGTGCTGTGCTGACTTCCTGGGTTTTCAACGTCATCATAACGAATAATCGTAATTTCGTATTTCGTACAAAATTCGGAAGCATAGCAAGTCGTATTTCGGATCCTCCCGAATGTAAGAATTTACAGAAATTTGTACGAATTTTCGATTAGTACGAAACTAATCGCACATGTCTAACTGAGAATATAAACATAAAACCTGTTGCGCTCACCCTTTAAATATATGTGTATAAGCAATTGTGCAGTAAAGAATCAAATTTTGTCAAAACCCAATCTCCAAATAAATAGATAACAATAAAGAAATCAATAAAATACATCCATGTGTATAATATCCCAAAACACCCAAACCACAAATGGTTACAATAATATAAGTGAATAATTTCACACTGATGAAAAAAGTCCATCCCCAGTGAAGAGTACTGATTAAATATTACACATGTGCACTCCTGTGCTTCAACACCAAATACAGCCTTTTACCAAAGATAGCAGACCTCTGAATAAAGGTCATAAATGCATGAAGGATATCCAAGGCAATTGTCAGATAATCCTCCACAAACAGGCATCACATGTCCTCAAAGCATCATATCTGAGCCATAGAAATAGAAAGAGAACAGACTGTTATATAAGTATTGTAAAAAGCTCCAAAGGGCACTCACATGGGGAAGATAAAATACAGCATGTCTCAGCCAAATGCCATCCACCAGCATGTGTGATGACTTCAATCACTCAGGACCTGCCCAACATGTTTTCTCACAAGACCTGAGGATATGGTTGCATCCCCTATGGGGTAACATAGGGTAGTTGCATTTGTGTCAGAAACCATGAAATTAGACTGAGTCAGAAGTACAGTTAAATCACACTTGTTTAATAATAAAAGTAAAAACAACAAATGTAGTCAAAACATAGCCAAAGTTCAGTAACTGTAACGGATAATCAGCCAAGCCAGAAGTCAGGGATCAATGTAGTGGAACAGCAAGCAGGATCTGGAGCCAGAAGGGATGTCAGCAAAGCAAGTCTTTAAACAGGATCACAGGAGAATGTCTCTGTGATGTTGACCAAGGCAGAGATCCTCTGGACTGGACGGCTTAAGTAGGCAGGACTGACGAGCAGGAAATCATCGACATGAGTAACTGTGGAGAGATAGGAGCTGGCAATTAGCTGACAGTGGAACGGCCAGCTCTGAGAAGGAAGGGCTGAGCCCAGCTCTGACAATTTGTGACCAGACTTTTTCCCCAGGAAGTCAGCATATACCTTTGTTCAAGTAGTGGATACATTTTGTATGCCAGTGATAACAGGCTAAATCTGCAGGGGATGGGAAAGACTACTTAGCTGTAATTAGGAGATATAGACTATATACAAGGAAGTTGCTTTGGGTACCCCTTGGATTGTCATCTGTAATAGGGCTGCTATTACCCTGAGAAAACAGCTACATAGTCTAAAGCTTCCAGCTTGCATAATCTCCTGTGCCATAAATAGATGTTGGGATACAGATCAGTGGTAATGGAATATAAGTGATTAATAGGTGGGGTTCCCCAGTTGACATTGCCTGCAGTTGCCCCTGTGTCTGCCAAGGGAGTGTTTTTTTTTTATGTGGTTCCTGTTTTAATGTAAGTACAGACAGCACAATAATATCATCAACATTTTCACCATTCCACCCTGAGGTGGTGGACCTAATCTGTGAAACATGATGAGATGGGACACCATTGTACCATTGGCCATGGTCGTGCAATTTGTATTACAATACCGTATCAATGGCAAAAGAGTTAATTAAGCACCTACATAGGTGATGGTGTTAGGCATCTCATACTATATGGTGTCTTAAGTGCAAATGATAAATACTGTGTATCTACCTGTAACGATTTAATGGTTTGTTCAAGATTTTATATACTGGGCTTAAAAAAATAAAATCACCTGATTTTATGCATGTGCTATCCCCGAGGAGTACCTGTAAAGTCTGAATATATTTTTTCTTCGTATTGTTATGAGAATGCTGATGTAGTACCCTTTTGGTCCTTATGTTTTTGCACACCTGGTTGCTATAGGAAATGGTGACATGACAACAATGTGACCTATATATGGAATGATTTTGTATACTCTTTGCCACTCCTTTTAGTGTACTATTATAATCATGTGCACTGTGCAGTCATTTGCTCTCAGTGGGCTAATACTTTAGTGACTGTTTCTATACATTGCTGGTGCGTCTGATAACATATACGGGGTAATTCCTGTTTTTACAATATAAAAGCTTCCAAATACAATATTCAGTCACCTCTTCATAACAGTTTTTATCATCAGTGGATACTTAGATAACTTGGAAAGTTGGCCCTTGTTGGGCATTTTTAACTTTGAAAATGCACAGCTATATCATCAACAGCCAGTCTTGCTATCAATGTGTTCCTCCAGCCATGAGAGTACTTCACTTATTCAACTGAGGATTTCAACTTATGTAAGAATTATGCACTTAAATGCCCTGGCTGACCCTAAGATAGACACTGGCCTCCTTGCTTATTGCAGTGGTTGCATATACATATGCAATCACAATTTATTGCACTTCTGTTTGGGATTGCATTCTTTGTTTTAAAACGGTTTTGCATTTACATGCAAGCAGTTTATTGTGTATTATACAGCAGTAATTGCACATGCATTATTGGGGTGTTAATAGCTACATGCAATACATTGTATAGATCGGACCATTTGGCTGGCAAAAGACCAGAGCACTTGTTGCGATTCGGCACTGTGTCGCTTTAGCTGACAATTGCGCAGTCGTGCGATGTGGCTCACAAACAAAATTGACGTCTTTTTTTTTTCCCCACAAATAGAGCTTTCTTTTGGTGGTATTTGATCACCTCTGCGGTTTTTATTTTTTGCACTATATTACAAAAAAATAGCTACATTTTTGAAAAAAACACATTCTTTTTTACTTTTTGCTATAATATATACCCCCCAAAAATATATAAAAAAACATTTTTTTCCCTCAGTTTAGGCCGATATCTATTCTTCTACATATTTTTGGTAAAAAAAACGCAAAAGGCGTTTATTGATTAGTTTGCGCAAAAGTTATAGCGTCTACAAAATAGGGGATAGTTTTATGGCATTTTTATTAATATTTTTTTTTTTTACTAGTATTGGTGGTGATCAGCGATTTTTATCATGACTGCGACATTATGGTGGACAGATCAGACACTTTTGGCACTATTTTGGGACAATTCACATTTATACAGCGATCATTGCGATTAAAAATGCATTGATTACTGTGTAAATGTGACTGGCAGTGAAAGGGTTAACCACTAGGGGGCACTGTAGGGGTTATGTGTGTCCTAGGGAGTGAGTCTAACTGTGGGGGGAGGGGCTATGTGTGACAAAATGCTGTTCACCGCTCCCGATTACAGGGAGCAGTGATCAGTGTCACTAGGCAGCACGGGGAAATGCTTGTTTACATCAGCATTTCCCCGTTCTTCCTCTCCATGAGACAATCGCAGGTCCACTGGACCTGCAATCACACTCATGGAGCTCGTGGCGGATGCATGTGCGCGCCCACATGCTGCTTCTTAAAGGGCAACATACAGGTACGTTAATATGCCTGTACTTGCCCTTCTACCGACTTATATTGGTGTGAGCTGGTTAGCAAGCAGTTAATGTCTTATGTCCATTATTAATGCTCTTTTGAGGACTGGCTTACACAGCATATACTGTATTTTTGATGTATCATGTGAAATTTGTGTACACACTTCTGTTACACTCATGCCTATTTTATTGCACAGCAACTAAACAAATAGTCCTTTGGTTAAATCAGCCAGCCACAAATAACGTTATGTAGATATACTGAAAATACCTTTTCTGTTTCCCATTCAGTGATACATTTTTGGCCAAATATCTATCAGGACAAACATTCTTTTAGGGCAGAACCTTCACTAAACTACACTGATCCTCCATATCTTATGTTAGTCAATATTTTCATGTGTGGAATACATGTTTGTGTAGGCCTCATTCTATAGCCTTTGTGTGTACTACCCTATGGTTGTCTGTCTGGCTGCATTTCTCTGGTGTACCCTTCTATCAGCTGGTATATATTTGTGTTAGTGCAGGGAAGTGAAATGCAATCCTTGCTTGTTGATCAGGGTGGCTCTGTCAGTCAGCATCTGTCATGTGTTAAGGACATGAAGGGATAAAGTGTGGTTGCCACTTGACCCACATTTGCTCTTGTAGGGTTAAGAATGGCTGGTTGCTGAATCAGCCAAACCCTGCTTTCTCCTTCAAACCACGATGAGCACTAGGTCACTGCATGAGACTTGAGTCACCCCTTCCTGCATAGGGGGACTGGGCATTCCTTTATTCAGGCTTTTTATTTTCCTTTTATTTTTACCTGGTGATTAACACACTTTCTGCCCTAGAGTGATAATTCTTACATCACTGTATCTATGGAGAAGTAGTGTTGTCACTCTAGGTTGCTCCCCTTATTTGGACTACAAACACATGCACCTCTTCACATATCCATTAAATAGGGGGGGGAGTGTTTTGCAGTTCACAGAAGATATCTGAGAAAGCCAATATAATTGTCTGAGGTTTCAGCTCAATAAACAAGAAGTTACAAATGCACTGGATTCTTACAGCATCAATAGTTCACTTTCTATGCTTGCAAAAAATGGATTAGGCGTAGAAAAATACAATAAATGCAGCCACCACATCTAAGGCTGCAAGATATTCTATTCTGAACTTTGATACATTGGATGTTGAGTGGGGGGGGTGCGGGGTGGGGGCATTGTTGACTTTAAAAATAAAGAATCAATAATAGCTGTTAAAAGGGATCTTATGCAACTAATGCACATGGAACTGCTGGACGTGGATGTCCATCCCCACTCCTCTCTCAAATGCTTCTATTCCAAGTGTCAAGTCTTCATTGACATTATTGCTTCAGCTTCCAAGAACGCTTTAATAACATCCACACTCACACATCTGGAATACTGCACCATATGGCCTTTACACAAAGCTTGATGCCCTCCTTTTGTCCAGTTGGTCACTAGCCCTCCTCCATTCCCAAAGGGTGTACACGACCCCCCCCCCCCCCCTTATGTGCTTCACCTGTCCTTCACTGGTGCATTATTCCCTCCCTTACCCCCCTGTTCTTTTTGGCTACTGTATACAGTGTTTTTCATGATAGTTCCCCCCTCCTACTTTTTCTGCCCACATACCCCTTTCCTCATTTCCTTTCCCCCTTCTTGAGTAAACATCACTCATATAACTCGGCTACCCAAAAATGTTTTCTCATTTGGTTAATTTATTGTAATTGTTTGACTTCCCCCCCCCCATTGGCCAACGGGAGCTGAGACTGTTTCTAAGTGTAATCTTTACATCCATGCCTCCAGGTAATCTTTAACTTTTATCTGCAGTGCATCTCCTAGGAATATGTGCATTATAGTTCTAAGTTCAAATTCCATAGGTAGTTCCATTGTGAAGCCCCCCGTTATAACTGTCTACACCTATGTAAGGTTCTAATCTCTGGATTTATAACTTTGAGACTCTGCATACTGTTTGTTGCTACATTTCTAAATAAAATAAAATATATTTAAAAAAACAAAGAAGCAGTTATCGTTAAACCTTGTTTAATAGTGGGGAAAAAAATATGTGAATACATTTGTGCTTTAAACATATTTGTACAACAGTTCATTCTAATCTGAATTGTAAGATTGAAGCTTAAAAAAATCTATATAACTATAGATAACTCTATATAACCTCTATATAACACAAATTTTTGTTGGTTTTTTTTTTTTTTTTGCTTTAATCAGCTGCTGTCACAGCCAGTGAGATAATCAATAAGTCCTTATAATAATGTTCTGATGCATCATCAACCTCTACATTTAGAATGAGAAACTTTGTAGGCATTTGCTTCACAGTTACATAAAACAGATTTAAAAATGACATAACACAGAATAGTGATGATAAAGATGAAAACATAATTATGCATTTTTCTACTGTACTTCATCTGCAATATGTAAAATGCACATTTCTACTTATTATATTATGGAGAATACGTACTGGGGTGTTTTCAACCAAGCTGGGGCAACATGAGAAAGACATTATTTTAATTAAAATACAGATGGCCCTAACATTTCTGTGAACAGAAGTAGAATGTTGTTTTTGTAAATAATCAGGATAAATGTTCCATAGTATAGACAAGAAATTACACAGATCTATCTGTACAAAGACCTTTTGATCACAAAGTATATTATAGCCTTGAGAAGGCTAGTCTAGTTCTGGGAAATAGAAAATAGGGCTTTCTTTTTGTCCAGGTTCAGGAAATCATTGGCAAGAAACATAAGTCTACTAAAGTATGATCAGTGAATTATACCTTCCTAATATGGAAAAATCATATTCAAAGTATGTTACTAAACGTAAGTCAAAGTATTTTACAACTGCATATAGGGAGTGCTCAGATAACAAAACTGCAGCAGCAGAATAATGGTACTGCATTTCATCAGAGAAACCAGTCAGATCCTAAAATGTGCATGTTCTGTAGTAAATGCTCTGAGCTTTAGCTAGGTACCTCCCCAAATGTTTTTCTTTTTTTAATGTTTGCATTAGCATTTATTCCCTAGAGCAGTCCTTGGCCCCCAATGCCATTTGTTTGACAATCCCCTGCCTATTAGCCTTGAAAATGGTAAGAATTAATTTTCAAGATTTGGTACCACTGACTTCAATTGAGTTGAGATTAAAAATCCCTTCTTGCCGCATACGCAAATATGTGGTCTCGGCTTGAAGGGGTTGTAATGGGGTGATGCATGCAGCTGCACGCATCACCCTGGTACCATTTTTTAGAGCCAACGGTCGGCTAAAAGCCACTCGGCTGTTATTCCCCCCCCTCCAGCCGCCTTCCATGGTTCGCCCCAGCCCTCCCGTCCCACTGGCAACAATAAAAGTGACAGCAATAAAAGTGATAAAAAATGGGGACAGTGTAAAAAAAATAAAAAATAAAAATAAAATAAAGAAGGATTTTTTTTTTTTAATCGCCCCATTCCTCCGTGCTCATGCGCAGAAGCGAAATCATATGCAAGTCGAGCCTGCAAATGTAAACAGTGTTCAAACCACATATGTGAGGTATCACCACGATCGTTCAAGCAAAAGCAAAAATTCTAGCACTAGACCTCCTCTGTAACTCTAAACTGGTAATCTGCAGAAAATTTCAAAGTGTCACCTATGGAGATTTTTAAGTACCGTAGTTTGTCGCCATTTCATGAGTGTGCGTAATTTTAAAGCATGACATGTTAGATATCTATTTACTCGACATAACATCATCTTTCACACCATACAAAAAATTGGGCTAACTTTACGGTTTTGTTTTTTTAAATTCATGAAAGCGTATTTCTTCCAAACAAATTGCATTTGAAAGACCACTGCACAAATACAGTGTGACATAAAATATTGCAATGATCGCCATTTTATTCTCTAGGGTCTCTGCTAAAAAAAAAAAAAAATATATATATATATATATATATATATATATATATATATATATATATATATATATATATATATATAATGTTTGGGGGTTCTAAGTAATTTTCTAGCAAAAAATACAGATTTTAACTTATAGGCAAAACATCTCAGAAAAAGGCTTAGGCATGAAGGGGTTATGTTCTTGTAAGCTATTCAGTGAATACTCTGCATACTGAACTCAAGTACATTCTACTCTTCCTTGTAATGTACCTGTTGAGAGGTTTGGTCCAGAGTGCAGCTTTGACTGGGGATTAAGGCGTAGCGTAGTCAGGCAGGCAGGCAGGCCGGGTCAGCAACAAGTCTTGTCAGCAAGGTGCAAAGTCAAAATAGTCAGAGACAGGCAGGGTCATACACAGACTGGCAGAATAGTACAGAATTGTCAGGCAAAGAGAGTAGTCCAGTAATCAGGAAAGGTTCAAAAGTCCAGGAGTTCTGTAGTGCAGTAATATAACGCACACCCGAAGAAACAGATCCAACAAATGGACACTGAGCACAGGAAGTCACGCAATTTACAAGCTGAGCTGAGTACAGATTGACTGCAGCTGGAAGGCAGGTGGAGCTAGAGAGTCTTAGGAGCAGAGACACCAAGAAGGATATGTGCTGAAGAGACTCAGATTCCCCAGTGGCAGAGGAACAGAGCTGCAGCACAGAAGCAGAAGGATCCAAGTTCAAACCCACACAGGCACATGACAGGCCCCCCCATGAACCCCTTGGGGGGGCCTAGCGGGACTTTGTGGGAAAATGGCGTGAAAGTCCTGAATGAGGGCAGGAGCATGTAAATCCTTAGCAGGAATCCAAGATCGATCAGTCACAGTGTACCCCTTCCAATGAACGAGGTATTGTATACCACGGTCCCGCTTTTTGGAATCCAAGAACTTATATTATATATAGATATTTCATATTCGTGCTGCCCATCCACGAGAACAGGAGGAGGTGGTTGTTGGGGTCTTGAGTACCAATTAAAGACTGCCCTTTTAAGAAAGAAAACATAAAAAACTGGATGTATTCGGAGACAAGGGGCAAATTCAGGCGGTAAGGAACTGGTCCAATTCGAGAAATGATCCTGTAGGGACCGATATTAAGGGTCCAATTTGGTCTCCCACTGCATACGGAGGTATATGGCGCCTTTGTTTATTAGAATACATTTATGTTCGCCTGCTGCCTTTTGTAGGAGTAGGCGAATCCTTCTCCAGTGTAGTAACATATTTTTTACTTGTAGGTCTGCTGCTGGTACACCAGAAGGAAGCTGCAATGCGGGAAAAGTTTGTGGATGGTAGCCTAGAGAAGCAAAAAAAGGCATGCTATGAAGGGCACTATGCCAACTGGAGTTGATGGCAAACTCAAATAAAGGCAAATATGCAGACCAATTGGAATGTAACGCGTTGATGTAGTGCCGAAGATAAATCTCAAGAGTCGGGTTTATACGTTTAGTTTGACCTTGAGTTTGTGGGTGGTGTGAAATAGTGAGAGACATTGTTACCCCCCACCTCTTACATAAAGCTCTCCAGAATAAGGAAATGAGTCCATCAAGTCCAACCTATGTGTGTGATTATATCTCAGTATTACTTCCTTGCCACTCTTATAGTAAAGAACCCTCTACGTAGTTTAAGGTTAAACCTGTTTTCTTCTCATTTTAATGAGTGGCCAGGAGTCTTGTTAAACTACCTTTCGTGAAAAAGTTTTATCCCTATTGTGGGGTCACCAGTATGGTATTTGTATATTGAAACCATATCCCCTCTCAAGCATCTCTTCTCCAGAGAGAATAAGTTCAGTGCTCACAACCTTTCCTCATAACTAATATCCTCCAGACCCTTTATAAGCTTTGTTGCCTTTCTTTGTACTCGCTCCATTTCCAGTACATCCTTCCTGATGACTGGTGCCCAGAACTGGACAGCATACTCTAGGTGTGGCCGGACCAGAGTCTTGTAGAGCGGGAGAATTATCATTTTATCTCTGGAATTAATCCCCTTTTTAATGCATGTCAATATTCTGTTTGCTTTGTTAGCAGCAGCTTGGCATTGCATGCCATTGCTGAGCCTATCATCTACTAGGACCCCCATGTCCTTTTCCATCCTAGATTCTCCCAGAGGTTCTCCCCCAGTGTATAGATTGCATTCATATTTTTGCCACCCAAATGCGTTATTTTACATTTTTCTACATTAAACCTCATTTGCCAAGTAGTTCCCCACCCCATTAATTTGTTCAGATCTTTTTGCAAGGTTTCCACATTCTGTGGGGAAGTTATTGCCCTGCTTTGTACAGTAATCGTTTATGGGGAACTGTGTCAAATGCTTTCGCAAAATCCAGATACACCACGTCTACGGTCCTTTCTTTATCTAGATGGTAACTCACCTCCTCATAGAAGGTTAATAGATTTGGCAAGAAAGATTCTTCATGAATCCATGCTGATTACTGCTAATGATACCGTTATCACTACTAAAATCTTCTATATAGTCCCTTATCATCCCCTCCAAGAGTTTACATACTATTGATGTTAGGCTAACTGGTCTGTAATTCCCAGGGATGTATTTTGGGCCCTTTCTAAATAATGGTGCTACATTGGCTTTTCTCCAATCAGCTGGTATCATTCCAGTCAGTAGACTGTCAGTAAAAATTAGGAACAATGGTCTGGCAATTACTTGACTGAGTTCCCTAACTACCCTCGGGTGCAAGCCATCCGGTCCCGGTGATTTATTAATGTTAAGTTTCCCAAGTCTAATTTTAATTCTGTCCTCTGTTAACCATGGAGGTGCTTCCTGTGATGTGTCATGAGGATAAACACTGCAGTTTTGATTACTGAAGCCCCTCGATTCCCTCGTGAAGACTGAGGAGAAGAATAAATTCAATACCTTCGCCATCTCCCCATTCTTTGTAACCAAATGTCCTTCCTCATTCTTTATGGGGTCAATATGGTCTTTCCTCCCTTTCTTACTGTTTACATACTTAAAGAATTTCTTGGGATTTTTTATGCTCTCCTCCGCTAAGTGTTTTTCATGTTCTATCTTAGCGGTTCTTATTGCACTCTTAAATTTCTTGTTGCATTCTTTATAAAGTCTGAATGCTAATGATGATCCCTCAACCTTGTATTTTTTTAAGGCCTTTTCCTTTGTTTTTTTATGCATTTTTACATTGGCGTTAAGACAGCCAGGACTTTTGTTTGCACTTTTAAATTTATTACCCAATGGGGTGCCCTTATTTAATATGCTCTTAAAGTAAACCCATCTCTTCTCCATGTTCTTTGTTCCTAAAATTTTATCCCAAATTATGCCTTCTAGCAAGGTTTGTAGTTTAGGGAAGTTGGCTCTTTTGATATTCAGTGTCTTTGTATTCCCCTTATGTTTCCTGTTTGTGTGATTTATACTAAAGCCAATTGACCTGTGATCGCTGTTACCTAAATTGCCCCGTATTTCCACATCTGTGATAGGTCTGTATTATTGGTAATCAGTAGATCCAGTAACGCTTTATTTCTAGTTGATGTGTCTACCATCTGACCCATAAAATTGTCCTGCAAGACATTTAGGAATTGTCAAACCTTAGACGAATGAGTGGTTCCCTCCGCCCAGTCTATGTCTGGATAATTAAAATCTCTCATTATGATAACACTTCCCATCCTTGCTGCTAATCCAAATTGTGATAGGAGATCTCTCTCCCCTTCCTCCCTTAGGTTAGGGGGCCTATAGAGACTTACTATCCAGTTCCTGGGCCTCATTATTTCCGCAGATGGGATTGCCATGGACCCACAGAAGGTATCTGCAGTACTCGACTGGCCGGCTCCCACTGATAAAAAGTCTGTGCAGCGATCCGTGGGGTTTTCTAACTTCTACAGGAAGTTTATCAAGAACTTCTCAGGTATCATATCCCCTATTACACAATTAACCAGATCATGCACAACTTTCACATGGACTGTAGAAGCTCGAACTGCTTTTGAGAGGTTAAAGGGCCTTTTTACATCTGCACCCATTTTGAGACACCCTGACCCTGCTTTGCCTTATGTTCTCGAGGTTGATGTCTCCGAGATTGCTGTGGGAGCCATACTGTCTCAGAGACAGGGAATAAAATCCTTACTCCACCCTGTCGCCTTCTTTTCCAGAAAACTAAGTGCCTCAGAAAGGAACTATGACGTGGGTGATCGGGAGTTACTGGCTATCAAATCTGCCTTGGAAGAATGGCGCTATCTTCTTGAAGGAGCAGCACATCCCATTCTTGTGTTCACCGACCACAAGAACCTTGAATATTTAAAAGCAGCCAAGAGACTAAGACCCCACCAGGCCAGATGGGCCCTTTTTTTTGCGAGGTTCTGCGAGGTTCTGCTTCCATATCACCTATCGGCCTGGATCCAAGAATGGGAAGTGTAAGAGAACTATTAGTTTCCGTTCGCTACGCACTCACGCGCATGCACACGATTGGATGCAGATGCCAATTGCGCATGGAGCCCCCCCTTAACGCCAGTTGGCGCCAGCCGACCTATTTAAGGAAGTGCTCTGCCCTCAGACCGGTGCTGATTGGTCTTCAGCTGTACCCTAATACCTGAACCCTGCTACTACTTGCCTGATTACCTGTTAATGAACCTGGCTTGCCTTGACTCGGCTTGACTTTGCTTCTGGATCCTGTTTCTACCCTGACTACCGGTTTCTGATCCTGGCTTCCCATTGGACTCTGTTTATGCCTGCTGCCTTGTACTGCGCTGCTCGCCTGTTACCAGACCCGGCTATCCACATGACTTCACTTCTGCCTGCTGCCTTGTACCCTGCTGCCCGCCTGTTACCAAACCTGGCTACCCTTGAGACTCTGCTCCTGCCTCTGGTGTGTCTCCTTGTTACCCTGCAAGTGCCTGCAATCACAGTCCTGCAACCTGCGGCGACTTCCTGCTGCAAGTATTCCAGAGACTTTACAGCACCTGGCGTTCCAGCACCACAGTTCCGGCAGAGTGCCTCCTTAAGCCCAGCTGATCCTTGGCACAGAACCGCTTATCCTGGTCTGACGGTGTCTCTGCTCATCCAAGATCGCATCCTCTGCCACCAGTCTCCGGGTATGCAGCTGCAGGCACTCGTGTCCCTCCTGGTCCTCGGCTCCCGCTGTTCCACTTCCAGCGGAACCTGGACTGGAGATACAAGAGAGGCCAACCTCGTCATTTCAGTCTCCAATCAGGTAGGTGACACATAGGCCCTTTGTCTCTCTGCTTCAGTTAAGTGGAGATGACTGATGTCCATGGGCTCTTTAGGTGTCATGGATTTAACAGAAGATTCAGGTTTAGACTCTGCCAGTGTTTGGAAGTTGGGAGCTAAATGGTAAACCGGTTGAGGTAGCTTGCAAGTCCATAACTCCTGACACCTTTCATGATAGCGGACATCCAGACAGACACACAGCTCTAAGAATTTTTGAAGATCATCTGGAAGATCTTTATACACCAGTTTATCTTTCATGTGATCCGCGAGACCTCTGTGAAAAGCTGCACGAAGATCACAAGCATTCCACAGTCTCAGCAGCCAATGTACAAAACTCAATAGCATATTGTGCCACAGTTTTGGTACCTTACTGTATGACCAAGAGTGAGCATTCCGTGGCTGAGACCCTGATTGGTTTCTCAAAAAAAAGCTTGAAGTGAAGACAGAACATTGTCTGCATCCTGCAGAAACGAATCAGTGTGCTCCAGTTAAGGAGAGACCCATGCCAAGGCTTTCCACTTTAACAAAGAGATTACAACATTCACTTTGGCCATAGTGGTGCTGAATGTCTCAGGGTTATTGCAGAAATGCAAGCAGCAAAGGTTCATAAAGCCTCTGCAGTCTTCAGTATTGCTTCCAAATTTTTCAGTCAGAGGAAGTTTAAGAGGCACTGAAGATATGGCTTGGATTGGAACAGGAAAAGGAGTCCGGACTGGTTCAGAGAATGCTGGCAATAAGGTTTTAACCATAGCAGTCAGTTCATCCAGCTTAGCATCCAGAGAAGAAAGATGCATTTCATGAGCACCAATCAACTGTTCCTGATGTGTGATAGCCTTAACCACCTCATCCGGGTCCACTGTCATTGTGGCCAGTTTGTTATGTAAAGTACCTGTTGAGAGGTTTAGTCCGCAGTGGAGCTTTGGCTTGGGGTTGAGGTGTAGTGCAATCAGGCAGGCTGGGTCAGCAACAAGTCTTGTCAGCAGGGTGCAAAGTCAGAATCCAGAAGCGTGGTCAGAGACAGACAGGGTCATACACAGACTGGCAGAGTAGTACAGAATCATCAGGCAAACAGAGTAGTCCAGTAATTAGGCAAGGGTCCAAAAGTCCAGGAGTTCAGTAGCATAACGCACACCCAAGGAAACAGATCTAACAAACATGCACTGAGCACAGAAAGTCACGCAATTTACAAGCTGAGCTGATTGCGGATTGACTGCAGCTGGAAGGCAGGTGGAGCTAGAGTCCCAGGAGCAGAAACACCAAGCAGGAGATGAGTTGAAGATACTCAGATTTCCCAGTGACAGAGGAATAGAGCTGCAGCACAAAAGTGGAAGGATCCAAGTTTAAAACCACACAGGTTTTATAATGTATGCCTTCTACTGTTGATCAGTTTATTTTATGTAAATACTTTGTGAACTACAAACCTTCTCATGATCGGATTATGTAAATAGCCTTTTTTAACCCCATACACTATTTCAATAAAATGTCCTTTTTATGTACTGTTTGAGCTTCGGTTTGGACTAGAGGTTGGGCTTGCAGTGAATCCAACCTGTTCGCAGTTTACAGCCAACTACCAATAATGGGGCTCCTGGCTTCTGAACTTAGGCCAGATGGCTTAAAAAAGGCCAATGACTGGGTTTTCATTGTGTTACAGTCCCCTAACTATAAAAAGCAGCATTCCCAACAGGCATTTGTCAATGTTTGTTAGAATAGATAGTGAGATCTTACAGTCTTTGTTTAAGGAGAAACAGTTATGCTATACAGTTATAACGCTATATACAGTGCTGTACAGTAAAGTGAATTGCAATGATCTGGGGCTACATGTTGTTGTATAAATCCCCTCCATCCCCATGTTCACAGTGCATAGACACCAGTCCTTTTTAGGACTACTTTTTATGTGTGTGTGCAAAAAACTTCACAATCTTTTATTTTGTCCTACTGGAGTTTATTTTCTTTATATATATGTACTGCACTTTAATAGGTGTCTAAAATTATTTATCCTGGGTGGTAACTAACCTTGTTAGCTGCTCATTGGTCTCTCCCCTATATTTGAGAGTTGCTGCAGTGCCCTACTGTCATCACTAGGTGTCACTGACACCTAGAGCTATAGTAATGGGGCTCTGCAAGTCTTTTGTTATTGGGTCTTTGTTACCCTTCTGGCTCCCACTAGTAGTTTTCTGCAGTGGTACATGCTGGGAAAGTTTAAAAAGCTCAAGGAGTGGCCTGAAGAGCTCTTTTTCCCCTAGGCCTTGGCCTGTGGATGATGTATTTGGAGTTTGGGCTGTGTAGGCCTGAGCCCTATGGGCCTAACACATGTTCAGGTGAGCGGCCCTGCCTGGTCAAGAATGGTGCACTTTGATGTAGATAAGCCCGTTGGATGTCTGTTGAAGGGGTAACGGATGCTGGCTTCAGAGTGTCCAAGCTCTTATTTAGCCCAATGAATGTCTGCTGTAGGGGGACTGAGTGTCTGCTCTGCTCTGGGTCCACCCTGGGTAAATGCTAGCCTTCTCCCTGCTGGCAGTGAGCCCACTTTCTCTCCCCCATGCAGGAGTGGTGTTATATACAAGCTACAAAAAGAAGAAGATGATTAAGCACTCATAACAGTGTGAAATGCATCTACCGGGCACCTTATCCCTGCGGTGTCACTCTTGGATGTCCTAATAAAGGATTTTGGACTATAGTCGTGGTGTGCAGCCTATTCTTTTTGCATATTAATTGCAGAGGCGAGCTGAGGCGAGCACCCACAAGTTCCATTAGGCTTACTTATCTCACCTGGAGCAGCAAGCCTTCTTCTGTTCTCATTATATACAAGCTACACTGAGAAAAATTATAAATGCAACACTTTTGTGTTTGCCTCTATTTATCATGAGCTGAACTTAAAGATCTACAACTTTTTCTACGTACACAAAAGGCCTATTTCTCTCAAATATTGTTCAAAAATCTGTCTAAATCTGTGTTAGTGAGCACTTCTCCTTTGCCAAGATAATCCATCCACCTCACAGGTGTGGCATATCAAGATGCTGATTAGACAGCATGATTATTGCACAGGTGTGCCTTAGGCTGGTCACAATAAAACAATAAAAGGCCACTCTAGAATGTGCAGTTTTTTAATGTATTGGGGGGGGGGGGGTCGGTGGTCCAAAAAACAGTCAGTATCTGGTGTGACCACCATTTGAAAAAAATAGCAAATAAAAAAATATATATATATACCATATACATGTCATATGGTAATTGAATGTTATTAAAATTACCTTTACTTTTCAGTCTGCAGCTCTGTAATTTTCTGTAAAATACAATGTACAATGCAATATGGCTACCTGGAGGTGTTCTGTACACAGCTCTAATTTTCCTCATTAGAGCTCTGCAAGTGCAGTAGCTGACTGATAATTATGAAACCACTCCCATTAGATTCACTTTCCACATGGACACAGACAAACAGTGATGTGATAGAAGTTGAGGGCTTTAGTTTAATTTTGTTTTTAACAGTAAACTTTTCCTTGGTTTTAGATATGTTGTGGCTTCTACTTTTACCGAAAACTACTATTGGATGAAAAAAAAATCATTAGCCATACATAAAAAGTGATGACAGGTTATGGTGTTTTTTTCATTGGTAAATGTCCCCATGGCATTTCCTATGCCTCACAATTCATTGTATATTAGCCTATAAAATGGCCAGAATTTATCTTTAAGAATTGCCCTTTATAGATTTTAATGGAGTTTGATTTTCAGTTTGCAATGATGGGTTTAATGAATTCCCCACAAACTGAACCCTGACAAGTTAGCTTATTCCTAATCCTCCCTAGCAGGTAGCGCCCCTTCTTTTTAGTCTTAAATTCTATATTCACTTTTTTTTTCTAAATTCCAGCTCCCCTATGTACCAATATAGCATTATTGTACTCCTTTTTCAATAATAAAACAGCTTTCCATTAATTCTACACAGGCTTACATCACTTGCTTCAAAGCTGTTGAAACACACTGCTCCATTACTTCTGCTTTACTTCCTGGACAGACTTTAGGTCATGACACAGGAAGGAGCTGACCAGCTGATCTCATTAGAACTTACACTGCATCATCTACTCTCAGCTGGTAAACTCCTTCTGTGTCATGACCTAAATCTGTCCCAGAAGTAAGGCAGAAGTAATCGAGCAGTGTGTTTAAACAGCTATGAAAAGAGTGAGGTAAACCTGTGTAAAATTAATGGAAAGCTGTTTTATTTTTTGCAAAATAAGTACAATAATGCTATATTGGTACATAGATGAGCTGGGATATATTTAAAAAAAAAGGTGAAAAAAGGTAAACTTAGCCTTTAAGCACAGAAATATTAATAAAAAGAATTTTCCAAAAAAAAAAAAGCACAGAAATATTTTCATCATGTTCTGGGTAATTCCTACTGGACCTCTTTGTGTATGTGAGTGATGAAGTCATAATTTCTCTCTAGCCAATCACAAAACTGACAGTGCAGAACAGACTGTTATTTGATGAGCCTGTAAAGAAGATAACATGCTCATCAAAAGTACTGTATTGCCACATCCCCTCAAGTCCTAGTTCAGTATACAGCCAAGCCGCACCAAGGGAAAACAAACTAATACCATTTAAAGATCAGTCAGATTGCAGAAATGTTAAGACCTACTGGATCATGAACTTAAAACAGCAAAAGTTAAAAAAAAAAGTAAAAAATCTGTCAGAGATATTATTGATTATAAAGAGAATCATATGGCAACTGAAGGTTACTAATGAGGGAACAGGCTCTTTGGTTGTTATTCCTCCTCCTACAGATTACACACCTGTGAAAGTGCAAGGGGGAAAGGGGTTGGTTTATCACAACCCATCAAGGGAATGGAGAATTGTGTTATAGCCTCTGGAAGTTCACAACAGCAAAGGGTCCCATTCAAAGAAAATAATACATTTCAGAGGAAGACTCAAATGGGGAGCCTAAAAGATCTTGGAATTACCATAGACCCAGTCAGTGGAATGATTGGTATTCTGGTGGATGTTCTCATAGTCATGTCCCCCCCTTCCTACAGAAATAATACCCCAAGGGGGTACAAACAACTAGGAGAGAAAGAAGGGAATCTGATTATTCAGATACAGCATGATTTTTATCCACTCGTTTATAATAAATATAACCTTCTAAGAAATCTGGGGGAATCCTAATTGGACTATACCCTTTTTCCAGGAAAAATCCTCACCAGAAAAAGAAACAGACAGTTTCAAGAATCAGAACAACAACCAGATATTGGTCCCCAGGTTTAAAACCAGGAGATGATGTAGAGGGGGATGGAAAAAGAAAGAGAATGTAAGGGAGGAAGGTATTGTTAACTTGAGCAGCACTACTTTGACAAAGGAGGAAATAGCTGTTTTAGACAAAGGTCTAGAATTTGCCTGCAAAAAAGGCTCTTAATAAATTTGATACATTCATCAACATTCGTAAATAAACTAGGAAGTTGAACTTGAAAAAGTATTTTCTGTCCAAGTCTTCTACAAATACTGCAATTAATTGATACAAATGTTTTTTTTTCACCACTATAGTTTGTCCAATAAATCTGTCTTCAATTCTGCAGTGTCAGGTACCAATTACATAAAGGTCTTTAAAACAATGGTGTTGGATGAATTCAAACAGTTGGAAGTTAAAAAGTTAGATAAAAGGTATGACAGTAACATGAGGGGTAACGGTTCTTTGGCGAAAAATACAAATTTTGTCATAAGACCGGCAGACAAAGGTGGTTCTATTGTGGTACTTGATAAACAAGAATATATTATGGAGATGGAACATGTCTTATCTTATCTACTTTTAATTAATAGTCATGGCAATGGGGGCCAGTTTCATTCCCAGCTATGCCAATATTTTCATGGGCTACTGGGAATTTCTTCATAATGGAGTTCATATGGTCTAACAATCCTTTTGCCAGACACTTAGTTTTATTTGATCATTACATAGACAACATCATTATTATCTGGCAGGTAGACACCAGTTCCATTACCAATTTCATTGCATACTGCAATAACAACCCCTTTAGCATTAGATTCACCTCAGTGACAAAAACACACTGGCATTCTTGTACCTTGAATTGTATCATGATGGCCCATGGAGAGATATTGTCAAGAACCCATTTCAAGCCAACTTTAGACAACTCCTATCTCCCCCAAGTGAGTTTCCACCTGCCCAGCGTGAAGGACAACATTTCACATCCGTCAATTTCTTTGTTTTTGCCAGAAGGAAAGCATTTAAAAAAACTTTGTGCACAGGAAACCTTCTGGATTCACCAGTATGTGGGCAGGGGCAGGATGTGGTGTGGTGGGGTGGTCGTCAATTCCTCCATATTTCCTTAATGTTTACAGGCTGAGGGCTGCAGGAGTGCAGATCTGTGCACATTACTATGGCAGATGGATCGCTGTAGAAGGAGTGCTGACAACATCTCCCTCGATGCAAAAGGCTTACTTACCTGTCACATGTACATACTTACAGCAGGCTGCTAGAGATCCCTTTGTTACCCTTGGTAATCTCTTGCTCATACTTTACACTGTATTAACTCTTGTACCATTATCTTCATACCCTAATGTGTTTAGTGACCCAAGCTGTAGACTATAGGTGCTGGTTACTTGCATTACTCCCCTTCAGCAACTTCAGACCAGGCAAAGGAACATTTCAAAAGCTTTACTTAAATAATTTGCATGATGAGATTCACAAGATACAGTTTAACATAAAGTGCATCTTTTCCTACATCCCTAGTTCTTAACTTCAGGTTTGTGGCTGCCCCAGCATACCTACACAGGATGAAAGTCCATAATTTGTGGAGTCCACATACTGTAGGTTTCTTCCAGGAGCACTGCAAGTCCCAGCAGTTTCCCCTAACAGCAGGTGTTCCAATCCTGGCATGGTACTTGTGATCAAGGTTCTGGCAACGGCGACGAGAAGCACATCTCTCTGGCTCACAATCCTAGGTCCCTTGGGGCTTTCTGGGTGCCGACCCCTGGTTACTTTTATCAGTGGGTTGGACCCAGCAAAGCCCGCCATAAGAAAAAACGAGGAACCGAGGAATTCCGTTTACCGGCACTTCCTGGTTCACACGATGATCAGCTGTGATTGGTCACAGCTGATCACATGGTATGAAGCCTCTGTCAGAGGCTTCATATATAAGGCTGCATACATGGTGGCCATATGTAGTGTGATAACGTGGAGATTGAGAGAACTTGAGCTAGATTTGGCAGGTGAGTTAGTGGCGTGCAGGCAGTTTAATATATATATATATATATATATATATATATATATATATATACCTCTGTCAGAGGCTTCATACCACGATCTGAGTTGCGGTGTCTCAGATTGACACACAGCACCTCCGATCACCACGCTGCGTGCCTCCGTGGGCGTGCACCTGCTCTGTTATCCTGATCACGTCAAATGACGTCCGATCAGGGTAACGAAACCACTTTGCCGCTGTCATTTTGCTATACGGCGGGTGGTAAGTGGTTAATGGCTAGACATTATTGGTTCCACATGATAGGATGGTCCAGCCAGAGGTTTGAGCACAGACTAGTCCGGTGTTGTGTCCTGTGCACTCTTGCATACACTTAAAATTAGAAAGCATGAGTATTGAGAATAATATTATTACCAACAATACTTTAATCTTTCAATTTTAATTTATTTCAATTTAATTTATTTTAACTTTCACTGATTGAACTATGGAGAATATGATTCATCACCATCGGTGTGTTATTTCCTTTTCTCAACCATTTATGGGATAGAATTATGAATCATCATGATTGCAGTGCATTGATGGCTGCTGATTGGCCAAAGCATGCACCTGACCTGCGTGCTTTGGCCAATCACAGCGTGATATGCTGTGAGAGCCATGCTTAACCAAAGGCAGGGTGCCTTTGGCCAATCATCGCTCAGGTGGCTAAGTCCACGCCCCACATCATATAAGGCTGCATACATGGCGGCCGTATGTAGTGTGATAACATGGAGATTGAGAGAACTTGAGCTAGATTAGGCAGGTTAGTTATTGGCGTGTAGGCAGTTTAGTATATATATATATATATATATATATATATGTATATACAGTGCAGGGTATATAGTGCAGCGCAGAGTATATAATACAGTGTATTGAAATGGTTAAGGGGAACCCTATGACAGAATTAAGAAAAAAATGGCATGGGGTCCCCCCAAAATCCATACCAGGCCCTTATCCGAGCAAGCAGCCTGGCGGCCTCCCTCCTAGACCATACCAGGCCGCTTGCGCTCAACATGGGGAGGGTGCTTTGGGGTGCCCCCCAAAGCACCTTGTCCCCATGTTGATGGGGAAAAGAGCCTCTTCCTGACAACCCTGGCCATTGGTTATCGGGGTCTGTGGGCGGGGGGCTTATCGTAATCTGGACGCCCCTTTAACAAGAGGGCCCCCAGATCCCACCCCCTATGTAAATGGGTATCGGGTACCCCTACCCATACACCAAAAATAGTGTCAATAAGTAACGTCTACAACAGACAGTTTTTGACAATTCCTTTATTAAAAAGAAAAAAGTATCCTGTGATGTCCATCCATCTTCAATCATGCCGTCCGACCCAAAAAATAGAAAAAAATTAAAAAGCTCCACCTCGATGGCAGGCTTCCTGGTGACTGCTATCTCCTGGCTGTGACAGCTGTTATATAGGAAAGGGCTGGGCCACCCGGTGAAGTAACCGAGTGACCCCGCCCTTCTGACGTCATGTGATATCATGTGACGTCAGACAGGGGCAGGTCATCTGGTTACAAATCAGCGGTTGGTCCCCGCCCTTGCCTATATAAGAGCTGTCAAAGGGAAAAGACAGCAGTCGCCGGGAGGCCTCTCATGGAGGCAGAGTTTTTTTTTTCCTATTTTTCGGGTACGTCGGGCGGCCTGATTGACAATGGATGTACATCGCGGGACACTTTTTTTTTTATAAAGGAATTGTCAAAAACTGTCTTTTTTTAAATCTTTTTTTAAAATCTTTTAATCTTTATTGAACAAAATTTTTCATATATAATATACATATTCCTTTTTAAAATAATTTTACATACGTTCAGTTTATTTCAAATCCCTTTCCCTTTCCCTTTCCCATGCCCCACCCCCTCCCTCTCCCTTTCCCAATCTGCTATTCTCATTTCCCTTGCCTTATCTTTTGTCTATTTCTGTCATTCCTTGGGCATATTTCTCTGATGTCTTAAAAACATACCATTTCTCCCAGATTACATTGTGACTTTCTTCTTGTCCCTCATCTCTGCTTCCATATTACCAGTATGCTCTACTCTTTGAAGCCACTCCTTCATGGTTGGCCTCCCATAATATAACCTTTTTTTTTTTTTTTTTTTTTTTTTTAAGTCCCTTTGCTGCGTTCAGAAGGAAAGGGACCAGACTTTTCTTATATTGCTTTGGTGTTTTGTTTGTCCCATGGAATAAACAGTTCCAGGGACTTTGCGGAATCTTTTCCCCGGTTCTCTCCTCAGTATATTGTAAAATTTCTTGCCAATACTCTTTTATTTTCGGGCACTCCCACCATATGTGAAAAGTTGTTCCTATTTGACCACAGTTCCTCCAGCACAGCTGGGACTTATTTAGTTGGAATTTATTGATTCTCTCTGGTGTCAAGTGCCATCGTACCATACATTTATAATTTGCTTCTACAGTAATCATGTCAGATGCATAGTTATGCACAGCTCTTATTATTTGTGCCTCATCTAATTTCATATCCATGTCTTGTTCTCATTTTCTAATACAGGCTAAGGTCCCCTTCTGTTCTAGATCAGTTAGTATTTTATATATTTGGGATATTCCATTTTTTAATGGTGTTTTTATGTTGCAGAGTTTTTCAATTGGGGTTAACATTTTCTCAGACCTAATTGGTTGAGGGATTGTATCTACGAGATGTTTCAATTGCAAATATTCCCAGTCATTGACATGATGCCCCCCTTGTGCCAATATTAAATCATGTTTTGTCCTAATTTTTCTTTGCCTGGTGATATCTTTTAATTGTGCTGCAAAACATACACCAGTGATAATACAGTCAGCAATATAGAAATTGAAAACTATAAAAAACGTCCATTAATGAAGGAAGGTAGTGCTCAAGGGTCAACCAAACGTGTTCAATAAAGTCCAAAGTGATGAATTTCGTCCTCCACCGCATCACCAGTGATAAACCATACAAAATGCTCGCTTACAAGACGGCAAGCTATAGACGCTTGCGAACTATACCCGGCCAGGGCCTTTATCCAATGAGGGGCCACAAGGACAGATTCCAGGCAAAAAACCCCTTCTAGATGATCAGCATAAGGACCACCAAACTCGCCATTCACAGATCGTGATAGGATGGAATATGGAGGTATTCAGATATTCCCAGAACAAGAAAGGATCACCATAGCATAATACTGTTATACATAATTTATTTCTATAAAGGAAAGTCACTTACAATGTTTCGAAGCAGTAAAAACAAAACAGCCGGCCGGGTTGTACGGACACCCGTCCCTCGAATGGTCCACGCGAGACATCAGCACGTCAGGTCCTCCCATTTGTCCTAATTGTTTCCTTAATTGTGTCCTATTCCTGCAATAAAAAAAATTGTGCCTGCTAATGAGATTAAAGGGGAGTTATACTTCCATTTTTCTTTTCTATATAATATGTCCCACATTTTAAATACATTTTTAGTTAATTCATGTGTGTCTCTACTATGAGTTCTTGATTTCGGTGGGATCCAAATGTTTTTTTTTTAATTGTGAAGTGTTTAATGTATCTTCTATTTTCACCCATCTTTTTTTAGTGTTTATATTTGCCCATTCTATTAATCTTGTCAGTACAATCGCTTTATAGTATCTTTCTATGTCTGGAACTGCCAATCCTCCATTTACAGTATTTTTTTCCTAGATAGGAGGGTGTTTTTTACTCTGGGTTTTTTATTCTGCCATAGATAATTCAATATTATTGTTTTTATTACTTTTTAAAAAAGCCTTGTGGTATTTCTATAGGGAGCATTTGAAATTTATATAATATTTTTGGCAGGATCACCATTTTTAGAATATTTATCCTCCCAATCCAAGAGACCGGTCTCTTTGATATATTTTTTAGGTCTGTTTTTATTTCGTTCAATAGTGGGATATAGTTAGCCTGAAATAGGTTCTCTAGGGTAGGTGTTATTTTAATTCCTAGGTATGTTAATTCTATTTTTTCCCAAGTAAAAGGGAATTCTTGTTGTAATAGTTCTCTTTCATTTTTATCTATTCCTATGTCCAGTATTACTGTTTTTATGGGGTTAATCTTAAAATCCGTTAGATTGCCATATTCTTTTAATACTTTTATTAGGTTGGGAAGAGATAATATAGGTTTAGTCATATAAAGAAGTATGTCGTCCGTATATGCTGCTAATTTATGTTCTTCCTGTCCCACTGTAACCCCTCCTATGTCCACATTGTTCCTTATTTTTATTAGTAATGGTTCAACCTTGTCTTGTTCCATTGAACATTTCAAAGGTTGATGACATTGTTTCATTAATCTTAATCCTAGCTGTAGGGTGTCTATATAGGTTGTTGATCCATTTTAATAATCTTGGTCCTAGTCCTATACTTCGGAGTGCTTTCATCATGAATCCCCAATCTACTCGGTTGAATGCTTTTTCTGCATCTATCGAAATGAGCAGCATTGGGGATTTCTTCTCCTTATATTTATTCATTATTAATAGTGTTCTTATACTATTATCTCTTCCCTCCCTACCGGGGACAAAACCTACATTTATCAACTCTGGCATTTTATTTTTTAGTCTAGTTGCTATTATTTTTGCGTATAACTTTGTATCTGCATTTAACAAAGCAATAGGCCTGTAATTAGAGCACAGAGTTTTATCTTTTCCTACTTTGGCTATTATTGAAATATTAGCTAGTAGGGATTCTCTTCTTATTTCTTCATTTTCCCTTAATTTATTGAAGTAATCACAAAGTACTGGGACTAATTGTGTTTTAATTATTTTATAATATTTAATCGTGAACCCGTCTGGGCCTGGGCTTTTCCTTCCTGGTGTTTCCTTTATAGCTTTACAGACTTCTTCTTGAGTGATTGGTTCATCAAAGACTCTGCATTTTCTAATGATATTTTTGGTAAATTGGCCTCTGCGAGATACTCCTGTATTTTGGTTTTCCTAATCTCTCCTTCCTGATGTGTCTCATTATTTTTTATTGCATATAGTGAACTGTAATATGTAGTAAAAGCATCTGCAATATCTGTTGTTTTATATTTCATTTCACCTTTTCCATTTTTTATTTTGTCTATGTAATTTTGATTTTTTTTTCTCCTTAGAAATTTTTGCTAAATGTTTCCCGGGCTTATTTCCACACTCAAAAACTGTCTATTGTGATTTTTTTTAACTTGTTGACACTTTTTTGAGTCAATGGGTAGGGGTACAATGTACCCAATACCCATTCTCATATGGGGCGGGATTTGGGGGTCCCCTTGTTAAAGGGGGCTTTCGGATTCCTATAAGCCCCCCGCCCACAAACCCCAACAACCAATGGCCAGGGTTGTTGGGAAGAGACTCTTGTCCCCATCAATATGGGGACAAGGTGTTTTGGGGGGCACCCAAAGCACCCTCCTTATGTTGAGGGTATGTGGCCTGGTATGGTTCAGGATGGGGGCCACTCGCTCATCCCCAACCCCCCCTATCCTGACCTCCAGGCTGCATGCTCGGATAAGGGTCTGGTATGGATTTTGGGGGGCCCTTACGCCAATTTTGTTTACATTTTGCCGTGGAGTTCCCCTTAAAATCCATGCCAGATCTGAAAGGCCTGGTATGGACTGGGGGGGACGCACAACATTTGTTTTCCTTGCTTTTTTATCTATATTGCCGGTAGCAGGCAAGACATTACAGCCGTGAGCAAGTTTAACTGAAGTATTTTCCTTTAGAAATATAATTTTTCTGTGGCACTGTTCTACACATCGCACAGATAAGCCACTTTACAGGTAGACTAAGGGGACCCCCAGGCACAATATTTAAAGGAATATTTCATTTTTTTTGTTTCACTTTAAGCATTATTAAAATCACTGCTGCTGAAAAATCTGTAGTTTTAAAAACTTTTTTTGCATTGATACATGTCCCCTGGGGCAGTACCCGGGTCCCCATACACTTTTTATGGCAATAACTTGCATATAAGCCTTTAAAATTAGCACTTTTAATTTTTTATGTCCATGTCCCATAGACTTTAATAGGATTCGCATGTTCTTTATAACTTTTTGCCTGTTTGCGTTTTCTGGTGTGAATTAAATCGGGGGGTGTCCAGCCCAGCCCTAATGATTTATCACATATTAGTGATTATTATTAATATTATTTTACAGGATTTATATAGTGCCAACAGTTTGCACAGCACTTTACAATATTAGGGCAGACAGTACAATTACAATACAGGAAGAATCAGAGATTATTGATTATCTATTATTTATCATAATTTTTATGTATTATTTATTATATCATATATGACTGACTCATTTCATATACAACTGACTCAAACCTTTTTTTTTATTTTGTTAACATATATATATATATATATATATATATATATATATATATATATAATTTTTTTTCATGAAGCTTTACAACTATAAAACTTTTAAATGTTCTCATTCCTCAGCTAGAGGTACCAGTGCTTGTATACCCAGCCTTTGTTTGTTACTGGGAGGCAGCAGTGACACTGATAACAAGGCAATGGCTCCTGCTGCTGTGTCTCAGCCAATGAGGAGGCAGAGACCCGGGAGAGCAGCCACTCTCGTGCTACATTGCTTGATTGAGATCGGCCTTGGGTAAGTATTGGAGGGGCTGCTAAGGGGAGCTTCTTTGTATGCATCAAGGTAAAAAGCCTTCAATCTTTACAATCACTTTAAACATTTCCAAAAGTAGTTAGACTTTGTTTTGTTAATCTTTCAGCTAAAGTCTACTTTACTATCTAAGCAGAGTGTGTAACCTCAAGTGAGTCCTGTGATATTAACATACCTATTATGCTGCACATAGACTGGCACCCCTGGTGTTTTTCTCAGCTGTTCCACATCTGCCAATCCTGTGTGTATGCCCTGATGCCTTGCCTTTGCTAAGAACTGGACCTATGTTCAGTGATAAGTATTTATAAGGATTTCACTGCAAAGTGAACAGAGTTATCACCCTACAGGATGTGAAAAAAAAAAGAATTTTCTGGAAGGGTCAACAAAAAGAAAAACTAAGCCATGAGAAAGGGGGTGGGGAGAAAAAACAAAACTGCTGTGTTATTGTGATACACTGCATTACATATGCCATTTTATTTGTCACCCAAAGTTACACTTTAAAGTGGTTGTAAAACTTTGACATAGAATATGAATACAGCATATCCCTCTATAGTGTGTACTTTATAACATAACAAAAAAGGTGCCTGCTTAAAAGTTGAATTGGACTAGTGAAGCTGCCCCCTTTAAAGCGGAAATAAAAGAACATCACTTCATGAATAATATAAATATCACCCATACACACACAAAACAATAATTCAATAAATGAAACACAACATACATTTGTGTAAAATTTATGAAGATGTCTATAACCATGCGTTGCAATCCACCACCTCGCATTTAGATCTTCTGTTTGCTCTTAAATGATCTTCCAACTGTGTCACCACAAATCACCAGGCACTGTGTAAAATGCCCACTCACCATCAATCTGGTAACCTTTATGTTACTAAATGTCAACAAGCGCTTTGGGATAAATCCTCCAGATCGATCACATCATACATCGGTAGATATTCAAACTCCCCCTAATTCTTGAATATTTACTCCAAAGACACCACAACATCAAACCAGAGAAGTACTAATAGTGTAGTATTTATTGAACCAGGTGTACAAAAAAGCAGAAAATTGCACTCATTTGTTATTGTGTACAGACTCAGCACCAATGTAAATAGCTTTTCTGTCACACAGCACCGCCCCCCTGCTTGGTGACTGGCGTACGTACCAACAGCAAAAAGTTCAGGCCAGACGTGATGTCACACTGGAACAGGAAGTGACAACACCCGAAGAGTATCTACTAGTTTCACTGATTGTGTCTTCAGTCGAGGCTTCACGGGTGTCGTTACTACCTGTTTCAGTGTGACATCACATCTGGCCCAAACTTCTGGCATTGGAGGTTTTCTTTTTTTAACTCCCTTGTGTTTAAGGTTAGAAGGATAGAAGAGATTGGAGAATCTTCACTGCCTTTTTGAGGAATATTGCTGTAATTGTTAATAATAGTAATTTTATTTTGCGCATGCTAGTTTATTGTATTTAAAAATACTGGTATTTTGAATATGTTTAGGATTTACTGTGAACTGAGAAATATTAGCATGCAATTAGCCTATTAGACAAAAAGTTAGTAGCTGGCTATTAAACTGATCTGCTAACTTTTTCTTAGAGATGTACTTTTTTAGTTTGGTGTTACCATTTGTACCAACATTAGCCTACTAAAAAAGCATTAGACCCCTTTCACACTGCCAGCGTTTTTCAGGCGCTACAGACGATTGCATTTTCGGATAGGGACTTTTCCCGACTGAAAAATAGAGAACATGCTCTCAATCTTTTGCTGGCTGGAATTCTGCTAACAAAAGACAGATGGAGCATACACACGGTCGCATTTTCCGACATCAAGCTCTCATCTGAGTTTTGCTGGAGGAATTTCTGATCGTGTGTACGCGGCATAAGGCCTAGTTTACACTTGATGCTGGGGGAGGGGGGTAAATATAAGTGATTAAGCTGTGGTTTTACCACCCACTGTAAGTAGGTTCAGTTTCTAGTCTGCCACTAGGTGGTTCTTTCCCAAAATGTGGTAATAAGGAATTATGTAATAGGGTGTTGGTCCCCTTTCAGACATGGCCTTCATGTGGCAATGTAATGGGTGGGGTTAGTGCCCATATACTGTATATGACAGAAGCCTTATGTGTTGAAAAATGGGAGCCACTTACTCAGAACTATGTATATGCAGCCAGCTACTGCCAGGGCCTTGTTCAGGGCTGAAGTCCCAGAAGAAGTGTACAATATTCAGAAGGTGCAGCTTCAGCAATCCTGTCTTTGATACAATATGCAGAGAGTCATAAACTGGATGTGTAGTGTCGAATGGGCCAGGTGAGAGTGAGTACTGATGACCCTGGGAGGAAAAGAGTGACAACTAAGAGCATATCCGGCTGGGTAGAGCTATGGAGTGGGACATAGTAGGAGAGACTGGTATACTATAGAAAGCACCTTGTTAATCTCGGCTGACAGAGCAAGATTCTTCACCTTGTTAATCTCATTTTGAATAGAGCAGAATGCTACAGAATCTAGTATATAGGGAGATGGGCCCCAACACTGTGGTGCTCCTAAGGAGAGAGGAGGTGCTATTGGGAAGATGGCTTATAAGTGATATGCAATGCCGCTTTCACAAATGACTGCTACAGCTTGTCCACTTTTGGCGCTGTATGGCAATGTATGCAAAAGACACCTGTTGTATGTATGTCTATGTGATGTGAATGTGAAAGCCATCTCTAAAGAAGAACAATAAAGGGGGAAATTATATCTTTTGTGTGGACATTCCTTTCTTATGAATATAAAGGCTAATGGCCGGGGATGTGGTGGATAGGGCCATGACAAGGAGTTGGGCGCAAGATGGCAGAGGCTTTCAGATAATAGTGGTGGGTGGTTGTCCTATCCAAGAGGAACTGGGGTGGGAGCTTGAGCAATTTGGTAGTAACAGTAGCCCCCTTACACCTCCCCAACTGCCTTCCTTAACCCAGCACAGTGATTGTAGGGGGTACACATGCTGCAGAAAAAGTTTTACCACTGTCTAGTTCAGTGGGCAGTACTGCCACTGAACGAGAACCATTTAAGCGAATGCGGCTGCTCTGCAACTGACCAGCATTAGCATGCAAACCACATGATTGCAGTTTGGTTGTTAGAGCCTACAGGGTTTAAACAGGTGGTGAGGTGGAGACATATCATCTCCCAGCCACCTGTCAAACACCCTCTAAAAATAGATCCACCCCACATCACTTTTTAGAGGGGCAGCTAAGGTTGCTGCAAATGTAAACAAGCCCTGACTCACAAGTGCAGTGAGTGATACAATGTTTTAAAGCTCAGTATCTACAGTATAATTATTTATCCTTTGTACCTGGACTTCCTACTGTGTTTTTTTCAAAGATTAATTTTTTTCTTTTAGAAAACCTAGCAAAATATCTAGGATTATATTTTGCTTGAAGCGGCACAAATAGTTACATCTTACGCAGATAGAGGAAATGCATTGCGGATATCATAACTAGAAACATACATAAACATATGTGACTGGAAGGGATGTGACAGTTTAAGGAATCCATAGCTTGCAGACACCATGATTAAGTGCAAATTGGTAGAGAAGCCCAGCATTTCTAATTACAAAATAGCATGTGAGACTCCATTCAAACATAACCTTCCAGCAAAGAATCCTGGACGTGTACAGCTATTCCAGATGTGCCTCTAGATGAAATAAATGCAGTGATTGTTAGCAGATTGATAGCAGAAGTGAATGACTGGAACCAAATTCAGAGATGTTAGATGGATATGGCACCTGCAGGCTCCATGACTGTGCTGACCGCCCAAGGGACCAACGCGTTTTACATTCAGACCATCTATCACGCATCTGTAAAACAAGAACCTGAAACACCAGTGGCAAGAATGAAAAACATGGTTTGATCATTGAATAAGCAAGATGATTATATCATAAATTAGACAAGGAATAGCCAGCGCCTAAGGAAAGGGTAAAATTCCTTTTTACACTGTGAGACTGAAATTATAGTATGACTTCTTCTAACTTAGTTTGCTGTTTACAAGAGAATAAAAGTGCACATTGATTGATTGATTAAGATATCATTATTATGTTCATAGAATATATACAGTATGTATGTGTTAGATGTTTTGTGTATCAACGGCCATGTCTCACACACATTTTTTGGGAATTTTAGTTGACAATTGTTGTAAATAAGGCTCAAAACCATAGGTTGGTTTTCAACAGAAACCCACAAAGAGACTTCTGTGCCAAGTAGTCTGCAGAATGCAAAAAGTGAATGTGGGACAGCAAACCTGACCAGCAAGTGAATTACTTGTTACATGGAAAACCTTCCTGATTGATCAATTGTAAAGGTGACTTCTTAGTGTTGGGCAATCATTTGGTGCCAACGTGTTTTCCAGCACAGGCCTGAATGTCTGGAAGTCATATGAAGTAGATATGCACCTTGTCTTTCAGGTGTGATATCTCTGTAAAGAAAAGAAAATTGTAAGCCAACCTAAACAGGAAGATGTTCACCGGCGATATATACCCACTGCACTCATAAAAATTATGACCTTTGGATGGGTGCAGCAGTAGAGATGCTCCGTTTACAGCAGAACTCCCGAACAGGGGAAAAGTTCTGCCCCTAACTGCGAACTCGATTGAAGTCTATGAGAGCCAAACATGAGAAATCAATAGTCCCCAAATTTAAGACTTATATGCAAGTAATTGGCCATAAAAAAGGGTATGGGTATCCAGGTAGTGCCCTGGGGGACATGTATCAATGCAAAAAAAAAAAATTAAAACAATTGTTTTTAAAGGAGCAGTGATTTTAATAATGATTAAAGTGAATCAATAAAAATGAAAAATGTTTTTAAATATAGTGTCTGGGGGGTCCTCTTAGTCTGCTTGTAAAGTAGGACATCTGCAGCATGTATAGAACATGTATAGAACATGCTGCAGAAAAAATTAAATTTCTAAAGAAAAAAAAAGTGAGTCACATTTAACGGTTGACTCGTGGTTGCAATTGCAGGCACCCAGTTTAAAAAAAAAATAAAGGCAAAAAAAAAACACCACGTCAAAAATGAGGCCCCCAGATCTCGGCCACCTGGCGAAGTCACACCTCCGCCAATGTCACAAGGGCAGCAGGCATTGAATCTACATCAGGGGGACATTGCTTTTTAAATTTTTTTTTAATAAAGGAATTGTCAAAAATCTGTCTACTGTTTTTATTTATTTTTGACACTTTTTTTGGTGAATGGGTAGGAGTACAATGTACCCCATACTCATTCACAAAGGGGGGACTGGGATCTGGGGGCCCCTTTGTTAAATGGGGGTTCCAGATTCCAATAAGCCCCCTGCCCACAGACCCCCACGACGATAGCCCAGGGTTGTGGGGAAGAGAACCTTGTCTCCATCAAAGCACCCATCCCCTCATGTTAAGGGCATGTGGCCTGGTATGTTTCAGGAGAGGGGGTGCTGCCCACCAAGTCAAACCTTAGACTGCAGCGAGATGTCATTCATTTAGCAAGTGTATTACTATGACTGCTAAATGTGACATCTTTCCACTCAGGCAGGTTGTTAGAAAGCAAGTAGTCACTGGCTTCCTAGCAACAAGTGGTGCATCCCTGCATGATAGATTCAGCTGTCAACTGGGGCTTATTATCTGACAGCTAAATGTAAACAAATTGTTGTGGTATCCAAATAATTTGATCTAAAGCAGAATTTCTTTGTATTGTCACTAACGTTACCCAACTTTTCAGTGATGCACCGAAGACCCAGTCAACAATACATGAGATAATTGCTACTTGGCAACACCTTATAAAATCAGTTAAAGGGAGACCACCATCACATTTTTCTTTAGTCAATAAAGTGTAGGACAATCAAGGTCATTGGCACCTTCAGATATACTTAATAATGAGAGATCTTAATGGTCTGAAGTAGACTGGGTGAATAATGAATTGGGAGCATTTAATATTTGTATAATATTTTTAGAAGTACCATTTTTATTACGTTTTTCTTTTCCTGCCTACACATAAGGGGAAAAAAAACTGACATGGCTTCTAACCCTCCATTATTATTTATATCCAAAATAAAAAAGTAAGTTTTGTGTTGGTTACACTTTAAAGTAATTTTTGTTGTGATATTTGACAAAGTCATTGCTATATATTTGGACATCTCTGTTTCGTCATCATTCTCCGATGTTCTTGAAAGTGTCACTCTGGTATCCATCTGCCAAACCTTCAATTTGGTGACACTCCTCTCCTAACAGCTTAAGTTCCACACCTTTGTCCATTCATAATCAGCTTCTGTCTTGAGAAAATGTTTGCCAAAGATATCTCCAAAGATGTTTGTTAAAAAGTAAAGTATTCCCATTACATATTACACATGTTCTATCAAGGGATTAGACCATTGTGATATGCATGTACCGTATATACTCGAGTATAAGCTGAGTTTTTCCAGCACATTTTTTGGGCTGAACCCCCCCTCGGCTTATACTCGAGTGAGGGTCTCAAGTGAGGGTCTCGAGTGAGGGTGCAGCCTCACTGTGCCCATCTGCAGCTGGACCTTTGATAACTAAAACAGCAGGTGTCTCCCGTTGTGTCATGCAGTCTGTTTGGCGGCCGTCCATTGTAACAAAGCCCCGCCTCTTCCTCGTCCATGATAGACGGAACACTGAACACTGATACAATACTGGGAAACTGTATCAGTGTTCCGTCCATCACAGATGAGGAGGAGGCGGGGCTTTGTTATAGTGGACGGCCACCGAACAGACTGCTTGACACAGTGGGAGACACCCACTGTTTTAGATATCAACGGTACAGCTGCAGATGGGCACAGTGAGGCTGCAGATGGGCACAATGAGGCTGCAGATAGGCACAGTGAGGCTGCAAATGGGCACAGTGAGGCTGCAGTAGATGGGCACTGATGATACAGGTGGGAACAGTGAGGCTGCAGATGGGCACAGTGAGGCTGCAAATGGGCACAGTGAGGCTGCAAATGGGCACAGTGAGGCTGCAGGTGGGCACAGTGAGACTGCAGATGGGCATTGTTTACCCAGTAGCTGTTGCATTTCCTACCCTAGGCTTATACTCAAGTCAATATGTTTTCCCAGTTTTTTGTGGTAAAATTAGGTGCCTTGGCTTATATTCGGGTTGGCCTATACTCGAGTATATACGGTACATTGCAAAAAAGTGAAGTGGGGGGCGCTAGACCACTAATTAATACTTATGTCAATGTATAGTGGATGGACATATCCATAAAAAAACCTTAAGTGTAACAGTGCCACTGTACCTCTTAAAAAACTTTTGTGCATCTATATTGAATAGTGATGTACAAATAGTGCATATATCAAATAATTAAACTTGCAACCATATATTTACTACATGTGCTGAAACAGAAAAATATTTGGAACTGTTGAAAAAAACCACAACTGAAAGTCCAATGTGCAAAACAAAAAAATATAAAAATATGAAAAAGTGCTTCTTCCACTGTAGAGATGAACCACCTTCACCGACTACACTGTACAATCAAAGTGCTCTGTAAGTGGATGTCTGCTTACCAGAAGTTGTTGACCTTATTAATTAAAAGAAGGTCAAGTATAGCCTTTAGCAAGAATAAACTCGCTGCAACTAGATAGTTGAGCCGTGTGGGAAACCTTTCCTCTCCCCCATTGTGGGTAACCAGAAATCTATGTAGGAAGGATACAAAAAACTAGAATAGTGTAATCCCATTTATTGGATAGTAGAATAAAATCAAAAGCCAAGTGGCTGCCTACATTAAAAAGTGCCCTCGCCCAGCACTGATGCTGTTGCTCTCATCTGTAATTGAAAGCCCCGCTCTACGTGTAGTAACCGGAGTGCACTCCACCGCCAGCTGCCGACAACCAGAGGGACCAGAATTGTGAACCAGATCGCTTAACCAGGCATGCCTGGACGTATGTTTCATATCACATCTTCAGGAGGCCTGAAGGGCCTGGTATGGAATTTAGGGGGACCCCCACGTCATTTTTATTTTTAAATTTTGGTTCAGGGTTCCCCTGTGGGGAATTCCCATGCCGTTTTTATCAATGAACTTTTATGTGTATTGTCGGACCGGCAATTCATTAATAGCCGCGAGTAGTTTTAAATGACTTTTTTTCCTTTGAAATGTCATTTTGCTGTCAGACTGTTCTAAACACGGGAAACATGTGCCCCTTTACAGGCATACTATAGACACGCCCCAGGTACGAAATTTAAAGGAATATTACACTTTTATTGTTTCACTTTAAGCATTTTTAAAATCACTGCTCTCGAAAAAACGGCCGTTTTTAAAACTTTTTTTTGCATTGATGTCCCTTGGGGCAGGACCCAGGTCCCCAAACACTTTTTATGACAATAACTTGCATATAAGCCTTTAAAATGAGCACTTTTGATTATTCATGTTCGTGTCCCATAGACTTTAACGGTGTTCGTGTGAGCAAATTTTTTGCCTGTTCGCACGTTCTGGTGCGAACCAAACAGGGGGGTGTTCGGCTCATCCCTATTTGCAAGTGCAGTTCCTCCAGAGCTTAGTAAATGAGGGGGAGCTCTGCTGACCTCCATCATCAAATCATGTGCAAGCAAAAATTCAGTTTTTGTATTTTCCTTGCATGTGATTGGGTATGCTTTATAAAGTGAAGCTTTACATTATTTACTAAGCTCTGGAGAAACTGCACGTGCAAAGTTCACAGTCTATTTGCCTTTAGTAAATCAACACCAATGCTTCTGTGTTTTTATCCAAATTTAGGTTTCTATGCATTACTGTTGAGAAACTACTGATCCAAAAAGGTACATACTACTCCAAATCGACTATTATATTTTTACATTCCTTAAAAGTGATTGTAAAGTCTAATTTTTTTCTATACAAATAACAAACATGTTACACCCTCCTTCTTTGTGCAGTAGATTTGCACAGAGCAGCCCCAATCGTCCTCTTCTTGGGTCCCTCTTCGGTGCTAATGTCTGCTATCAGCTGATGTCACAGAGCCAGTCCAGCCACTGCAGAGATTCTGACAATAATGTCGGGACCCACTCAGATGCCTGATCAGCAGCTGATTCAGGCTCTCAGTACACTGCTGAGAGCCTGAGCCAGCCACTCCCACACCCTCCACATTCAGGCACTCCAGTGAAAGCAATATATAGGTGTGGAGCCAAGAACTGAGCGATCAGAAGTCTTTGAGCGCTCAGTTCTCGATGTAGAGCTGGCAGAGGACAGCTGCAGCATCGGATCAATGCTGCAGCCATATTGGTGAGTATTAAAGTGGTTGTAAAGACAAAAGTTTTTTTATCTTAATGCATTCTATGCTATATAATGAATGTGATCAGAACCTGATGCTTGCTATACCTGATGAAGGATCTTAATAGATCCAAAATATTGTTATCTTTGTTATTTTGATTTCTCCTTGATGAGATTTTTACTCTTTAGGCTGGGTTCACACCTGTGCTCCATTCCAGCGCACAGCAGGGGTCCGGTGCAGCCTGGTTCGCCATTTGAGGTCAGGTTTCAGCCCAAATTTTTTTTTGCTGAATTCAGACCTGAAATGGACCAAAAGACACACAGTGTCTTGTGCAAAGCGCACCAGACCCACTGCGGAGATATGTGAACCGGCTCTATAGAGAGCAGGTCAAAATCTCCTGCTATTGCGAATTGGATGTGGAGAGTCCGCATCCAATTTGCAATGGTGTTAACCGAGCCTTAATAAATATACAAGGTGCTGCAGGTTGGATTGTTTTGTGTTTTTTTATATATATAGTGCCTTGAAAAAGTATTCATACCCCTTAAAATTTTCCACATTATGTCTTGTTGCAACCAAAAACAAAAATGTATTTTATTGGGATCTTTTTGTATTTTTTGGGGGATAGACCAATACAAAGTGTCACATAATTGTGAAGTGGAAGTAAAATAATAAATGGTTTTCAACATTTTTTACAAATAAATATCTGAAAAGTGTGGTGTGCATTTTTATTCAGCCCCCTTTACTCTGATACCCCTAATTAAAATTTAGTGGAACCAATTGCCTTCAGAAGTCACCTAATTAGTAAATAGAGTCCACCTGCGTGTAATTTAATCTCAGTATAAACACAGCTGTCCTTTGAAGCCCTCAGAGGTTTGTTAGAGAACCTCAGTGTCAGGGCTGGGCTTAGCCCTCCCTTCTCAGTGCTCAGCTGTCAGATAATTGCCAGCACTCATCGTTCCACAGTGCCTCACTTGGTGATTGTTTCCTGTTTGTCAGCCAGCCCCTTCTGGCTATTTAAACTGCCTGGTTCATTTCTCTCATGCCTTTGCCTTGGTCAACATATCTTAAGATTCTCTGCTGTGTTCCTGTTAAAGACTTGCCTGGCTGACGTCCCTTCTGGTTACTGTTTGCTGTCTCCGATGATCTCTGGCTTCCTGATTTACTGGCTTGCACTGACTACCCACTTTGATTATCGAACCCTGGCTATGTGCTGACTAAGTTTACTATTTGTGCCATTTTTACCACTATATTAAAAGGTGTGATTTTTACTGCATTTTCTGTCTCCGTCTGATTCGTGGTTCCTGAAACTCAGTGAACAAACAGCATCATGAAAGCCAAGGAACACACCAGACAGGTCAGGGATAAAGTTGTGGAGAAGTTTAAAGTAGGGTTAGGTTAAAAAAAAAATATTCCAAGCTTTGAACATCTCACAGAGCACTGTTCAATCCATCATTCAAAAATGGAAAGAGTATGACACAACTGAAAACCTACCAAGACATGGCCATCCACCTAAACTGACAGGCCGGGCAAGGAGAGCATTAATCAGAGAAGCAGCCAAGAGGCCCATGGTAACTCTGGAGGAGTTGCAGATATCCACAGCTCAGGTGGGAGAATCTGTTCACAGGTCAACTATTAGCCGTGCACTCCACAAATGTGGCCTTTATGGAAGAGTGGCAAGAAGAAAGCCATTGTTAAAAGAAAGCCATAAGAAGTCCTGTTTGCAGTTTGCGAGAAGCCATGTGGGGGACACAGCAAACATTTGGAAGAAGGTGCTCTGGTCAGATGAGACCAAATTGAACTTTTTGGTCTATAAACTGATGTGGTGACGCAGAGTCACGGCCTCCCCCTCCATACACCCACTAAGAGGTCATAAGGGGTAGTAACAAGTGGAAGTGGGAGGTTCTGGATGCCGGGACTCTGCATCATGTCTCCTCCTGAAGCACATGACACCATTAGACCTATTGGAATGGAATCATTTGAAAGAGAGGCTTGGAAGGCACTCAGCATCATGTCTCCTCCTGAAGCACATGACACCATTAGACCTATGGGAATGGAATCATTTGAAAGAGAGGCTTGGAAGGCACTCAGCATCATGTCTCCTCCTGAAGCACATGACACCATTAGACCTATGGGAATGGACTCTGCATCATGTCTCCTCCTGAAGCACATGACACCATTAGACCTATGGGAATGGAATTATTTGAAAGAGAGGTTTGGAAGGCATTCAGCATCATGCCTCCTCCTGAAGCACATGACACCATTAGACCTATGGGAATGGAATCATGTGAAAGAGAGGCTTGGAAGGCACTCAGCACCACGTCTTCTCTTGAAACACATGACACCATTAGACCTATGGGAATTGAATTACATGAAAGAGAGGCTTGGAAAGCACTCGGGTCCGCCATTTTGGATGACCCCGGAAGTGCCAATGCAAACAAGCCTGGGAGCTGGATTCTCATCAGAGGGGTCCTTGTCCCTATATAAAGGAGTCTGGCTGCAGTGGGCAAGTACCCCAGACGAAGTCTTGTATGACGAAACGCGTCAGGAGGACTCCACTGCCGCCATTTTACTTGCAAGCGCTTTTTATTCTGAAATGTAAGTGTTTTTCCTTTTGATAAATTTTTTATGGTTTACGGAATTACGCTATGAGCCCCTTCTTCATTACATGTGGGTAATGTCCGTTGGTGTCTGAGCTTCCATATGAAGAAGACCTCTTTGGGATAGCAACGTTACAACTTCACCATTCACCAGCCCTTGGTTCCCTACCTTCATTGCCAGTGAGCAATCCAAGCCTGTTTGACCCATATAGCGTATGCTAGGTGGGTCCCAACTTTCTGGTAAGCCTCCAGGCAACCTAGGTGGCGGTTTTGCACAAGTGTTTGTCAGCACATGTTGGATTACATACAGAAATCTCTCACGAGTATATGTTTTGGAATTTATCACCATTGCAAAATTTATGTTCATCGTACCTGCACATTCAGTTTTGGACTTTATTGCCATTTTTACATCCTGTTATCACTTTTGGTGACCCTAAGGCTTTATAACATAAGTGTTCTATATGTATGAATGTTCACAAAGTATACAAAACACTATCTTTTCACAATTCATTTTGCTATTATATGTGGTATAGCAATATTCTCTTTCTCATTCTTTAGCGCTACACTTGGTTACATATGATTTATTACAAATTTTCTATTTGTTGTGTTAGCTGCTTACATCTATGACTTTTTTGGAGTAAGCGCATGGTTTATAGGTTTTTTATGCACACTTTTCACATATTTATTTGTAAAACATTGTGAAAACCATTTATCATTTTCCTTCCACCTCACAATTATGTGCCACTTTGTGTTGATCTATCACATAAAATCCCAATAAAATACATTTACATTTTTTGGTCGTAACATGAAAAAATGTTGAAAATTTCATGGGGTGTGAATACCTTTTCAAGGCACTGTGTGTGTGTTTGTGTATATATATATATATATATATATATATATATATATATATATATATATATATATTTATATATATATATATACATATACACTGTTGCTCTTGTGTGTCTGACTGAAACCTTAAAGTGTAAGTAAACCCCCCTATCGTTTTCAGCCAAGGAATCTGCCATCTTTGTCTCTGTTTAATCTACTAACTGCCATGATGCGGCACATGTGGTCAGTGATGACAACAGCCATTGGATGGTTTGACGGTTTGGTTGAGAGTGCAACCGATGGGAGTGTTACATTTTTACATTTTAAAGTTTTTTTAAACTGGTAAATGGATGGGTTTACATCCGCTTTAAACTCTGAACCATAGTTCTGCAAACTTCTACCCTGCCCATGAAAACATTAAAATAATTATTTGCTAGTTTGTTCTAACGCTAAAGATTTAGAATTATGGGGCGTGGCCAGGACCGGCATGTGAGAAGAAGTGCTTCTCACAGCTCCACTCCAGCACATTCAACCGATCCTTTCCCAGCAGCGATCCGGACCCAAAAAACGGCGTTCCAGCTGGCTACTGACCCGCTCACCCTCCCGGACCACCGGCCCTGTGCACAAGGGTGAAAGCAAGGAAAAAGGAGGAAATTATGACCTCCTAAATCCAAGATGGCGCCGTCGCGGCCCTGGCACAGCGCACACCGAGGGGAAGTGAAAAATACAAAGATGCGGCTAGCAAGAAGGCACAGAGGCTACAGGGTAAGGAATACCCAAGACACATGGTGTACTATGCCCAAAAGCTAGGGGGGCACCGGACACAAGAAGCAAGGGGGTCTGCTGCACTGTCCCAGGAAGAGGCACATGAGATAGGAGAGCTGGACACATTGTACACTGATATGCAGGGAGAGGCAGACGCTGCAGCAGAGTGGCCCCCCCTCTCCACACAGACACAGACAGTGAAGATCCTGAGCAGCCAACCTTAGCTGATATACTTAAAGCTGTGCACGTTTGCACAGCTTCTGTGAACACTCTTAAAGAGCAATTTGGAGGGCTGAGAAAGGATGTATCCCTGTTGAGACAGGACTTGCAGAAAATTAGAGAGCGTACGACTGCAGTGGAAAGCAGAGTGAGTGATATTGAAGACAAATTCCCGCCAGTGGCTCGAGAGGCACATGCGGCCTATCAACTTGCTAAAGATACCAATAACAGAGCAGATGATATGGAAAATCGCTTAAGATGCAACAACGCATTGTAGGCCTGCCAGAGAAAATGGAGGGAAGGGATGCTACCATGTTTGTAGAGACCTGGTTGGTGGAGATATTTGGAAGAGAAGCCTTTTCCCTATTCTTTACAGTGGAGAGGGCACACCGCACACCAGGTCGCCCGCCACAACCGGGAGCCCCCCCAGACCCATCCTTGCCTGGCTTATGCATTACAGAGACAGAGAAGTGGTTTTGAGGAATACACGAGAAAAGGCTCATTTCCAGGTGAACGGGGTCAGAGTGTCGTTCTACCCCGACTTCTCCGCAGAGGTACAAAAATGCAGGGCCAAGTTCTCAGATGTGAAAAGGCGCCTACGGGCTCTGCAGCTTCCATATCCCATGCTGTACCCGGCTAAGCTGAGAGTCACCGCTGACAGACAGGCCCATTTCTTTGAATTAGCCCAAGATGCAGCCAGGTGGCTAGACCGTAACGAACAGGCCTTAAGACACCGAGACAGAGAAGATGGAGACAGACCCGCCTGGCATGCATAGTCTTGATAACTTCTGGAGTCCCATAATACTGCATTGCAGTGGACTTGTTTGTAGCTCACTTATCCCCCTTTGGATGGTGCTGATATTCCCCTCTGGATCCTGCAGTTTTTATTACCCACACTTTTTTACTTTGGGGAATGTTTTAGCTTTATGCTGCTGGGAACCTTGATATCGCTACGCGAACAGTGAGCTATCTTGTGAAGTAGGCAAGAGAAAATATGTTCTTTCCACGTGAGAGATAAAGCAAGCAAGCCACGTTGGCTTTGGTTTCAACTTCATTTATATGGGCGTGTCCCGTTGGCAGCCTGGTTTTTTGTTTTTTTCTTTATATTTTTTTTGCTTATACCAAGGAATACACTACCGAAGAATTCTTTATTGGAAATGCTGCACTATACCAATTCTTACTACCGACGTCATTGACTTGAGAACCAAGTTTGAACTTCCTCACCGGAAGCGGTATATGCTGTCAAAGACCCCACCGCATCTCCAGGGGGAGGATCCCCCACTCCCACTTTGCCCTGCAGACTCAGATAGGTCCAGGAGCTTTATTGGACTGAACCTTATACTGCATCGTTCCTTAAAGCCATGCACCGTTTTGCCTAATGGCTGAACTGCCAATAATCTCTTGGAATGTTAGAGGCTTAGGCTCCCCACTTAAGCGTATGATGATCTCCACATGTTTGAAAAAATATCATCCTATGATTTTGTGTATGCAAGAGACCCATTTAACGGCCGAAACTAACTGTTGTCTTAAGTATGCCTGGGTGGGGAAAGCATATCACTTCACCCACACCTCATATTCAAGGGGTGCGAGTGTAATGATCCATGGTTCTGTAGATTTTCAAGAATTTGATGTATGCATAGATAATGAAGGAAGATACGTTTTCTTGCATTGTAGAGTTGGAAAGTTGAACTGTATACTGGCGTGTGTGTATGTGCCCCCGCCGTTTACGGCGGCGGTACTCCGTTTACTGCTGACTTACCTAGAGAGTCGACCGGATCTGCCATTGCTGATAGTGGGGGACTTTAATTGCTGGTTGAGTCCTTCCGCGGACAGGCACCCCAGCTCCGGGGTCTCTGTCACGCCGAGGGATTCTCCATTGCTTAGATTGCTCAATGAGGTCGGCTGGGTGGATATATGGTGACAAAGGAACCCGGGCGAAAAACAATTCTCATGTTTCTCCAAGACTCATGGGACGTTGTCCAGAATTGATTTAGCTGTGGGCAACCTTGCCATGCTCCCATCCGTCTCGGAAGTGCTGTATAAGCCACGTAGTGTTTCAGATCACTCACATCTAGTGATTAGCCTGATCATATCCCCGAAATCCGGGCTACCTAGAGCCCCATGGAAATTTAACGCCTTCTGGCTAAAATTATTTCTATCCCACAGTGAGATGGAGCGGAGCATGGGAGAATTTCTGAGCGCCCGGGAATTCCTGCAGTCCCCGATGGAACAATGGGGTGCTTTTAAGGCTTGCTCATTTCAGAGATAGGCAAGGTAAAGAAGAATTCATCAGAACATAAGGAGGAACTTGAAAGGCAGGTAGTGGCTCTGGAGGAGACTTATGTACAAGCCCCGACTGACTCCGTTAGGGAGGCATGGCAGTCAGCTCAATGTGCTTACGAGCGGCTGCTATCCTCTACGGCGGAGAAAAAGCTATACTTCTCCAGATTGGCATTTTACGAGGAGGGAGAAAGTACTGGGCATCTTCTGGCCAAGATAGCTAACTCTCAACAGTGCTCCCCTGTAATAGGAGCCATTAAAACATCTGAGGCTAGGTTGGTAAGCTCCCCTGACCTTATATTGATGGAACTGGCCAAGTTCTATGAGAGTCTGTATCTTCCAACGGGGCGATATACCCCGGAGGAACTGGCAGATTATTTTCAGGACATTGACTTCCCACAACTCACAAAGGGCCAAAAAGAGGATCTTGATGCTCCCCTCACCTTGGACGAACTACAAACGGCACTAGCGGCATTCCCCAACTGTAAGGCCCCCGGGGCAGATGGGATACCCATAGAGGTTTATAAGCAATACGCTGACATACTTTTACCTAAGTTACTAATGGTGTTTAACGCTGCCAGGGAAAAAAGAGGTTTACCCCCCTCTATGAACACAGCCAACATAGTACTCATACTGAAGCCCGGAAAGGACCCGACAGATCCTGGTTCATATAGGCCCATATCTCTCTTGCAGAGTGATATTAAGCTTTTAGCTAAGGTCCTTGCGCTGAGGTTGAATGGGGCCATTACAGCCATCATTCACCCTGATCAGGCGGGGTTCATGCCCAATAAGTCAACGGCAGTAAACTTAAGACAGCTTTACCTGAATATGCAATCCGCGGTGCATAATGTGGGACAGAGGGCTCTGCTCTCACTGGATGCTATGAAGGCTTTCAATAGCGTAGAGTGGGAGTACTTGTGGAGAGTTCTTAAAAGCTTCGGCTTTGGAGATGTTTTTATCTCGTGGGTGCGTCTACTGTACCACAACCCGCAGGCAGCTATCCGGGCATCTGGGGCTATGTCGCACACTTTCAGTTTGGGGAGAGGCACGAGACAGGGGTGTCCTTTATCACCCCTGCTTTTCACGCTAGCCATAGAACCCCTAGTCAATAAAGTAAGAGCCAACCCTAATATTGTCGGATTTCGATACGGAGACAAGCAGGAGAAATTGATGCTATACACTGACGATACCATGATCCTGCTTGGAGACGTAGACAAATCTCTCACAGAAGCTATGTCCACCATAGTGGAGTTTGGAAGATACTGGGGACTCCTGATTAACTGAACCAAATCCTCCCTGATGCTTATTGATGAAGGGGGTACTCAATAACAGTGCGGTGCCTCTAACCACCTTGTTCAGATACTTAGGTATTCAGGTGACGCCTAGAATCAGAGACTACGGGAGATTAAATATATCCCCATTGCTACAAAAATTTAGAGAACGGATTAAAACATGGAATTCACTCTGTCTGTTGGTAACAGGCAAGGTGAATTTGATTAAAATGATTCTTATGCCCCAACTGTTATATGTACTTCATAATGCACCCATGTTAGTGACCCTAAAGATGTTTAGAATTATTAATTCCCTATTTAGACTACTTATATGGAGGAGGCACTCTGCAAGGATTAAACTCCAACGTCCTAAGGAGGGCCCCCTCTTCCCAATCCCTGGCTCTACTATATAGCTGCGCAGCTGTAGCAACTGATTGGTACAATGCACACTGGCGCAGAGAAAGAGAGAACTATACGCAGTTCCTCAGAACTAGTAATGTTTCACACAGTTAAAAAAGACTCGGTTCCGACAGCCCCGGAGGCGTTAGATTTTGGCAAACCAAATAAGAAATACCCGACCTATGACCTAATCCAAAAAATATGGTCCAAGACTAAATATATGCAGGGTGTGACAGGTTTTACGGACTACAGTCCAATATGGTTCAATGAAACATACCCAGAATTAGCCAAGATGCAGCATGGGGCGATATGGAGGAGATATGGAGTACTATATATCAGGGAGATTTGCCAAAACGGGAAACTGCATTCATTTGAGAACTTGCAGAGGCTATTTGAGTTACCACAGTCCAATGCGGTTTTACTACATGCAATTAAAGCATGCAGTGGTGGCACAGAGTAAATCCTCGGATTGGGTCTCTTCACCAACACCCGTGTTTAATGTGATTGCAGGGGCTAACAATACTAAGGGTTTTATATCACAGTGTTACAGTATGTTACTACAAAACTTTCTAAATAAACATCCTCTAGGAATGCTGGCCAAGTGGGAGAGGGATGTTGGCCCGATGGATGGAGATCAGTGGGAAGAGGTGTTGCAGGCTGTGCCCACATGCTCCCTAAAGGTTACACAAAGATTGACACAATTGTATATCATATTACGAGTATATTATACCCCTCACAGATTATATGCTATGGGTCTTCGACTCACTCCACTTTGTACCAGATGCAAAAGGGAACATGGGGACCTGATCCACCTGCTGTGGAGGTGCCCAAAGCTTCACCCCTACTGGAAAGGGGTGGTGGACACTGTTAATGGGGTATTTCAGGTCACGTTACCTACAGACCCCAAGCACTGTCTGCTCAATGTGTTAGATGAGTTGGGGTGGGAGGAAAATACCAAAGTGGCAGTTACTAAAGCTATATTCGTGGCACGTAAACTAATAATGGCACACTGGATTTCAGAAGAGCCTCCTGCTCTTAAAGAATGGATTAATGCTGTGGGGGAAGTGTTAAGAAAGGATAAAGTAATTTACCAACATAGAGGCTGCCCGCAGAAGTTCGAGAAACTCTGGGGACCATGGCTGAATGTTCCTGGGCTTGCCCCAGTGGATTTGGTCGTGGGCAGATTGCTGGGTTTGGGGGTATGAGGTACTAAATGTCAAGCAGATAGAGCCTCTTTTGTTCGGTATAGTTCCTTACATGGCTTACTTTTTCCCTTTGTTTATGCTGATGCTGGGGTCTACAAATGGATTATAATATGTCCATGAAATAAACAGTCTGACAATGTTTGGTTAGGTCGGTGACTTAAGAAATGTTGGTTAAATAATACAGTCCGCAGTGTATACAAATGTGATACACCTCATGGCAGAATGTATTACTGATTATACTTGTGAAGTCGGTATGTGTATGTTTTTACATGTTTTTCTCAATAAAATTTTTCTTTGGATAAAAAAAAAAAAAATTTTGAAATATCTTTAAGGGTTAGGCATGAAGATAAAACTTTTGAGATTTGATAATGTATTTAAAATGTGATATAATAAATATAGCTTGAAATCATCTTAACTCATGCTGCTATCATTAAAAAAGGAATCATAATAAATCACCACTGTTTCCATTACTAAACAGCATGCCTTAAAGTAAAAACTGTTGAAATAAAAATGTTTTTTTAATAATGTTTTAAAGAAAAATTCACAAAAAAAACCCTTTCAAGTTGAAAAAAAGAAAAAAGGATAACAAATTAAAGGAAAATCACTGTACATTAGAATCACCTGTTCTTAATTTTATGGATTTGTTCTTCTTTTCCAGACTTCTGTTCCCTAAATGTTCCCAAATGTTATTTATCTTCTAAATTTCTTTTGAACAATTTTTTTTTTTTTTAATCTTGGCCTGACAGAAGGTCACCTTTTCAATTATTCCTTCATTAGGAAGCACTGTCAGAGTCCAGTCTAGACTGTTTTACAATGTTTAGGACAGTGTCCAGTTCAAATTCTCTGTACTACTCTGAACATCCATTAAGGAAAGTTGTTACTTTCCCTGTTCCTGGCAGAGATTAAAAAGCTCAGTGCAGTACACTGCTTGGCAGTTGTTTTGGGCCCCCCATACAGAAATAAGAATAATGTCTGTTTTTTTCTGATTTTCAACAGCCATAGCCAACACAAGCAAATAGCACTTCATTGCCACATGGATTTACAATTATTGCAAAGTGATTCTCATCAAGGTATATTAATGGTAGCAAATTCTATTGCCATCCTAATTTCTATGAGGCAATGTTTTACTATGTGAATTGAGGGATCTATTTGCCAGGGAGTATTAGGTTTACTTTGTCATTCAGACTGCACACTATAAAAGTTTCACTTTAACTCATAATAATGCATGCACGTGGAAGTTCAGATTAAATAGTAAAATAAATCAAGTGATGTCACTTTTTCTGGTGTTCCTAATATATGCCATTCTATGCTATTATTTAATCACCAGCCAAAGCAGGATAGAAACTGTTCTGCAATGCAGAAAGAGATACAGTTGGTAAGAATTTCATCAAGTCCCTTCTTTCAAATTTAAAGATAATCCCTAAATATGTGAGAGTTATATTATGTAATGTTTTAAATAAATCAGCATTTCTGCAATGTGGGTTATGCACTTCCAGCTAAACAAAATGTACTAGACTTATGCCTCGTACACACGATTGGACTTTCCGACAACAAAACCGTGGATTTTTCTTCGAAGGGTGTTGGCTCCAACTTGTCTTGCATACACACGGTCACACAAATGTTGGCCAACAATTACGAACGTAGTGATGTACAATGCGTACGTGATATCTCCATTACGAATGCTAGTTTTACAAGACCGAGCTTCCAGCTCGTCCTTGATTCTGAGCATGCGTGTTTGTACTTTGAACTTTTGTCCAACGGACTTGTGTACACATGATCGGAAAATCTGACAACACACATTTGTTGGCGGAAAATTTGAGAGCATGCTAGCCAACATTTGTTGGTAGAAAGTCCAACAACAAATGTCTGATTGAGCATACACGGTCGGATTTTCCGCCAACAAGCTCACATACAACATTTCCTGTCGGAAAATCCGAACGTGTGTACGGGACATTAGACTTGCATGCACACTCAAAAACAGCTAAAAAAAAAGCACAGGATAAAAAAAATGCTAGTGCTCTTTGCCAACGTTTTTGCTGTGTTCAGCAGCGTTCTCAAAAGTGTTTAGGAGCAGTAGCATTTTGGTTAAGTAGTGGGTGGCTGCTGGCAAGCCAGCCTGCCATGTCCTTAACAATGGACTCATCAGCTGTCAGCGGGATTCCCCACTGATACCTGAATGTACAGTAAACAATTGCTGGCAAAAAAAATTAGAAAAAAAACAAGCTCTTCGGGTCTATTATGGATTTTAAGGGGATCCCCCACCAAAACTTTAAAAAATAAATGGCGTGGGGTCCCCCCCAAAATCCATACCAGACCCTTATCTGAACATGCAGTCTGGCAGGCCAAAACCCCAACCCTTTGTGTTGCCATCAATTGGGGGCATGCTGGATCAATGACATCACAAGGGGGCAAGGTCATCTGGTGACATCAGGGGGTGGCCTCGCCCCTTAGTTTAATTAGCGGTGGGAGGCGGCAGAGCTGTCAAGTGACAGGAGCCCTCCATTCGGTGCAGACCTTTTTTTTTTGGGTCATCGAGATTGATGATAAATCTACACTGGGGGGCATTGGAATTTTTTTTTTTTTTTTAATAAAGGACATGTCAAAAACTGTGTGTGCTTTTATTTACTTTTTGATACTTTTTTGGTGAATGAATAGGGGTACATTGTACTCTATACTCATTGTTAAAGAGGGCTTCCAGATTCTGATAAGTCACCCTTCACAACCCCACAACCACTGGGCCAGGGTTATGGGGAAGATGCCGTTTTTCTCATCAACATGGGGACAGGGTGCTTTGGGAGGGAGACCCCCTACCCCAAAGCACCTCCCCATGATGAGGACATGTGGCTTAGTATGGATCAGGAGGGTGGAGCACTCGCTTGTTCCCTCCCTTTCCTGGCCTTCCAGGCTGTAGGGTTGAATAAGGGTCAGGTATGGATCTGGGGGGGAACCCAACTCCATTAAAAAAAAAAATTTGGCATGGAGTTTCCTCAAAATCCATACCAGACCTAGGGGTCTGGTATGGATTTGGGAGGAATCCCGCTTTTTTTTTTCTCAATTTTTTTTGCTGGCATGGCTTGTTTTTACATTGAGCAGCCAGTGGTGAAACCCAGTCATAGAAACCGAGTCATCGGTTGTTAACCACTTCCCGCCCGGCCTATAACAGAATGACGGCTGGGAAGTGATCCTTTTATCCTGACTGGGCGTCATATGATGTCCAGCAGGATAACATGCCGGCATTAACACCTGTCAGTACCTCCCCAATCAGTGCTGCACATCAGTGCCATCTATTAGTGTCATCAATGCCACCTGTCAGTGGCAATCAGTGCCGCCTATCAGTGCCTATCAGTGCCGCCGGGCATTGCCCATCAATGCCGCCTGTCAGTGCCCATCAGTGCCACCTGTCAGTGCCCATCAATGTCGCCTGTCATTTCCCACCAGTGCTGCCTGTCACTGCCCATCAGTGCTGCATATCAGTGCCATCTATCGGTGCCCATCAGTGCTGCATATCAGTGCCGCCTAACAGTGCCCATCAATTCTACATAGCAGTGCCTCCTCATCAGTGCCCATCAGTGCCACCTTATCAGTACGAACTCATCAGTGCCCATCGGTGCTGCCTCATCAGTGCCCATCAGTGTTGACTCATCAGTGCCTGTCAGTAAAGGAAAAAACAAAATTTTATAACAGAAACAAAGAAAAACATTTTCTTTTTCAAATTTTTTAATTTGTTTAGCAAAAAATAAAAACCGCAGAGGTGATCAAATACCACTAAAAGAAAACTCTATTTGTGGGAAGAAAATGATAAAAATTTAGTTTGGGTACAGTGTTGTATGACAGCGCAATTGGCATTCAAATTGCAACAGCACTGAAAGCTCAAAATTGTCCTGGGCAGGAAGGGAAGAAAGTGCCTGGTACTGAAGTGGTTAAGGACGCAGCGGCCAGCTTCCTGGCCTACTCCTTAACCACTTGCCGACCACTGCACGACGATGTACGTCGACAGAATGGCACAGGCAGGCATATGGGCATACCTGTACGTCCCTGCCTCCCAGCGGGCGGGGGGCCAGATCGCCCCCCCCAGTGCCTGCGGCGTTCGGCTTCATTGCAGGAGTGATCTGTGCTGAGGGGGAGGCCACCAATTCATGGCCACCGCCTAGCGATTACTCCTGACGAATGAGAAGCTTCTTCTGCTTCTGAACTGTAAACAGAAGAAGAGGAAGTGATATCATCTCTCCTTGTGGAGCCTTTTCGTTCCGAGAAAAGAAGGCATCAATGTGAGTTACATAGGCACATAAACCCCCCCCCCCGATCACCCCCCATCACCCTCCCTGCACCCCCAGTCACAGTGTCACCGATTGCAGTGTTTATTTTTTTACTGATCACTGCATTTGGTGTCATTTGTGACTGTAATAAGTGTTAGGGCAGTTAGTGGTAGGCCCCTTTAGGTCTAGGGTACCTACCTAACCCCCCTAATAAAGGTTTAACCCCTTGATCACCCCCAGTTAACCCTTTCATCCCCTGTCACCAGTGTCACTAAGCAATCTTTTTTTCTGATAGCCGTATTAGTGTCACAGGTGACGCTAGTTAGCCAGGTAGGTATTTAGGTTCAGCGACAGCTTTTTATAGCGTCAGGTACCCCCATATACTACCTAATAAAGGTTTTAACCCCCTGATTGCCCCCTAGTCAACCCTTTCACCAGTGATCACCTTATAAGTGTTACGGGTGACGCTGGTTCGTTTGTTTTATATACCCGCCGTTTATTACCCAATAAAGGTTTAACCCCCTGATCACCCGGCAGCTGATATCAGTTAGGTTTTTGGGTCAGATAAGGTCTGTGTCGCCCCAGCAGCGTCAGATTAGTGCCAGTACCGCTAAAACCCACGAATGCGCATACACCTCCCTTAGTGGTATAGTATCTGAATGGATCAATATCTGATCTGATCAGATCTATACTAGCGTCCCCAGTAGGGATGAGCCGAACACCCCCCTCAAATGTTCAAAATCAAAAGTGCTAATTTTAAAGGCTAATATGCAAGTTATTGTCCTAAAAAGGGTTTGGGGACCCAGGTCCTGCCCCAGGGGACATGTATCAATGCTAAAAAGTTTTAAAAACAGCGTTTTTTTTCGGGAGCAGTGATTTTATCGATGCTTAAAGTGAAAAAAATAGTGAAATATTCCTTTAAATATCGTACCTGGGGGGTGTTTATAGTATGCCTGTGAAGGGGCACGTGTTTCCCGTGTTTAGAACTCTCCCTGCACAAAATGACATTTCTAAAGGAAAAAAAGTCATTTAAAACTGCTTGTGGCTTTAATGTAATGTCTGGTCCCGGCAATATGGATGAAAATCATTGAGAAAAATGGCATGGGTACCCCCCCCCAGCCCATTACCAGCCCCCTTGGGTCTTGTATGGATATTAAGGGGAACCCCACACCCAAATTAAAAAAAGGAAAGGCGTGGGCTCCTAGGCCCTATATACTCTGAAAAGCAGTGTACAGGCGGTGCAAACAAGACAGGGACTGTAGGTTTGTTGTTAAGTAGAATCTCTTTGTAATTTTGAACTGGTACATTTTTAAAGTGTAGCTCCAGCCAAGAAATCTATTTTTAAGCTTTTTGGAAAACATGGGGAAGGGTTATCACCCCTGTAACATTTGTTTTGCTGTCTGTGTACCTCTTCAGAAGATTTCACCTCACTTTCTGTCCCAATGACAAATGTTTTTTGAAAATTTGGGGGTTTTAGTGAAACAAGGATTAGTGATAAAGCATCAGTGGAGAGGAGACACGTTTTTCCCATATTAACTCTTACAGGAGAAAATTTCCCTTCCTAGAGGTAGATTTCATCTCACTACCTAGGAGTAGGAGTAGGAGTCGTTTGTAAGTTGGATGTTTGAAAGTAGGGGCCTGCCCTATATACTCTGCAGAAATTTGGGCCTTAGATGTTGGTGCTGCCACAACACTGTAAGCCCTCACAGTTACTCTTGGTGGGTGCTGGAACGCCCTGCTGTGAACTATTATATCAAGAATTGTAATTACATGCACCTGTTGAACAGGGGCAGAAAAAATTGGGCCTTTGGTGGTGGTGGTGGTGTTGCCACAACACTGTAAGCCCTCACAGTTACTCTTGGTGCAGTGCCACAACACTGCAACCCCTCACAGATACTCTAGTTGGAGCGCAGGAATGAGCCCTGCTGTAAATTATTGCATCAAAATTGTAATTACACGCCCCTGTTAAACAGGGGCAGAAAAATTGGACCTTAGGCACTGGTGCTGGTCCCACAACACTGCAACCCCTCACAGATACTCTAGTTGGAGTGCAGGAATGAGCCCTGCTGCAAAATATTGCATCAAAAATTGTAATTACACGCCCCTGTCAGGGGCTTAAAAATTTGGCCTTAGCCACTGGTGGCGGTGCCCAGAGCCAAAAATGTTCTTACAAGCTATCAGCATGATCATTGAGGAGGAAGAAAAGACAAAAAGAGGGTGGGACTTTATATGAGGCACACTGTTACATAACATAATATGAACCAATCAAAGTAGATATTAGTATTTATTAATTACAAAAAGGCATACATGACATAGTAACATAGTAAGATTCATAAAATTGCATAATATATAGTGTGGGTAACATACATATCTTATATAGCAATCAATATGGTACATATTAAGCTTACAATAAAAACTCAATAGACCTAGAAATGCAAGCCTGATTGTAATGGTAGCATATGACTCAATAATCATAGATTGGTGCATAATAATATATGATAGTAGTCAGGTAGAATGGTAGAACATGGGGGAATGTGACGTCGCATCATAGGAAAGCTCTACGCGTTTCGTGGTTAGTATACCACTCGTCAGGAGCAGATGCAGGGTTTGGGCTATATCTAGGATAAATAACCAAGATTGATAGAGTAAAAATATTATATATAAAAAAAAAAACAATATACAAAATTGGAAGGAAAGAGGGGGAGCAGACAAGGATCCCAACCACTCTTACCTGGTCGTGTAGACTAATAGATTTGTATATGGTAACCATATTGGAATAATACTAGATATGGTGTTAACCCCGGAAACTGAGGTAGTGTAACCCTGAAGCAAGGCATTGGCACCAGCAGCCATAGAAAAGACATGTAGATAAGGATCTCCAGTACTTAAGTATTAGTGTATGGTAGAATAAAATGGTATGCTGTAGTTGATTCCAAGAAAAATTCCTGTAGAGATAAACATAGGAACAGTGAACTAATAGCCACTAAGTGCTGGAGAAAGAAAACACCTGAGTGAGTAAGGTATTCAGTGAAGTGAAAGGAAAAAGGAGAAAAATGGGTGAGGACCGTGTGTAAAACAATTGCCATAAGCTGATAGTGACTGAGCATAGTAGCCCATAGAAAAGGAATATGTGAGAAAGGGTGAAGAAGTATGGTGGAACCATATAAGGTTCGGTGTATATAGGTGACGGAGTGAGGCAGAGAAGGTGAAGTGGATGGTAGAGTGACAAACAACCAGGTAAAGTGCGGGGTATAGAGGTGGCTGAAACGATGGTAAAAGGATAGACAAGCCAATAGTAGGAAGAATATACATACCAAGAATAGAGGCGCGGTGCATAGAAGGGAGATGGTGGCCAATGGACTAAGGGCAACCACCAACGGCACGCTGCGTGAAGAGGGAGGGTGGCGCCATCGCCTGAGCTCAATCCAGTGCTCGGCGTTGAGGCGCCAAAACCTCCTTCATATACACGCGGAATGGACAGACACGCTGGCGTCATGACATCATGGTTGGCGCCATGATGCAGGGCGTGTGGGCGTGGCGTCGATCCACAGCGGGATCGCCCCCCCCCGCCCCTCGGGATAGAGAGAGGAAGGGGGGCACCCGGTGCGGGTCGCAGTTCCCGGGGACAACGAAAGTAGCCCGACTCTGACCACAGTGTGTAGCACTGTGTAATAAGGATTGGCTAGGCTAGGTCACAAATCATATGGAGGGTAAAATGGTGTAGCAGTGTGCTTCCATCCCTGATATTTGAAAAAAGAAGAATTTGGGGTTGGGACTTTATATGAGGCAATAACTGAGATTTACCTCCATCCCTATTCATTTGGAAAAGACAAAAAGAGGGTGGGACTTTATATGAGGCACACTGTTACATAACATAATAATTATGTTATTATGTTATGTAACAGTGTGCCTCATATAAAGTCCCACCCTCTTTTTGTCTTTTCCAAATGAATAGGGATGGAGGTAAATCTCAGTTATTGCCTCATATAAAGTCCCAACCCCAAATTCTTCTTTTTTCAAATATCAGGGATGGAAGCACACTGCTACACCATTTTACCCTCCATATGATTTGTGACCTAGCCTAGCCAATCCTTATTACACAGTGCTACACACTGTGGTCAGAGTCGGGCTACTTCCGTTGTCCCCGGGAACTGCGACCCGCACCGGGTGCCCCCCTTCCTCTCTCTATCCCGAGGGGCGGGGGAGGCGATCCCGCTGTGGATCGACGCCACGCCCACACGCCCTGCGTCATGGCGCCAACCATGATGTCATGACGCCGGCGTGTCTGTCCACTCCGCGTGTATATGAGGGAGGTTTTGGCGCCTCAACGCCGAGCACTGGATTGAGCTCAGGCGATGGCGCCACCCTCCCTCTTCACGCAGCGTGCCGTTGGTGGTTGCCCTTAGTCCATTGGCCACCATCTCCCTTCTATGCACCGCGCCTCTATTCTTGGTATGTATATTCTTCCTACTATTGGCTTGTCTATCCTTTTACCATCGTTTCAGCCACCTCTATCCCCCGCACTTTACCTGGTTGTTTGTCACTCTACCATCCACTTCACCTTCTCTGCCTCACTCCGTCACCTATATACACCGAACCTTATATGGTTCCACCATACTTCTTCACCCTTTCTCACATATTCCTTTTCTATGGGCTACTATGCTCAGTCACTATCAGCTTATGGCAATTGTTTTACACACGGTCCTCACCCATTTTTCTCCTTTTTCCTTTCACTTCACTGAATACCTTACTCACTCAGGTGTTTTCTTTCTCCAGCACTTAGTGGCTATTAGTTCACTGTTCCTATGTTTATCTCTACAGGAATTTTTCTTGGAATCAACTACAGCATACCATTTTATTCTACCATACACTAATACTTAAGTACTGGAGATCCTTATCTACATGTCTTTTCTATGGCTGCTGGTGCCAATGCCTTGCCTCAGGGTTACACTACCTCAGTTTCCGGGGTTAACACCATATCTAGTATTATTCCAATATGGTTACCATATACAAATCTATTAGTCTACACGACCAGGTAAGAGTGGTTGGGATCCTTGTCTGCTCCCCCTCTTTCCTTCCAATTTTGTATATTGTTCTCTTTTTTTATATATAATATTTTTACTCTATCAATCTTGGTTATTTATCCTAGATATAGCCCAAACCCTGCATCTGCTCCTGATGAGTGGTATACTAACCACGAAACGCGTAGAGCTTTCCTATGATGCGACGTCACATTCCCCCATGTTCTACCATTCTACCTGACTACTATCATATATTATTATGCACCAATCTATGATTATTGAGTCATATGCTACCATTACAATCATTCTTGCATTTCTAGGTCTATTGAGTTTTTATTGTAAGCTTAATATGTACCATATTGATTGCTATATAAGATATGTATGTTACCCACACTATATATTATGCAATTTTATGAATCTTACTATGTTACTATGTCATGTATGCCTTTTTGTAATTAATAAATACTAATATCTACTTTGATTGGTTCATATTATGTTATGTAACAGTGTGCCTCATATAAAGTCCCACCCTCTTTTTGTCTTTTCCAAATGAATAGGGATGGAGGTAAATCTCAGTTATTGCCTCATATAAAGTCCCAACCCCAAATTCTTCTTTTTTCAAATTGAGGAGGAAGAGGATAGTCACTCAGCATAACAGGATAGTCACTCAGCATCAGCATAGGCAGTCTTGAAGGGATCTAACATTTAAAAAATTATTCTTATACATCAGCATCAGGTGCTTGGTAGCTGATGGTGATCCAAGACTGATTCATTTTTATGAATGTCAGTCGATCGACCAAGTCGGTGGACAGGCACACCCTGTGATCGGTTACAAAGCCTCCAGCAGCACTGAATTTGCGTTCCGAAAGAACGCTGGACGCAGGACAGGCCAGTAGCTCAGTTGCATACTGTGCAAGCTCTGGCCAGTGATCTATCCTCAAGATCCAGTAACCCAGAGGATTTTCGGTGGGAAAGGTGTCCAAGTCTGATTTTGCCCCTAGGTATTCCTACACCATGTAAAACAGACGCTGGTGATGGTTGCTGGAACCGATCATACCTTGGGGCTGCGGACTGAAATATTGTCTGAACGCATTGGTCAGACGGCCACCTTCTCCCTTGCACCCCCTTTTACTGACCGAAGCCTCAGCAACACATATTTGTAACCTCCCAGTCTCTGGGAACGCATTGCACAGACCTTTCTGCAAGGCCTCCTGAAGATGTTTCATCCTCTGCTCCCTCTGAGATGGCAAGATAAGGTCCGCAACCTTACCCTTGTAACGTGGATCAAGGAGGGTTGCCAGCCAGTAATGATCCCTCTCCTTGATACCACAAATACGAGGATCCTTCTGCAGGCTTTGCAGGATCAGGCAGGCCATGCAGATTAGGTTTGCTGAGGCATTCGGTCCAGAGTACTCTGGGTCACTAAGGATGACATGATCCGCAGGCACCTCCTCCCAGCCACGTACAAGTCCATGGGTTTCTTCGGACTGTAAATAATCCCTTGAAGACTGCTGCTGATGCTGAGTGCTAGGCCCCACGTCCATGCTGACACAATCCTCCTCTTCCTGTGTGATTGGTGGGCACACAGGAACACTGTCTGGATTAAGGGGGCCTGGAGAGGTAAGGAAGTCCTCCTCTTCCTGCCTCTGTTCTGACTCAAGTGCCCTGTCCATTATTCCACACAGCGTGTGCTCCAACAGGTGGACAAGAGGGACAGTGTCACTGATGCATGCACTGTCACTGCTCACCATCCTCGTGGCCTCCTCAAATGGTGACAGGACAGTGCATGCATCCCTGATCTCGGCCCACTTGCGTGGGTAAAAAAAAAAAAAACTCCCCTGACCCTGTCCTGGTGCCATAGTCACATAGGTACTCATTGATGGCCCTCTGCTGTGTGTGCAGCCGCTGCAGCATGGCCAACATTGGGTTCCACCTGGTGGGCATGTCACTGATTAGGTGGTTCTTGGGCAGGTTAAATTCCTTTTGGAGGTCAGCCAGTCGAGCACTGGCATTATATGACCCGTGGAAATGCACACAGACTTTCCTGGCCTACCTCAGGACATCCTGTAAGCCCTGGTACCTGCCCAAGAACCACTGCACCACCAAGTTAAGGACGTGAGCCAAACAGGGCACATGGGTCAGTTGTCCCTATCGGAGGGCGGAGAGGAGGTTGGTGCCATTGTTGCAAACCACCATTCCTGGCTTAGGGTGGCGTGGCGTCAACCACCTCTGAACCTGCCCCTGCAGAGCTGACAGAATCTCTGCCCCAGTGTGGCTCCTGTCCCCCAAGCACACCAGCTCAAGCACCACGTGGCATCTTTTTGCCTGAGTACTTGCATAGCCCCTTGAACGCCTACGGAGCACTGCTGGTTCCGAGGACAAATTAGCACAGGAAGAGGCCATGGAGGAAGAAGAAGAGGAGGGAGTGGAGGAGAGAGGTGTGGCAAAATCACCACTAGTAGAATTTTGGAGGCGTGGTGGCGGAACAACCTCCAACACTACCGCACCCTGTCCTGCATCCTTCCCTGCTGCCAGAAGAGTCACCCAGTGAGTGGTGAAAGATAGGTAACGTCCCTGTCCATGCCTTCTGGACCATGGGTCAGCGGTAATATGCACCTTACCAGCGAGGCCAAGACATTGCCTTCCACATGCCGGTAGAGAGCCAGAATCACCTTCCATGAGAAAAAGTGGTGTTTGGGAACCTGCGACTTAGGAACCGCACATTCCACAAACTCACTGAAAGGGGCAGAGTCTACCAACTGAAAAGGCAGCAGTTGAAGTGCTAGCAATTTAGCCAAGCTAGCATTCAACCACTGGGAATGTGGATGGCTGGGAGTGTACTTCTTTTAGCGGTGCAGCAGCTGGGGCAGGAAATCTGCCTGGTACAATCTGATGTCGGTGTACCGATAGCAGATTGCCCGCAAGTACTTGGCTGTGACACACCTAATTTTAAACCTTCATTCCTCTCAGTGCAGGTTTCAGAGAGGACTGAAGGTATAGTGGGGTTGGAGATCCCAGCTGATGAGGAGCAAGGAGAGGTCCGCTTTGTTCTTTGGTGTGGGTCTTTTAGGTACGCTTGCCAATGAACTGCATGGCAGGTCGACATATGTCTGGTCAAGCATGTGGTGCCCAAGCGGGTGATGTTGCAAATAGCAGTGGTGCGATCTGATGCACTCATCTCAAAAAAGCCAACACCAAAGAAGTTTTGGAATAACAAGCAGAGACAGCAGCGCCCTGCACATGCGGAGCTCTGCGGTGTGATGCAGTCAGTGTGCTGCCCTTAAGCTGGCCCCTGGAGGGCATTGGAGATGTGCTTCCTCCTCCTCCTCCTCTCTCCTATCAGGCACCCACGTGGAGTCAGTGACTTCCTCATCATCCCCTCCCTCCTCATCACTGGAGCAAACCTGGCAGTATGCTGCAGCTGGGGGAACATGATTGCCAGATTGTTGTCCTTCTTGGGCACCCCCTCTCTCTGGGCTCACGTTACTGCCTTCTTCTAGCTGGGTACCATCATCGGAGCCTTCAAAACGTTGGGCATCCTCCTGGAGCATGTACCCAACACTGGGTCAAACAGCTTGGGGGACTCCTCAGGAGGACATGGTGGGGCTAGGGAAGGAGTGACTGATGCCATTGAGACGAGGGAAGAGGCCACGTTGCCAGCTGCTTTGCCAGACAAAGTACCCTGAGCCTGGGTGAGAGAGGATGAGGAGGATGAGGACGGCTTGGTCATCCACTCTACCAAGTCTTCGGCATGTTGCGGCTCAACATGGCCAGCTGCCGAAAAAAGGACAAACATGTCCCAAGGCCACGTGCTGCTGAGGATGCACCGTGTGCACGACCAGCACTGTTGCCTCTAGACACAGAGCCTGCTTGCCCTCTTTTATTGGCTTGTGACTGTCTGCCTCTCCTTGTTGGCCTTCCAGACATACTAATGGCCTGCAGTGAGATGTAGCTGCACAAAGCTGGGGTGTATATATATATACTGATTATACTGCAGCTAGCAGAATCAACTGCCTGCTTGTAGTATTATTAGTATGAGAACAGCATCAATTGTCTTCAGGTAGCTTTAGGTGCACACTGTGCAAAGGACACAGTATACACTAACTGTAAATACTGCAGCTGCCTGCCTGTGGTATTAATAGGATCAGAGGACCAGCAATTGTCTTCAGGTAGCTTTAGGTGCACACTGTGCAGAGGACACAGTACACTAACTGTAAATACTGCAGCTGCTTGCCTGTGGTATTAATTGGATCAGAAGAACACCAGCAATTGTCTTCAGGTAGCTTTAGGTGCACACTGTGCAAAGGACACAGTACACTAACTGTAAATACTGTAAATACTGTAAAAACACCTACCAACTGAATACAGTATATATATATATATATATATACAGTGGGGCAAAAAAGTATTTAGTCAGCAACCAATTATGCAAGTTCTCCCACATAAAAAGATGAGAGAGGCCTGTTGCTGGTATGTTGGCCCATTCCTCCATGCAGATCTCCTCTAGAGCAATGATGTTTTTGGGCTGTCGCTGGGCAACACGGACTTTCAACTCCCTCCAAAGGTTTACTATGGGGTTGAGATCTGCAGACTGGCTAGACCACTCCAGGACCTTGAAATGCTTCTTACGAAGCCACTCCTTTGTTGCCCGGGCGGTGTATTTGGGATCACTGTCATGCTGAAAGACCCAGCCACGTTTCATCTTCAATGCCCTTGCTGATGGGAGGAGGTTTGCACTCAAAATCTCACAATACATGGCCCCATTCATTCTTTCATGTATACGGATCAGTCGTCCTGTTCCCTTTGCAGAGAAACAGCCCCAAAGCATGATGTTGCCATTCCCATGCTTCACAGTAGGTATAGTGTTCTTTGGTTGCAACTCAGCATTCTCTCTCCTCCAAACACGACGAGTTGTGTTTCTACCAAACAGTTCTACTTTGGTTTCATCTGATCATATCACATTCTCCCAGTCCTCTTCTGGATCATCCAAATGCTCTCTAGCAAACCTCAGACGGGCCCGGACATGTACAGGCTTAAACAGGGGGACACGTCTCGCACTGCAGGATCTGAGTCCCTGGTGGCGTAGTGTGTTACTGATATACGTTGGTCCCAACTCTCTGCAGGTCATTCACTAGGTCCTCCCGTGTGGTTCTGGGAATTTTGCTCACCGTTCCTGTGATCATTTTGACCCCATGGGGTGAGATCTTGCGTGGAGCCCCAGATCGAGGGAGATTATCAGTGGTCTTGTATGTCCTCCATTTTCTAATTATTGCTCCCACAGTTGATTTCTTCACACCAAGCTGCTTGCCTATTGCACATTCAGTCTTCCCAGCCTGGTGCAGGTCTGCAATTCTGTTTCTGGTGTCCCTCAACAGCCCTTTGGTCTTCACCATAGTGGAGTTTGGAGTGTGACTGTTTGAGGTTGTTGACAGGTGTCTTTTATACTGATAACAAGTTCAAACAGGTGCCATTAATACAGGTAATGAGTGGAGGACAGAGGAGCCTTTTAAAGAAGAAGATACAGGTCTGTGAGAGCCAGAAATCTTGTTTGTAGGTGATACTTATTTTCCACCATAATTTGCAACTAAATTACTTCAAAAATCACCTAGGATGCATATATATACACAATACACTGTAAATGCAGCTAACCGACTCGCCTGCCTACTCTATCTAACCTAAATCAAATGACGGTAATAAGTACTTGTGCGCACACCAAAGAATAATAAAGAGCCAACAATAAAAATATAAATAAAAAATACCTTAAAAAGCGTCGAATAAGAACAGAATAGCAGCCACAAATAATAGTGTTCACACACCTAAAAACAATTACTTAAGAAGGGATAAATCTGCGGCGCTAATCTAAATAAATAAATTCCTGAGATGCAAAAAATGTATGAAAGAAGCCAATAAAGACTCAAAGACTGACCGAAGTTATAAGGTGCATAAATATCTAATGTTAGTATAAAAATAACTACTACGTGCCAAAGCCAAATAAGTAAGCAACAATAATGTAAATCAAGATCGTCAAGGAGCAGAACAAAACGACCCCAGATAAGAATGTTCGCACACCTACAAAGGATAGGGGAGGTGAAACTATGGCGCTAAAATCAATGAGTGTGTTCCTGGGATACCAAAGGAGAAAAAACCATATACATCCAGAGGAAAAACAGCCTGTAGGAAGATGCAGGTAACGATTTAAAAAATTCCTATAATACGTGAAAAACAAATAATACCTTAACGGGAATAAGCTATGTAACAAAGGAACTAATAACCACACCAGGAAAAAATCCAAGTAAGGATCTAGTTCATGTAAATTAATATTCCACCATTTTTGTGCAACCAAGAATTATAGCAAATCAATGTTGCAACAAAAAGTGCAGCTAATAGAGGGGACTAAATAATTGAGATCCAGATAACTAATGACCTATTAAAGACCTAAATTATAAGAAGCAAAAAATAAAACTCGTGACTATACCAACACAATAATCCTAGAAGAATAAGTGCAAGCAATAATTCTAAAAAATATGTGCAAGTGATATTTCAGTGCAACATCCAAGGTGAAAACAAATGAATAAATAATTAATTAAATAAATCAATTAAGGTCCTAACAATAGAAACACAGATTCACATAATTGATAAATGTTCCATAAATCATGAATAAATCAATTCATAAAATAGAAAATATAAATGATTGAAGGCAATAATAATCTCTAAATTTCTTTCTATAAAAATCCACTCTCTAAATAATATTGTGCAAATGTTAGTGCAGCATCCAAAATAAATATGAGTAAATACAAGAATAAATTCCCAAAAAATGTGTATCAAATCGGACAAATGTTTCAATGAAGTAAACAATGTTTCTTCCACAAAAGATAAATGAGGTGACTAACTAATAACACACCAACAATCAGAAATAATCAGTGTTCAGCATATATGTCACACTCAATGTGATACCAATAAAGTGTCCCAGAGTGAATAGAAGTGATTTCTAAATTCAAAAAAATTAATTAAATAGTCAATCATCCCATTCATAACTCCTTCGTGATGGATCAAATAAATTCTTTCACATATCCCCAGTGAAGAGAAACAGGTGTATAGACAGATAAAACGGTTCCCCCAGCCTCTCACCTCCCGGCTGAGCGATAACAGCCCAAAAATAGCCTCACGCAGTCTGTGCCTGCAGGTGGTTTTAAACGCTGTCAGCTCCCAGCAGGATGAAATCCGCCTTGGTGTATGTGATAGAACGTCTCCCGATCTCCAAATTTCTCAAGCAGTGTTCACTCAAAAGAATAAGGGGAAGGATTCCATAGTGTAGTATGTAAATCATCGATTTTTTATTAAATAATAACCCACTTACATTTCAAATTACAGCTTTCAGCAAAAAAACTTTAAAAACGGCTCACTGACTCACCGATCCCGGCCGTGATCGGAAAGACAAGTAGCCAAGTAGTACCGCCTCTCTTCTCCCTGACGCGTTGCGTGACTGTCACGTCACTTTCTCAAAGGGTATGAAGAAAGGCGGACACTGATCCTTTTTATGGGAGAGAGGTAGCCATAGCAACCCCTCTGACAGAAGCGTATCGATAAACTATACGGCGCTCCTTGTGCACAATAATAAATATATTAATACAATATTCCTAAACAAATCTCTAATTCCTATATAAAATTTCCGTAACATAAAAATAAAAAATACTTGTATAAATAATTGAATATAGTTAATTAAAGTTGTTATACATAATATATAAATGAACTAAGAACATTAAATAAAAATTTATTATTAAGGGGAGGAATGGAAAAAACTCCCTCTAGTGGTCCATCTTAAAATTACGGATCCAAATAATATAGGCAATGAAGAAATAAAACCTTCAAAGTGATTAAAAACTTCAAAAATTGATTAAAATATAGGTCTGCAACACATAAAAAATCTAACTCTAAAATAATTCTACAAGATCAAGGATTTAATTCGATACTGAATAAAAAGGAAATGATAATGCCCATTGTTAAAAATGAATGGCCCAAGGAAAATATATTTATGAAACACCACTTCTAATAATTAGAGATAAAACAGTTAAGATCAAATTCAACATTATGACCCAGAGGCGTTAAAGTACGGAGCTCATGTATCCAACGAGATTCTGCCTGACTCAATTTTATCACTTTATTATCACCCCTCCAATGGGGTTTATATTTCTCGATTCCCCATACTTTTAGTGAGGAGGGGTCCCTATTATGATATTGATCGTAGTGTTTTGACAAACTATGTTTTGGATAACCTTTCTTTATATTTTGAGTATGTTCTCTCAATCTCTTCCATAGTTCTCTTTTTGTTCGTCCTACATACTGAATCTGACAGGGACATTCCAGCAAATACACTACTCCCTCTGTTCGGCAAGATATAAATTCTTTGATTTGGTATTCTCTATTGGTAACTGTTGATTTGAAGTTACATTTTTTCTTTTTTGCCTCATTTGTGTGTCTGCACGTGTAGCAGGTCTTGCAGGGATAAAAGCCTTTCCCATCAAAGAAGGAAAAATTTCTCCGCGGGGGAGGGTCTAGTACATTTTTGGCAACCAGATCCCTCAATGTGGGAGCTCTCCGATACGTAAATCTCGGTTTCTCTGGTAATAACGTTCCCAGATGTCTGTCTGCTTTCACTATATTCCAATATTTTCTAAAGATTTTTTCTATTTGCTTATGTTGTAAACTATAATCCATCACCAATGGTACAGAGTTCATAGAGTCAGTTTTTTTACTGGAATCCTCTATAAGTTTACTTCTATCCATGGCCTCCACATCTTTAATTTTCTCCTTTATAAAATCAGGGCCATATCCCTTTTGGATAAATCTTTGTCCAATAAATTCAGCTTGTTTAAGAAAAACCTCTTGTTTTGTACAATTTCTTTTCAACCTAGTGAACTGGCCCTTAGGTATATTGTTTAGCCAGGGAGCATGATGGCAACTATCTATTGGCAGATAGCTGTTTCTATCAACTTGTTTAAAAAATGTTTGGGTAATAAATCTTCCATCCTCTTTTAAAATTTCCAAATCTAAAAATTGTATTTTTTCATCATTGATCTCCCATGATAAATTAATATTTTTATTATTTGAATTCAAGTTAAAACCAAAGTCCATCAAGCTTTCCTTATCACCAGCCCATATCACGATAATATCGTCAATAAATCTTTTGAATAAAAGAAGTTGCTGGGGTCTATTCTTATATACGGCTTCTTCTTCCCATTCCGCCATGTAAAGGTTAGCTACGCTGGGTGCATATTTGGCACCCATTGCAATTCCACAAATTTGTTTAAAAAAGTCATTTTCATGCCAAAAATAATTGTGATCCAAACTATATTTTAAACACTCCAATAAAAACTTTCTTTGCACCGCTTTTAAGTCACTAAATTTTTTCAAGGCCCATTTTGTTGCTTGTATTGCTTCTTCGTGATCAATTATAGTATAAAGCGATGCTACATCTGCTGTTGCCAGATAGACTGGCCTGTCCCCAAATGTGACAGTATCCAACAACTGGAGTAGATGTTTAGTATCTCTTAGAAAAGACTCAGTTTTTCTCACTAATGGTTGTAGGAACCAGTCAATATACTCCCCTATTCTAGCTCCCACCGAGTTTATTCCGTTTACAATTGGTCTTCCTGGAGGTTTCTCTTTATTTTTATGAATCTTAGGGAGAGTATATATAACTGGGGTGCGACATCCACGTAGCTGTAAATATTTTGCCTCTTTTTTATTTAGTAGGCCTCTAGATTTTCCTCTTTCTACCAGATAGGTTAGGTCATCTTTATACTGTGCTATCGGGTTTCCCGGCAGTCTTAAGTAAGTGGTGGTGTCACTCAATTGTCTTTTTAATTCCTCCTGATAGTCCTTCTTCGATTGAATCACTATTGCTCCTCCTTTATCAGCCTGTCTAACCACAATCTCCCTTCTCTCTTCTAATTTTTGAATACCACTCTTGATCTCCGTGGGATCATTTATTTTCCTAATTTTTAGATCATGCAAATCTTTCAGGACCATTTTCCGAAACACTTCAATATTTCCCTCTGTTCCCAGTGGGGGGTTGAATAGTGATTTATTTTTCAGATCACTATGTTTAATTTCACTTTCCACCATGTTGTTCCTTATTAGGTTTTCTCCTGGTTTGCTCAACATATACTTCTTAATATGAAGGCTCCTGGCGAATTTGTTGATATCTACGTACGTACTGAATTTATTTAAATTCTTTTTAGGTGCAAATTTTAAGCCTTTGTCTAGTACTTTAATTTCATCTCTCGTTAACTCCACCCCACTGATGTTGATTATCCCTTCTCCTATTGGTCTCGTTTTCTTCTGTTTTTTTGTTCCTGCTCTGCATCCACGTTTGGTTTTTCGTTTCTTCCAGACCCTTTTTCTGAGTCTCTCCGTGGAGATCTCTTTAGTTTCTTCTCTCGATCCCCCTCTCTCCGATGTTCTTGATTCCTTTCTTCCCTTCTTATATCTCTCCTCACTCCACGCTCTGGGCTCCTCCTCGGAGATCTTCATGGTCCATACTCCGTCCGATAACGCCTGGGAGAATCCCGGCGTCTCATCTCTAAAAAACGCCTAGGGGTTCTATCACGCCCCTCATGCTGATATCTGGGAGTTCTTCCCCTTTCATATTGATATCTGGGGGTACGTACTCAAGAGTGGTATCAAGAGTGGTATTCAAAAATTAGAAGAGAGAAGGGAGATTGTGGTTAGACAGGCTGATAAAGGAGGAGCAATAGTGATTCAATCGAAGAAGGACTATCAGGAGGAATTAAAAAGACAATTGAGTGACACCACCACTTACTTAAGACTGCCGGGAAACCCGATAGCACAGTATAAAGATGACCTAACCTATCTGGTAGAAAGAGGAAAATCTAGAGGCCTACTAAATAAAAAAGAGGCAAAATATTTACAGCTACGTGGATGTCGCACCCCAGTTATATATACTCTCCCTAAGATTCATAAAAATAAAGAGAAACCTCCAGGAAGACCAATTGTAAACGGAATAAACTCGGTGGGAGCTAGAATAGGGGAGTATATTGACTGGTTCCTACAACCATTAGTGAGAAAAACTGAGTCTTTTCTAAGAGATACTAAACATCTACTCCAGTTGTTGGATACTGTCACATTTGGGGACAGGCCAGTCTATCTGGCAACAGCAGATGTAGCATCGCTTTATACTATAATTGATCACGAAGAAGCAATACAAGCAACAAAATGGGCCTTGAAAAAATTTAGTGACTTAAAAGCGGTGCAAAGAAAGTTTTTATTGGAGTGTTTAAAATATAGTTTGGATCACAATTATTTTTGGCATGAAAATGACTTTTTTAAACAAATTTGTGGAATTGCAATGGGTGCCAAATATGCACCCAGCGTAGCTAACCTTTACATGGCGGAATGGGAAGAAGAAGCCGTATATAAGAATAGACCCCAGCAACTTCTTTTATTCAAAAGATTTATTGACGATATTATCGTGATATGGGCTGGTGATAAGGAAAGCTTGATGGACTTTGGTTTTAACTTGAATTCAAATAATAAAAATATTAATTTATCATGGGAGATCAATGATGAAAAAATACAATTTTTAGATTTGGAAATTTTAAAAGAGGATGGAAGATTTATTACCCAAACATTTTTTAAACAAGTTGATAGAAACAGCTATCTGCCAATAGATAGTTGCCATCATGCTCCCTGGCTAAACAATATACCTAAGGGCCAGTTCACTAGGTTGAAAAGAAATTGTACAAAACAAGAGGTTTTTCTTAAACAAGCTGAATTTATTGGACAAAGATTTATCCAAAAGGGATATGGCCCTGATTTTATAAAGGAGAAAATTAAAGATGTGGAGGCCATGGATAGAAGTAAACTTATAGAGGATTCCAGTAAAAAAACTGACTCTATGAACTCTGTACCATTGGTGATGGATTATAGTTTACAACATAAGCAAATAGAAAAAATCTTTAGAAAATATTGGAATATAGTGAAAGCAGACAGACATCTGGGAACGTTATTACCAGAGAAACCGAGATTTACGTATCGGAGAGCTCCCACATTGAGGGATCTGGTTGCCAAAAATGTACTAGACCCTCCCCCGCGGAGAAATTTTTCCTTCTTTGATGGGAAAGGCTTTTATCCCTGCAAGACCTGCTACACGTGCAGACACACAAATGAGGCAAAAAAGAAAAAATGTAACTTCAAATCAACAGTTACCAATAGAGAATACCAAATCAAAGAATTTATATCTTGCCGAACAGAGGGAGTAGTGTATTTGCTGGAATGTCCCTGTCAGATTCAGTATGTAGGACGAACAAAAAGAGAACTATGGAAGAGATTGAGAGAACATACTCAAAATATAAAGAAAGGTTATCCAAAACATAGTTTGTCAAAACACTACGATCAATATCATAATAGGGACCCCTCCTCACTAAAAGTATGGGGAATCGAGAAATATAAACCCCATTGGAGGGGTGATAATAAAGTGATAAAATTGAGTCAGGCAGAATCTCGTTGGATACATGAGCTCCGTACTTTAACGCCTCTGGGTCATAATGTTGAATTTGATCTTAACTGTTTTATCTCTAATTATTAGAAGTGGTGTTTCATAAATATATTTTCCTTGGGCCATTCATTTTTAACAATGGGCATTATCATTTCCTTTTTATTCAGTATCGAATTAAATCCTTGATCTTGTAGAATTATTTTAGAGTTAGATTTTTTATGTGTTGCAGACCTATATTTTAATCAATTTTTGAAGTTTTTAATCACTTTGAAGGTTTTATTTCTTCATTGCCTATATTATTTGGATCCGTAATTTTAAGATGGACCACTAGAGGGAGTTTTTTCCATTCCTCCCCTTAATAATAAATTTTTATTTAATGTTCTTAGTTCATTTATATATTATGTATAACAACTTTAATTAACTATATTCAATTATTTATACAAGTATTTTTTATTTTTATGTTACGGAAATTTTATATAGGAATTAGAGATTTGTTTAGGAATATTGTATTAATATATTTATTATTGTGCACAAGGAGCGCCGTATAGTTTATCGATACGCTTCTGTCAGAGGGGTTGCTATGGCTACCTCTCTCCCATAAAAAGGATCAGTGTCCGCCTTTCTTCATACCCTTTGAGAAAGTGACGTGACAGTCACGCAACGCGTCAGGGAGAAGAGAGGCGGTACTACTTGGCTACTTGTCTTTCCGATCACGGCCGGGATCGGTGAGTCAGTGAGCCGTTTTTAAAGTTTTTTTGCTGAAAGCTGTAATTTGAAATGTAAGTGGGTTATTATTTAATAAAAAATCGATGATTTACATACTACACTATGGAATCCTTCCCCTTATTCTTTTGAGTGAACACTGCTTGAGAAATTTGGAGATCGGGAGACGTTCTATCACATACACCAAGGCGGATTTCATCCTGCTGGGAGCTGACAGCGTTTAAAACCACCTGCAGGCACAGACTGCGTGAGGCTATTTTTGGGCTGTTATCGCTCAGCCGGGAGGTGAGAGGCTGGGGGAACCGTTTTATCTGTCTATACACCTGTTTCTCTTCACTGGGGATATGTGAAAGAATTTATTTGATCCATCACGAAGGAGTTATGAATGGGATGATTGACTATTTAATTAATTTTTTTGAATTTAGAAATCACTTCTATTCACTCTGGGACACTTTATTGGTATCACATTGAGTGTGACATATATGCTGAACACTGATTATTTCTGATTGTTGGTGTGTTATTAGTTAGTCACCTCATTTATCTTTTGTGGAAGAAACATTGTTTACTTCATTGAAACATTTGTCCGATTTGATACACATTTTTTGGGAATTTATTCTTGTATTTACTCATATTTATTTTGGATGCTGCACTAACATTTGCACAATATTATTTAGAGAGTGGATTTTTATAGAAAGAAATTTAGAGATTATTATTGCCTTCAATCATTTATATTTTCTATTTTATGAATTGATTTATTCATGATTTATGGAACATTTATCAATTATGTGAATCTGTGTTTCTATTGTTAGGACCTTAATTGATTTATTTAATTAATTATTTATTCACTTGTTTTCACCTTGGATGTTGCACTGAAATATCACTTGCACATATTTTTTAGAATTATTGCTTGCACTTATTCTTCTAGGATTATTGTGTTGGTATAGTCACGAGTTTTATTTTTTGCTTCTTATAATTTAGGTCTTTAATAGGTCATTAGTTATCTGGATCTCAATTATTTAGTCCCCTCTATTAGCTGCACTTTTTGTTGCAACATTGATTTGCTATAATTCTTGGTTGCACAAAAATGGTGGAATATTAATTTACATGAACTAGATCCTTACTTGGATTTTTTCCTGGTGTGGTTATTAGTTCCTTTGTTACATAGCTTATTCCCGTTAAGGTATTATTTGTTTTTCACGTATTATAGGAATTTTTTAAATCGTTACCTGCATCTTCCTACAGGCTGTTTTTCCTCTGGATGTATATGGTTTTTTCTCCTTTGGTATCCCAGGAACACACTCATTGATTTTAGCGCCATAGTTTCACCTCCCCTATCCTTTGTAGGTGTGCGAACATTCTTATCTGGGGTCGTTTTGTTCTGCTCCTTGACGATCTTGATTTACATTATTGTTGCTTACTTATTTGGCTTTGGCACGTAGTAGTTATTTTTATACTAACATTAGATATTTATGCACCTTATAACTTCGGTCAGTCTTTGAGTCTTTATTGGCTTCTTTCATACATTTTTTGCATCTCAGGAATTTATTTATTTAGATTAGCGCCGCAGATTTATCCCTTCTTAAGTAAATCAAATGACACTGTCTCCCTGTCTATCTCTCTCCGCCGTCGCAACACACTACACAAGGCCGCCACGCAGGTGGCCTTATATAGTGTGGGGCATGTACTAAACCCCCTAAGCCATAATTGGCCAAAGCCACCCTGGCCTTGGCCAATTACGGCTCTCTGTACAGACGGCGCTGTGATTGGCCAAGCATGCGGGTCATAGTGCATGCTTGGCCAATCATCAGCCAGCAATGCACTGCGATGCCGCAGTGAATTATGGGCCATGACGCACCACTCGAATTCGGCGCGAACAGCCCATAACGTTCGCAATTCGATGAACAAACGAACAGGCAATGTTCGAGTCGAACATGGGTTCGACTCGAACTCTAAGCTCATCCCTAGTCCCCAGCAGTTTAGGGTTCCCAAAAACGCAGTGTTAGCGGGATCAGACCAGATACCTGCTAGCACCTGCATTCTGCCCCTCCGCCCAGCCTAGCCCTGCCCACCCAAGTGCAGTATTGATCGATCACTGTCACTTACAAAACATAACACACATAACTGCAGCGTTCACAGTCAGGCCTGATCCCTGTGATCGCTAACAGTTTTTTTGGTAGCATTTGATACAGTTGCTGCCAGCCTAGGAGCTTTTTCACTTGTGAGTCTCACTAGTGTACCAGTAAATTTAGAGCCCAAAATGGCAAATCGAAGGTACACTAGTGAAGAGGCCTACATATTTCTGAACATGACAGATAGTGGAGAGGAAGTCACTCATCTGTCAGATTCAGGCTCAGAATACGATCCTGTAGATGACAGCGGCTCCATGACAGATAGTTCTGATGACAAAGTTGTGGTCCCTGCCAAGGTCAGCAGACCAGACCCTGATCTTCTTCTGCTGTTGAGGTGCAAGAACCACAGGGCTCTTGTATGGAGCAGAGAAGTACTAGCGCCGCTCATCCTTCTGGTGAGCTGGCAAGCACCAGCGGTCTAGTACACACTGCAGTTCAAGCTGGCGAGGTGGCAAGCACAAGTAGTGTCCCACTGCAACCAAGAAGACAAAGACAGGCCCGTCGTGCCCATAGTGTCCTTCCTGCAGAATTCGCCAATCCGAATTGGGAGCCCACCACTTCTGCAGCACCCGTACTTCCCCCATTCACTGGCCCACCCGGCATTCAGGTGGAAACAGTTGATTTTACATCACTTGATTTCTATTCGCTGTTTTTCACCGAAGATCTCTATAGATCTATTGTGGACCAAAGCAATTTGTACACTGGTCAATACATCACGGCTAATCCCCAGTCCTCCCTTGCCAGAGATTGGAAACCAGTTACGGTCTCCGAATTTAAGCTCTTTCTGGGCCTATCCCTCGACATGGGCATAACTAAAAAGAGTGAGTTGCGGTCATATTGGTCCACTGACCCAATTCCCCACATGCCTGTGTTCTCTGCTTCCATGGCCAGGGCATGATACGAGCAGATTTTGCGGTTCATGCACTTCAACAACAATGAACTCTGTCGTCCTCGTGGAGACCCTGGATACGATCGGCAAAATTTGGCCCCTCATAAACCACTTTAACCAATGTTTTGCAGTCTTGTTTACTCCCCATCAAGTTGTCTGTGTTGATGAGTCCCTGATTAAATTTTCTGGCCGCTTGTCTTTCAAACAATATCTTCCCAGCAAGCATGCCAGATACGGGGTCAAGATGTATACGCTCTGTGACAGGGCCACAGGCTATACATGTAGTTTTATAGTTTGCGAGGGAAGAGATAGTCACGTAGAGTCAGACTAGATAGGGAGCGCTGGCAAGACTGTGTGGGACTTGGTGTCACCCTTATTCGGAAAGGGGTACCATTTGTATGTGGACAATCACTACACGAGCGTGCCACTTTTTAGTCACTTGTTTGATCATCAGATTGGCACATGTGGCACCGTGCGACCTAATCGTCGGGGGTTACCCCAGAGGCTTGTAGATACCGTTTTAGGCTGGGTGAGAGTGCCTGCCTTAAGTGTAATAATTTGCTTGCTGTGAAGTGGAGGGATAATAAAAATGTTTTCATTCTTTCCTCCCTTCATGCAGACACACGGTCCAAATTCCTACGGCGACTGGTGTTGTGGAGAAACCCCTCTGTGTCCACGAATACAACCTTAACATGGGAGGGGTGGACCTCAACGACCAGTTGTTGGCACAACACTAATTGCCCGTAAGGCCAGACGCTGGTACAAGAAAGTGTCTGTATACTTATTTCAATTGGCTTTGCTGAACGCTCATATGCTTTACAGAGCTTCAGGACGGACTGGATCCTTCCTTAAATTCCAGGAAGAGATCATCAGAGCCCTTCTGTTTCCAGACGGTGCTCCACCTCACCTTCCCAATCCAAATGCAGTAACCTGGCTGCATGAGAGGCATTTTCCGTATCCCATCCAACGAGCCCCCCAAAGAAAATGTTGTGTCTGTAGAAAGCACAGATTCAGGCGTGACACCCGCTATTTTTGTCCCTCCTGTCCTGACAATCCTGGTCTTTGCATTGGTGAATGTTTTGAACGCTACCATACACTAGTGAGTATTAGCATAGGGTACAGCACTGCACAGACTAGGACACACTTTCACAGGGTCTCCCAAGATGCCATTGCATTTTGAGAGACCCGAACCTGGAACCGAACCGTTACAGTTACGGTTACAGTTACAAATAAAAGTTTAAAAAAAATTAAAAAGTAAAAAAATAAAAAAACAAAAAAAATGTAAAATAAAAAAAGCCAAAATAGTTGTCATTTTATTGTTCTCTCTCTCTCTATTCTCTCTCTATTATTCTTCTCTTTTTTACTCTATTCTATTCTGCAATGTTTTATTGTGTTTTATTACTAACCATTTTTTTGTTTTCAGGTACGACATTCAGCTGCAGCGCGGATTTATTTATCTTGACAGCAACAGCGTTTGCTCCCATGATACATAAAGCCGTGACTCCAGCACTGTCGGAGGTGATTTCACCACCACAGTTAAAAAAAAAAGAGCATATATGCTGAAGCATGGGGGCAGCAGGGGTGGAGGAGCATTTTGCTCCTAACCTTTGGGGCCGATACCCCCATGCTTTGGCATATATATATATATTTTAGGCACAGGTTGCATTAAAAAATGTTTTATTTTTTACTACTTTTTTTTATTTGCTTTGCAGGTATGTCCTACTGTTATACTGTAATGTTACTTTGTTTTATTGTTAACCATCATTTGCTTAGCAGGTACGCCATTCAGCTGCAGCGCGGATTTATTTATCTTGACAGCAACAGCGTTTGCTCCCACGATACATAAAGCCGTGTCTCCAGCGCTGGAGGGGGTGATTTCACCACCACGGTTAAAAACAAAATGGTGCATGTATGCCCATCATTAGAAGTAGGTGGATGAAGGGAGGTATTCTAATGGTGGGCATACCCATCGATCAATTTCTTTTTTTCGTTCGGCCCACAGGCTGCATGAAAAAAAAGATTACAATATATGCCCAACAAGGACCAGCAATGTACTGGTATGTTGCTGGACTTTGAGTGGTTATACCAGAATGATGCCTGCGGGTTTAGGTGTTATCTTGGTATCATTCTTTTCAGTCAGCGGTCGACTTTCATGTAAAAGCAATCCTAGCAGCTAATTAGCCTCTAGACTGCTTTTACAAGCAGAGGGAGGGAATGCCCCCCCACCGTCTTCCATGGTTTTCTCTGGCTCTCCTGTCCCAACAGGGAACCTGAGAATGCAATGTAGTTCCGCCAGCTGACCATAGAACTGATCAGAGACCAGAATGGCTCCAATCATCTCTTTGGCCTAAGAAACCGGAAGCTACAAGCATTTGATGACTTAGATTTCATCCGATATAAACAGCACTATTGGGAAATTGGGAAAGCATTTTATCACACCGATCTTGGTGTGGTCAGATGCTTTGAGGGCAGCGGAGAGATCTAGGGTCTAATAGACCCCAATTTTTTTTTTAAAAGAGTAACTGTCACCTATTGCTATCATAGGGGATATTTACATTCCCTGAGATAACAATAAAAATGATTAAAAAAAACAGTTTAAAACAAAATAAAAAAGCAAAATAAATAATTTTAAAAAAGCACCCCTGTCCCCCCCTGCTCTCGCGCAAAGGCGAACGCAAGCATTGGTCTGGCGTCATATGTAAACAGCAATTGCACCATGCATGTGAGGTATCACCACGAAGGTCAGATCGAAGGAATTAATTTTAGCAGTAGACCTCCTCTGTAAATCTAAAGTGGTAACCTGTAAAGGTTTTTAAAGGCTTTTAAAAATGTATGTAGTTTGTCGCCGCTGCACATTTGTGTGCAATTTTAAAGCATGCCGTGTTTGGTATCCATGTACTCGGACTAAGATCATCTTTTTTATTTCATCAAACATTTGGGCAATATAGTGTGTTTTAGTGCATTAAAATAAAAAAAAGTGTGTTTTTTTCCAAAAAATGCGTTTGAAAAATCGCTGCACAAATACTGTGTGAAAAAAAAAAACGAAACACCCACCATTTTAATCTGTAGGGCCTTTGCTTTAAAAAAATATATAATGTTTGGGGGTTCAAAGTAATTTTCTTGCAAAAAAAACATTTTTACATGTAAACAAAAAGTGTCAGAAAGGGCTTTGTCTTCAAGTGGTTAGAAGAGTGGGTGATGTGTGACATAAGCTTCTAAATGTTGTGCATAAAATGCCAGGACAGTTCAAAACCCCCCAAATGACCCCATTTTAGAAATTAGACACCCCAAGCTATTTGCTGAGAGGCATGTCGAGTCCATAGAATTTTTATATTTTGACACAAGTTGTGGGAAAAAGACAATTTTTTTTTTTGCACAAAGTTGTCACTAAATGATATATTGCTCAAACATGCCATGGGCATATGTGAAATTACACCCCAAAGTACATTTTGTTGCCTCTCCTGAGCACGGGCATACCACATGTGTGAGACTTTTTGGGAGCCTAGCTGCGTATGGGACCTTGAAAACCAAGCACCTCCTTCAGGCTTTCTAAGGGTGTAAATTTTTGATTTCACTCCTCATTGCCTATCACAGGCCATGGAATGCCCAGAGGGCACAAAGAACCCCCCCACAAATGACCCCATTTTGGAAAGTAGATACCCCAAGCTATTTGCTTAGAGGTATGGTGAGTATTTTGCAGATCTCGCTTTTTGTCACAAAGGTGTCCGTTTATGAAGCAGTGAAATCTATTCACTGCTTCCTTCTCCGGCATTCACAGTGAAGAATCTTCTCCTCTGTGTGCCAGTTTATGAAGCGGTGTAGATCGCTTCACCTTTGGAGGAGTGAAGAGATCTACAAATGCTTCAAATAGTGGAGAACGTCCCCTGATACTGGAATCTCGTGAGACTTTACGAGATTACAGCACCAGATGTCAGTTTATCAAGCAGTGATAAATTATCACTGCTCAACGGCGTGGATTAATGTTAATAAAATAATGTGTCCCCCTACATTATACACATATGTATACACACACACACACTATATATACATGTATATACACACACATGATATATATATATACATATACACATTATATGTATATATGTATATATATGTATACACATAAATATGACAGGGGGACATGCTTACAGTGTTAGGGGGTCTGAACGAGGCATAAGGAAGTTAAAAATCTTCCTCCTTCCCCCTCAGATCCCCCGAGATTTCCTCTTCACTCCCCGATTCACCACCTCTGAGATGGTGAACCTGGGAGTGTGAATTCTGACACAGATCGCCACTGAAGCGGTGAGATTACCGCTTCATAAACTGGCCGTTACTGTGTCATTCAATGAGGATTCTCCGTGTGTAGAGATAATCGGCGGGAGAACAAGTTCAAACATGTTCTCCCCCGATTATCACTGTTTCATAAACTGTTTATGGACTGTGATCTGCGGTGATCCTCGGGATCACCGCTGATCACTGCTTCATAAACGGACACCATTGTTTTGAAAATTGAAAAAAGAAAAAAAAATACATTTTTATTTTCTTTCTTCATTTTCAAAAACAAATGAGAGCTGTAAAATACTCACCATGCCTCTCAGCAAATAGCTTTGGGTGTCTACTTTCCAAAATGGGGTCATTTGGGGGGGGGGGGGGGTTGTGCTATCTTGGAATTTTATGGCCTTCAAAACTGTGATAGGTAGTGAGGAGTGAAATAAACAATTTACGCCCTTAGAAATTCTGAAGGCAGTGATTGTTTTCGGGGCCCCGTACACAGCTAGGCTCCCAAAAAGTCCCACACATGTGGTATCCCCATACTCAGGAGAAGCAGCAGAATGTATTTTTGGGTCTAATTCCACATATGCCAATGGCATGTTTGAGCAATATATCATTTAGTGACAACTTTGTGCAACAAAAAAAAATGTTTGTCATTTTCCCGCAACTTGTGGCAAAATATAAAATATTCCATGAACTCAACATGCCTATCAGCAAGTAGCTCGCGGTGTCTACTTTCCAAAATGGGGTCATTTGGGGGGTTTCGTGCCATCTTGGCATTTTATGGCCTTCAAAACTGTGATAGGTAGTGAGGAGTGAAATCAAAAATTTACGCCCTTAGAAATCCTGAAGGTGGTGATTGGTTTTCGGGGCCCGTACGTGGCTAGGCTCCCAAAAAGTCCCACACATGTGGTATCCCCGTACTCAGGAGAAGCAGCAGAGTTTATTTTGGGGTGTAATTCCACATATGCCCATGGCATGTGTGAGCAATATATCATTTAGTCATAACTTTGTGCAAAAAAAAGTTTGCCATTTTCCCGCAACTTGTGGCAAAATATAAAATATTCAATGGAGTCAACATGCCTCTCAGCAAATAGCTTGGGGTGTCTACTTTCCAAAATGGGGTCATTTGGCTGGGTTTTGTGCCATCTTGGCATTTTATGGCCTTCAAAACTGTGATAGGTAGTGAGGAGTGAAATCAAAAATGTACGCCCTTAGAAATCCTGAAGGCAGTGCTTGTTTTTCAGGGCCCCGTACGCAGGTAGGCTCCCAAAAATGATCACACATGTGGTATCCCTATACTCAGGAGAAGCAGCAAAATGTATTTTAGGGTGCAATTCCACATATAATTATGGCATGTGTGAGTAATATATCATTTAGTGACAACTTTTTTTTTTTTTGGTCATTATTCAATCACTTGGGACAAAAAATAAAATATTCAATTGGCTCAACATGCCTCTTAGCAATTTCCTTAGGCTGTCTACTGGGTGGGTGGGTGGGGGTTTGTACAGCCCTGCCATTTTAGCACCTCAAGAAATGAGATAGACAGTCATAAACTAAAGCTGCGTAAATTCCAGAAAATGTACCCTAGTTTGTAGACGCTATAACTTTTGTGCAAACCAATAAATATATGCTTATTGACATTTTTTTTACCAAAGACGTGGCTGAATACATGTTGGCCTAAATGTATGAAAATTGAGTTTATTGGATTTACCTTATAACAAAAATTAGAAAATATCATTTTTTTCAAAATTTTCGGTATTTTTTCATTTATATCGCAAAAAATAAAAATGGCAGAAGCAATCAAATTAAATCAAAAGAAAGCTCTATTTGTGGGAAAAAAAGGACACAAATTTCGTTTGGGTACAACATTGCATGACCGCACAATTAACAGTTAAAGCAGCACAGTGCCAAATTGTAAAAAGTCCTCTGGTCTTTAGATGGCCAAATGGTCCGGGGCTGAAGTGGTTAATCACTCTATCCAAAACTAGAAAAAAAGGTTTAGGCTCTAGATACATTTTAATAAGTTACCAGGATGCCTTATTAAAATATAAGAATTTTGGAGAAACAGTATTATTTATGCTAAGACTCAATGAAAACGTTAAAAAATTATCATATCCATGGCTGACCTACTCCCATGTACAACTGTTCTTTCTAAAAGCTTCTCATAATGTGTAACGTAATCATTCCTTTTCCCAAACTGACTCCAAACATTCCATACACTCAGGTTACCAATAAGCATGTGCTGACAAATACATGCTTCTGTATTTGTTTTAGAAGAATATTATATAGCCACGCCAAAATTGCAAGTGCTATATAACAGGCATAGAGAACTTTTATACTCACAAAAATAGACTATTATTTTATCACAATCCACATAAAATTACTTTTGCAAAAGACATTATGAAAATATCATAAATATAAGGATATCTAGGTGGGCACACAAACACAGTTTGCCATTTAAGTATACTAGGTTAAAGTTTATATTAATTTAAATGTACTTAAGGCTTCTATGCATTTTAATGTTAAATTACTTGGCTCCCTTGGCATCTGGAAATGTCATTTAATATGGTCTTATAGCCCGACACACAGTTAAGCATGCACTGTGTATTATTTTAGAATGTTTGAATTGGAATCACACTTTTTGGGTACAAGTATTCATGTTTTTGCAGATTCTTGTGTTAGGCTAAAAGGGGCTGTTTCCAATTTCATGACTGTTTATCGCTAATCCAAAATGACTGTAGCATTACCTACAGACAGGAAGTTGGATAGAAATGTGTGTGTTTTGGATATCTCTCACTCCTCTGAGGAAGTTCTGTTAAACTAGTTGCCTCTCCATAACAGTGAAGCAGGAATAGGAACGGTTCAGAAGTCTAATCCATATATTTTATCTATACAATAAAAGTGCTGATGGTTTTAAGTATCCTTATTCATGGTTAGAATTATGTTCAGTTATCTTTTTCACTCAGCCTCTTTATGCTAACTGTTATTTCACATGTAAAATTGTCAGCTAGACCTGAATGAAATTCAAACTTATGTCTTGAAATAATGATCATAATAAAATCCCTTAGTCATATTGAGCAGTGCATTAGGAAGAAATCTGCTTAGGTATTTCTTATGTTTTTCTCCTGTTAATCACAACTTTTACTATTCAAAACATATCAATTTGGTAAAAAGAAATTAATATTTTTAACCTATCCCTTATAAAAAAAATAAAAAATAGATTTATATACAGTATATATGTATATATATTCAGATGTGATGTCAATGGAGAGGCCAGAAGGCTCCACACCAGATGCAGTTCCGTTCGTTTTTTTTCTGCACAAAATGCATGCACAGTGTTTTCCATGTATTCCAATGGCTCTAGTTCACATCATCCAGTCAGTTTCCGGTCAGTTTCTTCACCGGAAACTGGCCGGAAACTGACTGCATGGTGTGAACTAGAGCCATTGGAATACATGAAAAACACTGTGCATGCATTTTTAGTGCAGAAAAAAAGCACATGGAATTGCACGGAACTGCATCTGGTGTGAACTGGCCCTTAAGGTCTTCTGGTCTGTCCAGTGACATCAGGGAACCTACCTATTCACCTCCTCTGGTGGTGGTGGTGGTGGGGGAGAGGAATCCTGTTGCACTGTAGAGTGCTCAAGTAAAGACATGTGAGTACTTTTAGTGCAGTGGTACTCTAATGCCCCGTACACACGGTCGGATTTTCCGATGGACATTAACCGATCAGAGCGTGTTGTCGGAAATTCCGACCGTGTGTGGGCTCCATCGGACATTTTCCATCGGATTTTCCGACATACAAAGTTGGACAGCAGGAGATAAAATTTTCCGACAACAAAATCCGATCGCGTCAATTCCGACCGTGTGTGGCCTGTTCCGACGCACAAAGTGCCACGCATGCTCAGAAGAAATTCCGACACGGGACAGCTCGTTCTGGTAAACTTAGCGTTCGTAATGGATACAGCATTTTCGTCACGCTGCAATGTTAAAAATGGTTTAATACAGCGCACTCTCTTCTTCTTTATAATGTGACAAGAATTAAGTCATTTTGATGCTCATATTCACACACACTTCTCGCAAACTTCTATTTATTATATTACTATTATTATTAATAGTAATATTATTATTTACTATTTATCGGGATTCCCTCAATATATTTTGATTTCTCACATCTGACAACATATTTTTTTTTTTTTTTTGTTACTTTAATGTAGAATCTTTTTTTGTGTTTCTCTTTTTTAATTTTTTTTTTTTGGTGATTTTGATTTGTACTCCCGAAAATGTTTGTGTGTTTTTTGTGACAAGTTCCCACAACACCATTGATATGTTGTTCTATTTAATCTGTAGGAGATTGTTTGTTGTTGTTGTCTCTTGTTAATTTCACATTTTATGTTAGAAATGTACCTGAATCGTCACCAATAAACTGTCCTTTTTGGATGAAAACACACACAGGAGAGTAGAATTTACCGAAAAATATTTTATTAAGGGGTCACAACTATAAACAAAGAGGGAGGCAACGCTGGAGAAACTGCAGAAGTGGGTGAAGCCTTGGACCCCCAGGGCAGACATCAATTATTTAAAAGCAAAATTGGTGGCCTGAGGAGTCCTTATCTAAGGGAGGGCAGTCTGGTCCAGAAGTCCCAGAGATCCGGAAAGCAGCAGATGACATCTGTGTTCCCAGGCTGTGGTCATACAAGAGACTGCATCTTCTGTCAGACCAGACTGAACCCAGGGTCATCACTCTTTGGTCTTCCTTCCACGCCTCCTTCCAGCCTTTGGCTGTGGTGGTGGAGTTGTGGCAGCAGGAGGAGGAGGAGGATCGTCGATCTCAATGACATCCGTCTTGGGTGTCAGTTCCCCACTCAACCCCTTATGTAGGACTTTATAAATCAGGTCCTCAGAGATCTTGCGTTGGCCCTCCTGCATGCCCTGCAATTTGGTGGCAGCCATGCAGGCAAAAGCCTCTTCAGGACTGGGGAAGGCTCTGAGGGACGCAGAAGCCTCCTGGATCAGCCTGTATGCTGAATCCTGCACAGGACTGAGAGTGGCCTTCCTGGCCCTTTTGTATGGCAGGTGGAGGGGAGTAACCTGAGACTCAGTCAGGCTGCGACTTGTCCCAGGCTTCTCTTGGCTGACACTTAGCCCCGCCTCCTCCTGGCTTCCACTAATCCCCGCCTCCTCCTGGCTGACACTAATCCCCGCCTCCTCCTGACTGCCACATTCCACAGCCTCCTCCTGGCTGAGGTCTTCCTGTGTATGAAAAAGGGACATAGTTTTAGTTTTTTTTACATCAATCACACACAATTTTCACCTCCTGACTGCTGCAAATTTAATGTTAACAAATATAACAGACTATCCTTCTGAGCCCAGCATTTTGCATTCTTGTCCCAATTTTGGGTGCCCACTACTGTCTATTGATATGTAAAACACTTCTTTTAATCAGCAATTAATGATCAATAATAACATCTATAGTAAACATCATTTCTTTATTGCCCAGAAATCTGTAGAAGAATGCTATACCTGACTCCAGCTGGGCTCCTCCACTTCTTCCTGGCTGGAAGGCCCAGGTTGGACATCAGAAGCCTCAGCTGGGATGGAAGGAAGAGTGGAAGGAAGAGTGGAGAGGGATTCCCTGACTTCAGTGTGGTCTGACAGAAATCGCAGTCTCTCATAGTACCACAACCTGGGGACATAAACGTCATCTGCTGCAGCTCCGGACCTCTGGGAATCCGTGACCTTCTTGCGCTCCCTAAGATAAGTGCTCCTCAGGCCACCAATTGTAGCTTTTAAATAGGGGATGGTTGCTGTGGGGACCACCGGCTTCACCAACTCCAGCAGTTTCTCCAGCGCTGCCTGCCTCTTCTGTTTGTGATTATAGTGGGGGTGTCTCACTTGCCACAGACAGGGCAGCTCCCTGTACTTGTCAATGAACAGGGGCAGGAAATTGTGGTCGTTGAACCCATCCATTTTCTCTGCAAGACACAACACAAGACAAACCCTAATGTCAGGCCAAACTCCCCTAATCTTGTTACAATATAGGCTTCCATTTCGAAGCAGTATAGGCCCAAGTTTAGATCCTACCTTCGTTAGCACGATCGGCGTCTCCGATGCTCCTTCCTCCGCTCACAGATCGTACGTAAGACGCACGTGTTACGATTTATACACACTGCGCATGCGTATAACTCCGCCCGCCCCTGACGTTCTTTCTATTCTATTCCCCGCCCCTTTTTGTTCGGCGCAGTGGAGGAAGAGCACATGGTGGATAGACAGCAGGATCGTGCTAAGTACAGCAACGAGGAGGAGGAGGAGGAGGAAAGGCCGGAGCCTGAAACGTCCCAATCCAGAAGGAGATTAAAGGACTCAAATATGTCCTTTGGGGAGATGTTGGAGATGGTGGACATCCTAAAGAAGGCCGACTATGATGGAAAGTATGGGCCTTACCCCAACCACAATGTCCGAAAGGCCAAGATCATGGCGAAAGTGGTTAGGAGTCTGCACCGGAAATTCAGGGTACGACGATCGAAAGATCAGCTCAGGAAGCGGTGGTCGGACCTGAAATTACGAGAACATGAGCAGTACAGAAAGATCAGGAGAGTGCTGCAAAAAAGTAAGTAGTTGTGCTGTGTTCCTATTGTTCTTGTGTTTATTACGTTCGTGCTGCTCCATGTGCTTTTAGGAACTGTTGTACAGTTTAAAATGGCAACTTTCATGTTCATGGGCACATTATTCGTTCGGATCACACATTTTTATTTCGGACTATAAAATAACATTGTTTAGCCCATATGCATTTGGCCACCATTTTGAGGCCCTATACTTGTCTTCAAAGAATTGGGTTGTGTAGATGGCTTTGTTACTAGAATGAAATGCAAACTAGATTCTGTGTAAGGAGAAGACACTCAGCAGCTGTTTTCACATCTGGACACTGGAGCACTAGTGTGGGACCCCAGAACACCCTTTTTATTAGGGGGGCCACACAGGTGCTCCAGTGTATACTATAGGGGGGGCTACATCTGTGAAGCTTGTACCAAACAGGTAAAGTATTGCAGCTTGACAAAGGACACTAAAAAAGCTACATCTTGGAACTCGGCTAAAAGAGATCATTGTACCCAACTTCCAAACAATGTTTCATTTTTATAGTTCTGCCATCAAATATCTGTGTGCTAATTATACCATTTTTGTTTTACATAGGGGAGAAAAGACTCGGAGGACACTCCTCATCCGAGGAGACCAGAGACCCCCCCCTCTGGAAGAAGGGGAAATCCACCCAACACAAGATGAGCAGGAGGAAGAAGACGTGGTGGAACTAGTCACCACAACAGGTGAGTGTCTGCAACCACAGGCTCCGATAAGAGATGGATGGTGGCATTTTTTTTAGACCTAATTTATTTTGGGTTTCCTCTCTTTTTAGGTGATCGTGAGGTTGTGGATGAAGATCCTTTCACATCAGAAAGTGCCCAGATCGTGATCGGGGAGATCATGGGGTGTAATTTACAATTGGAAAACATCAAGCAAAACATCAATGATGTTATTGCAAAATATAAAAACATCATTGATGTTTTGGGGCGAGTTTAAAGCCCCTCCAAATCACTTTCTTCTTTTGTGTGCTACAATGTGCTAAATGTTTTTGTGATTTTTCCCAAAGCCAAATTTGGAGGATGCACACAGTGTGTCAACATGTGCTATCTGCCATCACGGGAGATCAATGGACGCGTTTTGGGGGTGCAACCCCTTCCCCAATAATAAAGTAGCGGTGAGGAAGGGCTTTCTCCCCCAAAACACGTCCCTTGATCCCCCGTGATGGCAGCTAGCACATGTTGACATTGTGAAATTTGTGTGCATCTTCCAAATTTGGCTTTTCCTGGGGTGATTTCCCCCCATCTGAACGCAATATCAAACACAGTTCCTAAATACTCATGTCTGATATTGCCTTCAAGTTCTACCAAATGTGAACTTTGTAAGATCAAGATTTGTGTCTTTCTTGTGGGTTTTACACAGGCCTGTTTTCGATAAAATGCACATTTTGATTTTGGATAATGACACCACAAAAATTGTTATACAACAAACATGTTGGTTTGTCAGAAAAACCTTTGGTAAATGCACATGTGATTGTGCAGGTATTAAAAAGATTGCTCATCAAGAATGTGTGGATTATTGTCTCAACACTACAACACTTTTGGGGTGATGTAATTGTTGTTTTATGAGAAAATGGGGGTAATTTCCTAAGGGCAAATCCACTTTGCACTACAAGTGCAGTTTCAGTGCAGTTGCAAGTGCACTTGTAGTGAAAAGTGTCTTTGCATTTAGTAAATAACAGCCAACAGTGCTTTGTATAAGGTTACACAATCACGACATTTTCCGGACTCCACACATTTCTGTCAGGGTCAGCTCAAACAAACACAAGCAGTAAATGTCCACAAAGAAGAGCCTGGGGGGAGATGCCTGTCGAGAACTTGAGGTCCTGCAGACTTCTCACTGTGGCCAAATACCGCAAGGTAGCGACCAACCTCTGCTCCGGAGTGATGACTTGCCTCATGCAGGTATCCTGACTGCTGATATAGGGGGTCAGCGAAGCCAACAAACGGTGAAATACGAGGTCCGTCATCCGGAGAAAGTTCCTGAAATCATCAGGATTATTCTCACGGATCTCACGGAGCAAAGGCATATGACAGAACTGGTCACGCTGAAGCAACCAATTCTTGGTCCATGAACTCCTCCCCACCCTGTTCATGGACTGGACTTGTGTCAAGGTCAGGACCCCAACACCAAGCCCCCGCACAGCACGAACTCTACGAGGAGTACGCATACGAAACATGGCTAGAAAACGGTCGGCTGCTCAGAACGAAGTAACAGAACGCACTGAAGAACAGCAAGGCCTGTGAAGAGCGACCTGAAAAACAGCAACGAGCGGGCAAGATCGCACAGAAAACTCCGATACGAACTGACTGCACGCACTGAAGAGCAGATACAAACCCACAAGCACAAACTGAACGGCAGAAAATGATCTGAAAGCCACGAGTCTGAAAAAGCGTGAATCGTCTCTCACCAAACTTTTACTAACACGAGATTAGCAAAAGGAGCCCAAAGGGTGCCGCGCTTGGTTCTGAACCGGCCTTTTCTAGTCTCGTCGTACGTGGTGTACGTCACCGCGTTGTTGGCGATCGGAAATTCCGACAACTTTGTGCGACCGTGTGTAGGCAAAACAAGTTTGAGCCAACATCCGTCGGAAAAAATCCTAGGATTTTGTAGTCTGAATGTCCGAACAAAGTCCGACCGTGTGTACGGGGTATAAGTCATGGCAGCAAGACAATACCGCCTTAGCAGGTGGGTCCATGACAGTCTTGATTCAGAGGAAGTAGACTGAATGAAGTTAGTCATCATTCAAACTGGAAGACTGAACAAAAGTACCGTGGGAGGCAGTTTCAGTATTTGCAGTATTGCAATAAAAATTGCTTTTATTCTCTTTAATCGGTTGGTTTGTGTCTGAATGGCGACCATACTTGTATAGTTCATTAATTCAGTGAAACAGAACACCTACTTCTAACTATTTTTTCATATGATGTTGGGGACTGTAAGTTATGTGTTCACTCCTCCCTCTCATTATAAATTAGTTAACCAATTATAGTGAATCAGAAACTGAAGGGAATCTGGCTTACTTTAAATTGGTGTGTGCTGAAACGCAGTAATATACTTTGCCTGTCAACTCAATTTATTCAATAAACTTCCTAAGAACCATTTATGTTACTTCTGGGCCCCCCAAAAAAAAGCTTGTACTCCAAGGGAACATGGGCATCTTGCTGCCTGGTTGATTTCAGGTCAGTCAGCATGATCCTGTCGGAATACAGCTTTTTTTTCCTAACAAGTTTCTTTTATTTAGAGGTAAAAAAAGCATTTACACAGCATACAGCTTTTAGCATTTTAGAATCACATTAATAACTAATTTTAATTAATCCAAAATAAATTACAATATGCATAGCATACAAGCTCATTATGAAATACTCACCTTAAATCGAAGCCCCCGTAGAGGTCCCAGTACACAGCTCCAGCCGGTGACATTGCTGCCGGAATTACTTCCGGGTATCGCGGGCTCTGGCACTGTGATTGGCTGGAGCTGCGATAATGACACTCCCGCGCATGGGAGCCGCCAATAATGGCACACCAGCTGAAGAAACATCATGAGCCACGTGGGAGCCGCCGATAATGGCACACTAACTGAAGCAATGGCATGAACGTGCCATTGCTTCAGTGTGCATGTGCTGATGACATCGGCAGATGCTGATACTGGGGATATCTCCTAAACCGTGCAGGTTTAGGAGATATCTGGGGTAGCTACAGGTAATCCTTATTATAGGCTTACCTGTAGTGAAAAGGGTAAGGGTTTACAACCACTTTAAAGTTCACACGCTTAGACCCTAATTGGGATACACTGCAGTTGTCCTGTTCTGTTGCAGTCTTAATAAGGAAGCTTTTTACTTTACTAATTACTTCTTTCTAATTGAATAATCACTTGAGGGAATAAATAATGGAGTGTGTTCTGCCAAATCCCCAAAAAAGCAAATTTCCCATAATTCATCTATTTTTCAGAAATATTCAGCCAGATCTTCAGTCTTGGGCCATTGCTGGCTATTATTTGGGCTTTGTGCACTAAGCTACAGTATATTGCATGTTTTATTTGCTATAATGATTTTTATTTTCAGCACTGAGATTTTTTTAGCATTTCACAAATAAGTATGTTAGCAAAACATGTTATTATGTTTTTTTCAGTTCTTCTTTTCTTTTTTTTGAGATGGGGACATAATCATTACATCTCCTTTTTGTATTCCCAAAATTCTTAAGCATTTCTGAAAATGGAAATACGCCTAGGATGTTGATAGATGATGATAAAAAGAGGGGTCATGTTGAAGAAAAAGAATTCAGCATGGAGGTATGCAGGAAAGAGTCTCTACAGCACAGGCGCTCAGGAGTCACAGAAACAGGTATGAGTACAGTTCTAGACAGACAGGGGTGTTGGAGATAGCAGAACACAGGAAAGAGATCCTAAATTGCACAGGGGTGCTGGGGAGGTCAATGAAGAATGCAGGAAACTGACTAGATTTCACAGAATCACATAGAGACACTGGATGCAGGCTGAAATGTACGGGTCACAGGAATACAATATAGACTGGAGTGTGCTGGGGTCCCAGGAGCTAAATTCAAGCTGGAGCACCTTGGAGTCACAGGAGCTGGATTTTGGCTAAGGAAAACTGGGGTCACAGGAGATAAATACCAGGTGGAGAGAATGCAAAGGCAATGCTGGGAACCACTGGAGTTTGTGGGCTAGTGAGAGAAATCGCTAAGGAACACAAGAGGTCTGGCTGTTAGCATGTGGAAGTGTTGCTCAAATGTCAGTGCCCAATTGGCAGGCACAGAGGAGAATATTTGCTCAGAACGGGGCTTTAAATTATTTACTTGCTTTGTTTGAAAGACCCAATATGTGCTCCATTACATACATTAGATAAGAACTCTCTAATCTTTACCAATCTTTGAGGCAAGCAATAACCTGACCTAAGAAGCACCTATTGTATAAACTGTGATGAACTGTAGGCATATTCTACATTAAGGATGGGCCGAACACCCCCCTGTTCGGTTCACAGCAGAACTCCCGAACAGGGGAAATGTTCTAACCCGAATGGCGAATCCAATTGAAGTCTATGGTAGCCTAATAGGAGAAATCAAAAGTGCCCATTTTGAAGGCTTATATGCAAGTAATTGGTCATAAAAGGAGTATGGGGTTCCAAGTACTGCAGTGGGGGACATGTATCGATAAAAAAGCATTTTTTAAAAACAATAGCAGTGATTTTTATTATGCTTATTACAATACAAATTAAATATTCCTTTAAATATAGTGCCTGGGGGTCCCCTTAATGTGCCTGTAAAGTGGCGCATCTGCAGCATGCATAAAACATGCTGCAGCAAAAATGACTTTTCTAAAGAAAGAAAAACGAGTCAAATCCCATTTAAAATGATTCGGGGTTACAATTGCTGACACCCAGTTATTGAAAAAATAAGGAATAAATGGTGTGGCATCCCCCCCCCAGTCTATACCAGACCCTTTGGTTGAGCGCAGTATACCCCTGAAGTTGGCACAGAGGTTATAATGCTCAAAGAAGCATGGGTTCCCAGCAGGATGTGCAGGACTTGAGCAGGTGACCACTTGCAGGCAACTTGAAGAGGTGCTGGAAGCAGTCCTTAAGGAGTGTGGACAGGATACAGGGCATAGGGTATCCAGGGAAGTCAGCAAAGGCCTGGCAAAGGATCGAACACCAGTGATCATACCCAGGTAGGTAGACTGGTGTTGGAAATAGCAAAGTCTCTAAGGCAGCAGGCAACTTGAGGAGGTGCTGGAAGCAGTCCTTAAGGAGTGTGGACAGGATACATGGCGTAGAGTATCCAGGGAATTCAGCAAAGGCCTGGCCGAGGATCAAACACTGGTGATCATACATGGGTAGGTAGACTGGTGTAGGAAATAACAAAGTCTTTAAGGCAGGCCTGGGGCACAAACAAGTAGCAGAGGTATTCCGATAGAAACAAGTCCTTTAAACAGGCCAAGGTTATACACAGGCAAGCAGACAGGTTAGGCAGAAGAGTAGTCCTTAGGATAAGCCGGGGTCATACACAGGCAAGCAGGCTGATTAGGCAGAAGAGTAGTCCTTAGGGTAAGCCGGGGTCAGAGCCAGGAGAATATCAGGGTAAGCCAAGGAACAATCCGGGTCACAGTGAGACAACAGGAAACAGGTGCAGGTTCAGGAACTCAGGGAGAGCTGAAGACAATCCATCAACTTGGGTCAGACAGAGGCAGCCTTATATAGGCCAGCAGGGGAAACCGTCTGACACATGTTGCACCTATGGTGCCCATTTCTTCTACTGGCAAGATTGGCAGTACTTCCACTGCCTATTGCCTGACACCTCCCACCGAATGCCTGCGTTGCGCGGGGCCACCTAGCTACATCACCCGTGGCACCACCCCCTTCTGAGGTCACAGACTGGTGCATGCTGGGCTGGGGTGAGGCCACTGGGAGACATAGCTAGGTGGCCCCACCGCGTACCTATATAAGAAATGTCAAAGTGCAGAGCAGGCATTCGGCGGGAGGCCTCCCAAGAGGCTGAGCGTTTTTTTATTTTTTTTATTTTCCAGGTCAGTGGGCGGCATGATTGACGATGGATTTACATTGAGCGACACTATTTTTTATTTTTTAATAAAGGATTTGTTAAAAACTGTCTTTTGTGTTTATTACATTTTGGTGATTGGGTAGGGGTAGTATGTACCTGATACTTATTCACATGGGGGGACGGGATCTGGGGGCCCCCTTGTTAAAGCGGGCTTCCAAATTTTGATAAGCCCCCCTCCGCAGACCCCAACAATCCCAGCCCAGGGTTGTCGGGAAGAGGCCCTTATCCCCATCAACACGGGGACAAGATGCTTTGGGGCGGGGGGCCATACCCCCCACCCCAAAGCACCCACCCCCCCATGTTGAGGGCATGTGACATGGTATGGTTCAGGAGGGGGGCTCACTCGTCCCACACCTCTTTCCTGACCTGCCAGGCTGCATGCCCGAATAAGCATCTGGTATGGATTTTGGGGGGACCCCATGCTTTTTTTTTTTGGCATGAGGTTCCCCTCCAAATCCATACCAGACCCGAAGGACTGGAAGGGAGGGACCCCACACCCTTTTTGTTTTGTTTTGTTTTTTAACCGGCACTCTTTTTTTAGTTCCGTTGTCAGTTAGCAAACCCCTTGACAGCTGATGATTCATCAGTTTTTAAGAACGCCGCAGCCGGCCCCACTTCTTAACAACCAGCGTACACTGCGCCCTGACTGGGCAAACTGATGCACGGCCAGAACCATTCGCCCATCCCTGTTCTTCATCAGAGTGGGCAGATAAACTATTGTTGGTGCATTAACAATATTTGGCACACAGAAACCTGCATTTTGAATCACCAAATAATAGTTTGATTTGAAGGATTTGAAATGAAAGATGCGACTTATCAAGCAATGGGAAAAAATATCCCAAGTGTAACTTTTCATGCAAAAAGCATCACAAAAAAAAATCACACAAAATTCCCACAATCTTTGGTACAGAAAATAATTTGTTATTTTTTTGGTGCAATAAAGGTATGCAGTAGTGTGCCAAGAGAATGATGGTGCAAGACAATTCTACTATGTACCAAATAAACTATATGCACTGCAACATATTACTTTATTTGACACGCAATGTGCCAAAATAAGATGTCACATGCAAACAATCCCAAATCCTCAACATCAGTCAAACTTAATTTACCTGGCCTGCAGTCCTGGAGTGAAAGGAACACTGACCCAGCTCTAGGGAGAGAGACAATACCCTGAAGATATTACTGACCAGAGCTGTACAAGGAAGCATTGTATTTTTCACTAAGGGACATTATTTTTATGGGACTTGATTACTGCCCTCGACCAGGCTGAAGACAAAAACTTCTCTGAGCATTCCTGCATTTCACTAATATCCACTAAACCACCTATGATTTCTGTGTCATCTGCCTTCCTACCAAACATACCTGGCCAATACCCCCTGGTCCCATAGCAGCTACTTGGACTGCTTCAGCTGAGTTACTCCCTTGTAAGTACAGGTAAATATTTCCTAAATGCTTTGACAAATAGTTTTGTAACTTAAAGTGGTAGTAAACCGCACCTCTTTAAAAAACAAAAAAACAAAACCCTGCAAGGCAATGGCATAATGTGCTAGTATGCATCACATATTATTTTTATACAGGATTTATATAGTGCCAACAGTTTACGCAGCGCTTTATAATATAAAAGGGAAACAATACAGTTACTAAACAATAAAATACAACAGAGTTGAGAGGGTGTAACAAGCCCCTTGCTCGCTCGGTTCCACTCTCCCGACACTCCTCTGCGGCTATAGAATCAGACTGCAGAACGCAACATCTGATGGTTCGGTCATCCGATGCTCCGGAATTAGAACTACAGCTATGTGCCATTCTAATCCAGTTGTGTAGCTCAGAACAAACACCAGGCAGGCTGTATGTAAGTTCAACCAGGAATCTCCCTTTATTGACAGGAATACAGTCTCTTTTATACAGTAAAAAAGGAGGTGCAGACCTCCTGCTCATATTACTCTAACAATACACCTGTAACCTAATTAACCTAATTAACATGGGCTAATTAACCAATCCCTTTAGACAGCCTAGATGACTCAGACATGACCTTTAGGCCCGACTGGCCGTTTTGTAGCTCAGAAAACCCAATCAACATTATCACAATAGCAGAGTTAATTAACACAAACAACAATGGGGATCTAACGATTCTTAGATCCCATACTAGAGACTTATTTACAATACACATTCTAGCAGGCAACAGACAGACAGGTGGCTGGAATTTACATCAGCATCTCCTAACAGTATCTGTCCCAGCATTATGAATCAGCCACTATTTCTAATATGGCAAATCTAGGGTCCCCAGAGTCTGTGTGTCCTGGAGGACCAGGACCTGAATCCACAGTAATACCACCTCAAGGGTCCCCAGGCATACAGCTCACAAAGAGCACTGTTTCCCCAAATGCCAGGGCCCACGATCGATCGGCAAGAGGCTAGCATTCTGTGCCCTCCAAAGGTCTCTCTCCCGGCTAGGTCTGTCACAGAGGGCATTTATGAAATACATACCTTAGAACAAAGCCCTCCGCTGACAGGGCTTCCGTCTTCATCCAGTCTTCCTTTCCGGGTTTGTGTGCTCCAGCCATCTTATTGGCCGTGCAGCGATGGCATCACTCCTGTGCATGTGCGCAGGAGACAAGGACAGTGGCACAGAGCTCTGAAGGAACTTGCACGGTATAAGTTTAGGAGATATTCATTGTCCCTTTAATAAGGCTTACCTCTAGGTATAAGTTAACAAAATTAGTCTACTACCACTTTAACTGTGGCCGGCAAAATTTCACTCAAAGAAAGATTACAGTCCACGTAATATGTTTAACACTCATACAGTATATTATATAATTGTTATAAAACATGGTTTCTGTTTCATTTTTTTGTCATTTTTTTGTTTTTGTTATAAGATCTGCACACAGTTTCCCTACTAGATATGAGAGTTTTTTTTATGTAATAGTCACAATTTCCATGTATTATATGAGCAATTCTAAAAGGCAGAGATTTTATATTTTATTGCCATCTAGTGGAACACTGCAACATTAAATATCATAGTTTAAAAAATGCTCAGTAAACTAGAGTTTCTTAAATGATTAATGCAGATACTGTAGAAGAAAAAAGCATGAACACTTTTTTATAATTCGAAACGCAGATAACAGTGTACATTTAATCTTGGAACAGTTATGGAAAAGTTTTAGATGCAAATAAAAGCTTACGCTTGATTTTGTTAAGCATTTTGCAAACATGATGGATTGCATAAAAATCACATACATTCACATACTATTTTTTTTCAACAGATACCAGAACATGAAATATAAAAGACATATTATAGAAAAATGATCTGTTATAGGAAACAATCTCTTTATTGAGTTAAATTGTAAGTTCAGAGGCACAAGGGCAGTAGATAAATAATGAAAAATTGGGCGCAAAACCATATATATATATAACATCTCCCACAACTGTGTGAGTGTAATATTTATAACAACACATATACCATGAAAATAGTGCCAAACCAGTCCAACATATATATAGATATGAATAAAATTATATATTGGTGTATACTGTATCTCCAACACTGTGCCTTCCTAAAGTGCAGTGTGCTTATTTCCTTGTCAAAAGAAGTTTATTGAGTATACAATGTTATAAAGATACATAAAGTAAGTTTACAAGGATCTATAAAGTAAGCTCATTGTTTTACAGTAGGGTTTATATAGGTAAATATCATGAAATTTCAAATATTAAACATTGGGTTCACGTAAACCTAAATTAAAGATATATATCATTTCCTTAGTTACTTTTGTAGGTATTTAAATGATTTATACCTACTATACATATTGTTTACAAGTAGAGTGTATATAGGTCAAATAAATTCTGATAATGAGCTTTAATCATAAGGTGGAGAAAAGGAAAGGGAAAGAAGAAAAAGGGTTGAAAGGTAGAGGTATGGTCCACAAGGTTGTCCCGCTCGTCAGTTTATTATTCTTTTTAGTTCTCTTTGAAGCCTTAGAATGGGTGTCTCTGTAAGTCATTTAATCTGTTACCATGGCAACAGGACAGAGTCATTGAAGTTTGACAGGAACTGTTGTTTTATCCAAGGATGCCAAAGTTTTTCAAATTTTGGAATTTGATTTTGATCGATGGCTACCATCTTAGCATGGGACATTGTATTATTCATTCTGTGAATTGTTTCTGCTAGTACCAATGTAGGAGATTTCCATGCCTTGGCCACTGTTTGTTTTGCAGCCGTTATTAGTTGGATCATAAGTTTGAATTGAGAGAGTGTTAACCATTCCGGTTTTAGATTAAGTAAAGTTAAATATGGATCTGGTTGTATTATTTTTTTAAATATTTTAGATGCAATCACGAAGACTTCCTTCCAGAAGGTTTGGATTACTGGGCACGTCCACCATATGTGTAAATATGTACCTATTTCTGGGCATCCTCGAAAACAAAGAGCTGAGGTATTAGGTGAATATTTTGCCACTCTAGCGGGTACAAGGTACCAGCGAGTTAGGACTTTATAATTTGTCTCCAGTGCTAAGATGTTGGGTGAAGATGACTTAGATGTGAGCCATATGTTAGACCAGTCCGTGTCTTCTAAAGTTCGTCCCAGGTCCTCCTCCCACCTCTGAACGTAAGAGGGTCTATTAAGATTTGCTACTCCATATAATTGATTATAAAGTGATGAAATTGTACCTTTAGCAAATGGATCTTTTGTACAGATTGATTCAAAAATGGATAATTGGGATAATGGTGTATCCCCCTTTAGGAATGGTGTATAGAAATTTTTGATTTGGAGATATCTAAATATCTCAGTGTTTGGTAGATCATATTTTTCTCTAAGCGATGGGAATGAACGGAATGATTTAGATGCTATGAAGTCATTTAGTGTCTGAATGCCTGATGTTGTCCAAGCTTTAAAAGGATTTGGGTAGATCCATGCCGGATAAAAGGCCGGATTTCTGATAAAAGAAAGGAGAGGATTGTGTGGAGATTGTAACTGATATTTGGTTTTTAGTTTATCCCAGAGAGATAAGAAGTGTTTAGTTATGGGATTATGAATTTTAAAGCGGTCTTTAGGATCAAGCCATAATAAATTTGATATTAATAGAGGGTCATTTTCTGAAGCCTCTATAAATACCCATAATGGAATTTCCTGTTTTGCATGGTATTTGGACAGACTGTAGTAGTTAGTAAAATTAGGGTATCCCAGGCCTCCTTTATTTTTGGGAAGATGTAGTGTGTGTATAGGTATACGTGGTTTAGAAGAGCCCCATATAAACGAAGTTGCTCTTTTTTGTACTATTCTCAAAAAATAGGATGGAATTGGAATAGGGAGGACTCTGAATAGATAAAGCAATTTGGGTAGAATAGTCATTTTGATTGCATTAATCTTCCCTATCCAGGATAAAGGAAGTTGCGACCATTGTTTTATTAGATTTGTGATCTGTCTTAATACAGGAGGATAATTGGTTGAGAATAAGTCAGAATGAGATGCTGTTAAATGAATTCCAAGATATGGGATTGATTTTACTGCCCATGTGAATGGGAGTGCAGCCCTAGCCGGGATCAATTCCATGTTTGTGAGTGAAATATTAAGCACTAGGCATTTCTTAGGATTAATCATAAGGCCGGATAGGGCTGCAAATCCATCAAGAGCTGGTATTAAGTTAGGACCAGAGACCTGTGGTGATGATAGAAAAAGTAATATATCGTCTGCAAATATACATAATTTGTGTGTAATACCTCCTACTTCAATGCCAGTTATAGTTTGGTTTGTTCTGATGTATTGGGCCATGGGTTCGAGTATAAGGGCAAATAATAAGGGAGATAATGGGCAACCCTGTCGGGTACCTCTTTCGATATTAAAGGCTTCAGATTTGTATCCAGCATATTTTATGTAGGCTTTGGGTTTATTATATAATGCTTTGATCCATGTTAAAAAGTGGGGTCCAAAACCCCATTTTTGTAATGAATATTGCATATATTGCCAGGATACTGTGTCAAATGCCCTCTTAATATCGAGAGATAGAAAACATAAAGGGATTTTCAGTTTTTTAGCAATATGTGCCAATAACACTGCCCTGCGTATATTATCACCTGCCTGTCTATTTGGCATGAAGCCTACTTGATCTCTATGTATTAATTTTCCTATAATGCTATTGAGGCGTTTTGCTATTATTTTTGCTAATAATTTAATATTGAGGTTTAACAGTGAGATAGGCCGATAATTCACACAGGAAGTATCATTAGAAAGGGGTTTTGGGATCATACAAACAATTGCCATTAGTGTTTCTTGCCGAAAAGAATGTCCATCTAGAAGTTTGTTAAAAGTTTCAGTGAGAATGGGAGAGAGTATTTCTGAGAATGTTTTATAGTATAAAGCCGAGTAGCCGTCTGGGCCTGGTCTTTTGTTAAGTTTTAGGTCTTTTATGGCGTTGACAACTTCATCTATAGTTATAGGCTCATCCAAACTGCTTTTTTGATTCTGAGATAACTCAGGTAAGGTTATTTTTGAGAAGAAGGATTCAGCCTCTGTAGGATTAAATTCATTGTTTGTCTTGTATAAAGTTGCGAGATGTGAGTGAAATTTATGGACTATTTTAACTGGATTACAAGTGTAAACATTTTTTGATAATTTCAAACGTATTGGTTTGAAAGATTTGTTAGTTGAATTTAATGCCCGAGCCAAATATGTACCTGGTTTGTTTGTATTCATGTAGAAATTGTGTTTGGAGCGTTTGAGGGATTTATCAACTGACTCAGTGAGAAATAGATCGTATTCCAATCTAGATTTTTCCAGATGAGATTTTGTACTCTGGGATGGATTATCTTGAAATGATATGTAGGCTGCATTAAAATTGAGTTCTAGTTTTTTTGCTAGATTTTTGCGTTCCCGTTTAAATAGTGCCATTTGTCTTTGTATTGTACCACGCAAGACAGGCTTATGAGCTTCCCACAGTGTTATTGGGGAGATGTCTGTTGTATTATTAATTGATATGTATTCCTTTAAAGCTTGTTCAATGGCCATCTGATGTAGTGGGTGTTTGAGCATTATGTCCGGTAAGTACCACGTTGGGTCATGCGCTTTTGGTATGGCTGAGGCTATAGTAGTGTATACTGCATTATGGTCAGACCACGGAATCGGAATTATATCTGATGCAATAATTTCTGGTATCATTCCTATTGTTAGAAAAATATGATCTATTCTGGTGAAGGTTTGATGAGGGTGCGAGAAATAAGTGGATTTCTTTTTCATTGGGTTACTCTCTCTCCATGAATCTACCAGATTGTATTTGGAAAGAAGTTGAGAAAAAGGTAATCTAGAGGTTATTTTGGATGGTGTAAAAGGTGATTTATCTAGAAATGGGAGGAGGACCTGGTTCGAATCCCCACACATTATCACTGTTCCTATTTTGTGTGTATTAATCACTTGTAATATATGTGAGAGGAATGGTGTAGGTTGTTTGTTAGGAGCGTAGTAGGAAATCACCGTGATTGCTGTATCCATTATATAACCCATGAGTATCAGGTATCTACCTTCTGGGTCTTTAATTTCTGATGATAAGGTGAATGGTGTGGATCGGTGAAATGCAATTAGAGTTCCCCTTTGCTTGGCACAGGCAGAAGCCGTGTAAATTTGTTGATAAAAAGGAGAAATATATTTTGGAGTAGAATCTTTGGTGAAGTGTGTTTCTTGGAGGCATACTATGTGAGCCTTCTTGTTATGGAAAGTATGGAAGGCTTTGGTCCTTTTTTGAGGGACATTTATTCCCTGAACATTCAGGGAAAGTATATTCAGTGGTGCCATGGCAACAGATCAAATAGTTTTGACTTACTTTTTGTTATGCAGAGCTGACTGCGCAGATCAACCTGTGTGGACTGAAGAGATGAATAGATAGAAAAGAAACCAGTGAATTCTGGAGTAAAGAGTAAACAAAAAACATATGAGATTAGATGATACATTGTATAAATTATTTTTTGCAAGTAATCACAATTTACCCGTGAAAGAGAATAAATATCTCTCTCAGGGGAATAAGTGCCTTCGTCACACTCCCACATAATATGGTTGGGAGAACGAGGAGGGCTAATGGGGGTACACGGATCTTCCGCTTACAGGAGAGAAGTGCTATGTCAAAAGACATCAAAATGATGTTTCATTAATTGGAGTGCAGAATATAGTTTTTGTTGAAATTATTTATTCCAGGGTGGTTGTATATGGTTAGTCTTGCCCTAGGCTAAATAATTCAGTTAGAAAGGTACTGTTAATAACTTTGGTATTGATGAAGATAGTTTGAATTATTTTGGGATTTTAACCCTTTTAGAGTAAACAATTACATATTTTATTCATATGTAACTGTTTAGATATGTTAACTCATAAAATTGAGGTTGTATTGCTTCAGATTAGAATAAACGAAAACATAATTCTAGGAACTAGTTAGGTAATAATATATTTGTTTTAAGAAAAGAAAGAAAAAGCTTCCATTACTTCTGGATTATTGAACATATTTGTCCTAAAAAGTAATAAATCTATTGTTATTACCTGATAATATATAACTGAACAAGAATTTCCTTATTTCACTTATATATTCTAAGGCTATATGAATCAGAAGTAATAAGAAATATAACTGGAATGTAACATGATCCCACACAGTGTGTGACTATCAGAATGCAGTTACATTCAGTTATAAATATAGGTTTTTTATAGAGAACCATCTCTTGGTATAATAAATGAAGAGATATCAGGAATTAGGATGTCAGTCCATTGAATCTTCTTGGTCCATGGATGATGTGGCATAACGGCCTCTTTTGTGAGAATGATGATTCCCATTTTGTTCTGGAATTTTCTGAGTGCTGCCTGAAGGTGAAGATGATGCCATTCTTCTGCGTGTGGGAGTGTTGCTGCTTGTGGGTTCTGTCAGATTTAATTTTAAAAGGGTTTGTTGTAGTTCATCCGCTGATCTGCTTCTGTAAATTGTACCTTGGTAGTTAAATCTGACTGAAAAGGGGAAGCCCCATTGATACATATTGTTGTGGCGTTGCAGTTCCATTAGTTGGGGTTTCATGGATCGTCTTTTAGTAATAGTAAGTTGGGATAGGTCAGCAAAAATTTGATAATTGTGTCCTTGAAAATTAAGTTCCTTTTTTTCTCTTGCAGCAATTAGTATTTGTGCTTTCGTTCTGTAATAATGAAATTTTGTGATTATATCACGTGGGGGTCCATCTTTCTTTTTGGCTGTGAGGGCTCTGTGTACTCTGTCCAGTTCTAAACGTTCAATAGGGATATCTGGCTTTAGTTCTTGTAATAGAGCAGTAATAGTAGATTGCAGGTCTGTCACAGTTTCAGGTATTCCCCTTATGCGCAAGTTTGAACGTCTGGCTCTATTTTCGTAATCTTCGAGCTTAGTTTGAAGTATTAAATTCTCTTTTTTTAATTGTTCCAATTCTGTTATATTTTCTTGGGTTGTAATTTCAATTTCATCCATTTTTATTTCTAAGGCTGCCGTGTGGTTTCCCAGCTCTCTTATTTCTTTGGTTAGGCTTTTTGTTATTTGGTCTGAGGTTTGTTTTAAAGCCTTATGAAGCATCTTTTCAAATTGTAATAATATTACTGGGGATACTGAGGAGGCTTGTGGAGAAGTTTGTGAGAGGATTTGTTCTGTATCTGACTCAAATGGAGAGTCTTGCTGTGACATTTTCTGTCTGTGAGAGCGCCCTGATGCTGTATATTGTGAGGTGACTGGAGCTGCTTCAGCTGCAGTGAGTGCCTGTGAGCTCTTTGTGAGGTGATTTTTATTTCTGCCACGGTTTCCTCCCAGTACCATATTTCCTGCCCAAACTTTCACAGTTTGTTCCCTGGGGCAAAAAGGTTCAAATGGATACCTTTTGAGCCTGCAGGCTCCGCTTTGTCCTTCTCTTCTCTCCTCAGCGGTGTGGAGCTCTAACAATGCATGTCTGCTCCGCTAGGCTCCGCCTCCTGTCCCCCGCAGTGTGCTTATTTCTTGTAAAACAGTGCTTCACCCGAAGTGACACATGAATCTGCTCACCAGATATCTCTGGCCACAAAGTGACCACCAGGCATGTAGTATAGGGGAAACTTCCTCAGTTAAAACAGGGTCCTCCAAGCCAAATGCTACTCCAATCGATCATTTTCAATATTGATCAAACTTCATTCAATAGATGATGAATGGTAATCCTCAAAATATTACACCTTATGCCCTGTACACACGGTCGGACTTTGTTCAGACATTCCGACAACGAAATCCTAGGATTTTTTCCGACGGATGTTGGCTCAAACTTGTCTTGCATACACACGGTCACACAAAGTTGTTGGAAAATCCGATCGTTCTAAACACGGTGACGTAAAACACGTATGTCGGGACTATAAACGGGGCAGTAGCCAATAGCTTTCATCTCTTTATTTATTCTGAGCATGCGTGGCACTTTGTCGGTCGGATTTGTGTACACATAATCAGAATTTCTGACAACGGATTTTGTTGTCGGAAAATTTTATATCCTGCTCTCAAACTTTGTGTGTCGGAAAATCCGATGGAAAATGTGTGATGGAGCCTACACATGGTCAGAATTTCCGACAACAGGGTCCTATCACACATTTTCCATCGGAAAATCCGACCGTGTGTACAGGGCATTAGAGTGCAAATCCAACGCTCCTTATCCTTATATCTGTTAAGATTGGCTCCCCATAAAAGAACCACAGAGAGGCAATATAGTGTATATACTGTCTTTTATTTAAAAAGCACTTACATGCCTTACACAGTACAATGGATAGCAGCTCAGCTGGGGGATGAGGCAGGGGCTGGCCCGTCACTCGGATTGTGAAGCTGGAAGCGTGGCGTGCGTCTCAGTTGGAAATGGAAGTGAGGGCTTCTGTATCTAGCGTCTCAAGCCTCGTTTTCAATGCATTTCATGCTCATGCGCACGTCATCAGGAAAATGGTTGGCCAGTCCATCACCTTTACCCTCAGCTTCTTTAGCAAGGCAGTGGTCATCTTGGAGTGTGTTTGGGGTCGTTATCATGTTCGAATACTGCCCTGTGGCCCATTCTCCGAAGGGAGGGGATCATGCTCTGTTTCAGTATGTCACAGTACATGTTGGCATTCATGGTTCCCTCAATGAACTGTAGCTCCCCAGTGCAGCACTCATGCAGCCCATGACCATGACACTACCACCACCATGCTTGACTGTAGGCAAGACACACTTGTCTTTGTACTCCTCACCTGGTTGCCGCCATACACGCTTGACACCATCTGAACCAAATAAGTTTATCTTGGTCTCATCAGACCTCAGGACATGGTTCCAGTAATCCATGTCCTTAGTCTGCTTGTCTTCAGCAAACTGTCTGCAGGCTTTCTTGTGCATCATCTTTAGAATGGGCTTCCTTCTGGGACGATGGCCATGCAGACCAATTTGATGCAGTGTGCGGCGAATGGTCTGAGCACTGACAGCTTGATTCCCCACCCCTTCAACATCTGCAGCAGTAATGGCAGCACTTATACGTCTATTTCCCAAAGACAACCTCTGGATATGATGCAGAGCACGTGAACTCAACTTCTTTGGTAGACCATGGCAAAGGCCTGTTCTAAGTGGAACCTGTCCTGTTAAACTGCCGTATGGTCTTGGCCACCATGCTACAGCTTTCAGGGTCCTGGCAATCTTCTTATAGCCTAGGCCATTTTTATGTAGAGCAACAATTGTTTTTCAGATCCTCATAGAGTTCTTTGCCATGAGGTGCCATATTGAACTTCCACTGACCAGTTTGAGAGAGTGAGAGCGATAACACCAAATTTAACACACCTGCTCCCTATTCACACCTGAGGACTTGTAACACTAACGAGTCACATAACACCGGGGAGGTAAAATGGCTAATTGGGCCCACTATGGACATTTTGACTTAGGGGTGTACTCACTTTTTTAATGGCTGTGTGTTGAGTTATTTTGAGGGGACAGCAAATTTACACTGTTATAAAAGCTGTACACTCACTACTTTACATCACAAAAATGTGAGGGGTGTACTCACTTTTGTGAGATACTGTATATACCATACCTGGCCGATACCCCTGGAAGCTGGAAATCACTGAAACAGATACTGCTAAACCTGTGATCTCCACTTGCCTTTGCTGCATTGTGAGCACCGGAGGTTGGTCAATCAACAAAAGTGTCATTCACAGAATGCTTTGCATTTCTCTGAATGAATGCAAAGCATTCTTCGATTGGATGAAGTGGAGTGTGTGAAGCCACTGACCCAACTGGGGGTGGGACCAATGTAACTACGTAACAATATACCATACCTGAGATTCATCTTTAACTCCATTTCCAGCCAAAAAATACCTTTTGTAGTACTGTTGTATTCCCCTGTTGTCTGTATTCTGCAACAATGTCACTTCCTAATGTGGGGAACCCATAATCCAGCAATGCAGATGTACCCACGGTGGCTAGCACCAATTGGTCTCGTTTTGCTAACATAACTGTTTTAGACTCCTCTTCTGGATCCTGAGAGTACCACATCCACTGTACAGATGATAGGTAGTGTCCACATTATGTGGATGTTGAAGTGGACATCTCAAGAAGGAACTGGGCTCCTGTACCCAAGAGAAAGTGTGTGACTAAAATGCCACGTGACCATAGCTTTAATAGAGTAAAAGGGGTATATAGGTAGATTTTCCTAATTGTTTATGCCAGCAATTCATTATAGAGGCAGGTGAAGGAACTAGGATGTGTGAGGTAAGATGGAACCTGAAGACCAGCTTTAACATGAACTTGTCAATAGTAACAAGCTTCAGCATCAGGTCAAGCATGAGTTTGTGGAGAATCCAACCTCCTCAAAGTTCATAGGTATGGTGAACTAGGGAAAAGTGATTTGCAGCCATAGCAACCAACTACAAATAATGCACTTCCTGGCCTTTGAACTTAGCTCAAGTGGCTTATGCCCTGTACACACGGACGGACATTGATCGGACATTCCGACAACAAAATCGCTCTGACCGTGGTGACGTAAAACATGTACGTCAGGACTATAAACGGGTCAGTAGCCAATAGCTTTCATCTCTTAATTTATTCTGAGCATGCGTGGCACTTTGTGCGTCGGATTTGTGTACACGCGATTGGAATTTTGTTGTCGGAAAATTTTATAGCCTGCTCTCAAACTTTGTGTGTCGGAAATTCCTATGGAAAATGTGTGATGGAGCCTACACACGGTCAGAATTTCCGACAACAAGGTCCTATCTCACATTTTCCGTCGGAAAATTCTATCGTGTGTACAGGGCATAAGAGTGACTAATGATGTAGACTTTGTTTTGTTCCAGCCCCCTCATTATAAATAAGTGTTCCCAACAGCCATTCATCAGTTTATGTGTTGTAGAAGATAGGGAGGACTGACAGTGTGTGATTCAGGAGACAACAGCATTGCTTTACGGTGCTATGTGCAGGGCTATACAGTGCTCTAGACCATGCTGTATTGTTCAACATTACTGTGAATAGCAGTGTGGCAGGTTACATAATATTGAGTACACCCTGACAACACATATTGCAGAGCAGAGAGGCAGAGAGCACAAATCTGAGCGTAATCTGACACCTGAGTGGAGTGGAAAGATATGCCTTTATACACAGTCTCATAGGCAAACATGCACACCTGAGGCTGTCAAACATCTGCTATGTGCTGAGGGGGGTGTCACCATGGAGAGCATGGTGTCAAGAATAGTTGTCATAATTCGCAGACACAGATTACAGAGGAAAGAGAACACCAGGATTCATGTTAGGTGGCCTGCCTCATCTCTCCACTGTGGCCAAACCAAGGTGCTTACATACTGTCTAGCCACTGCACACTATGCATGGCTATTGTCTCTAAAAAAATAAACTCTAATGAAGGTACTTACTGTACAGTCATTGTATAATATGTGTGGTTATTGCCTCTGATATATTACACTGTAATCTTTAATTACAGGTAAAATCTGCCTTTTTTCTCCCTCTTACATTACTGCCTAACCAAGCTGCATGTATATTGTCCAGCCACTGTACAATATGTGTGGCTATTGTTTCCTAAGTGACAAAAAAAATGTATTTTAGTGTAAAACCTGTCTATTCTCTCCTTTTTACATTGCAGTCTTGTCTACTTTTTTGCATACTGTCCAGCAACTGTACAAGCTTTGTGGCTATTGTATCTTGAAATAATATGCTTTAATTTTTCTTTAAGGAAAAATGTGCCTTGTCGTGGCTATAGTCTCTCAAGTTATACACTTAGGCCCCTTTCAAACTGGGGCGGTTTGCATGCGCTATTGCGCTAAAATTAGCTCCTGCAAACCGACCCAAAACAGCCGCTGCTGTCTCTCCAGTGTGAAAGCCCCAAGGGCTTTCACACTGGAGCGGTGCGCTGGCAGGACGGGAAAAAAAGTCCTGCTAGCAGCATCTTCGGAGCGGTGAAATCAATGGGACAGTGCGGCTATACCGCCAGCAAAGTGTCTCTGCAGAGGCGCTTTGTAGTGGTTTTTAACCATTTCTTGGCCGCTGGCAGGGGGGGTAAAACCGTCCTCGCTAGTGGCCAAATACCGACGGTAAAGCACCGCTAACAATAGTGGCGATTTACCGCCGACGCCGCCCCTGCCCCAGTGTGAAAGGGACCTAATTTAAAGATAATACCAGCTAAATTTCTCCAGTTATGGGTTGTGGGTTACCAAGGGAGTATGGGGATAAAGGGGGTCGGAGTGATACATAATGTTTTGCCATTGTTAGACAGGAGCGATAGCATTGCCATCTGTCACTCATCCACAGAAACACTGGCCAATTATCACAAGAACCTCCAAAGTTTCTCCAAATCCACACTCTAAGTAGCACCATAAACAACATATACCTACCCACTAATATTTGTACAATCACCACCCACAAATTACCAGCTTGTGTAATCCTTGCTTCTGACACCTCTGTTCAGTACACTCAGTTAAATAAACTGTCATATAGGCTTCACAGGCCACACACTATGCTCTCATTAATAGTTACAAGTTAGCTAAACAAGGCAATTTTATTTCTAGAGCACAAACACCTATTTACAGCTTTCGGACACACACAGGTAAATGCAAATCTCCCATACAATCTGGCATAGTCTGATGGCTGTGTGGCAGCCAAGTGCTTCCCTTAGGACTCTCCCCAAGCTATCCTTTAAGATGGATTCCTATGTGGCTGTACATACAGTGCATGTTAGTCACACAGATCCCTGAATGGCAATGTGACTTGTTCCTGTCACAAAAACTTTTATGCAATGGTACTAATCTGCATCCAGTCAGATTCATTCTTTGTCAGCCAAGGGCTGTAATACAGGGAACACAAAAACAGCCACGCAAAGCAACCTCACACACTAGCAGTAACTTACACTGAACTTGTAGGCACTGATGATACCATATAACTACATGCAGGGCTTTTATTTCTCAGAGAATAGGTGCAGGAACTCAACCGCGCCCCCATCACACTACCGCCTAACAGTGGGAGGGTCTTAATGGGGTGTTGGTAAGTAGTGCCTTCTGCACAGGTTGCAGAGTTCAGGAGTGCACTGCATACAAAGTGAAGAGCTCAAGCGAGTACAGAGTTCAGGGTTTAGGAGTGCAGGGTTCAGAGGTGCACTGTGTACAGAGTGTAGAGTTCAGAAACGCACTGCGTACAGGGTGCAGGGTTCAGCAAGGGACATTAGGGATCAGTGTGGAGAGAGGGGACATTAGGGATCAGTGTGGAGAGAGGGGACATTAGGGATCAGTGTAGAAAGAGGGGGCATTAGGGATCAGTGTGGAGAGAGGGGACATTAGGGATTAGTGTGGAGAGAGGGGGCATTAGGGATCAGTGTGGAGAGAGGGGGCATTAGGGATCAGTGTGGAGAGAGGGGAAATTAGGGATCAGTCTGGAGAGAGGGGGCATTAGGGATCAGTGTGGAGAGAGGGGAAATTAGGGATCAGTGTGTAGAGAGGGGGCATTAGAGATCAGTGTGGAGAGAGGGGACATTAGGGATCAGTGTCTAGAGAGGGGGCATTAGAGATCACTGTGGAGAGAGGGGGCATTAGAGATCAGTGTGTGGAGAGGGGGCATTAGAGATCAGTGTGGAGAGAGGGGGCATTAGAGATAAGTGTGGAGAGAGGGGGCATTAGGGATCAGTGTGGAGAGAGGGGACATTAGGGATCAGTGTGGAGAGAGGGGGCATTAGAGATCTGTGTGGAGAGAGGGGGCATTATGGATCAGTGTGGAGAGAGGGGACATTGGGGATCAATGTGGAGAGAGGGTGCATTAGAGATTCATGTGGAGAGAGGGGGCATTAGAGATTGGTGTGGAGAGAGGGGGCATTAGGAATCAGTGTTGAGAGAGGGGATTTTAGGGATCAGTGTGGATAGAGGGGGCATTGGTGCTAAGTGTGGGGGGGTGATATTCTGTGTATGCATGCAGTGTACACTGTGTGACCATTCTGAGCATGCTAAGTTTCATATACCACAGTGCACTTGGTTTACCTGGAGTACACGGTCAGATTAGGAAGATTTCCGGACATGTCCATTACAGGTGGGGTAGAGCAGCACACCCATTCCTGGAACAGCAGAGGAACACAGCTCTGAGCAGCATGCTGCACGAACTGGTGGCAGCACAGTGTCCCGGGACCAACAGCCAATAGAAAGTCGGGGGGTGTGCACTTTTTGTGGGGCAGAGAGGCGACGTTCACATTGCAGAGGATGACTTGCGGCAGTAGATCGCAGGGTAGGGCTGGCTGAAATAGGGATGTTTGCTCATAGGAGACAGGAATAGGTGTTCTCACTCAGAACAGCAACCGCACTGAAGGATAATCAGAGCAGGGAGGGTTTTGTGCCACCGGGAGAAGAGTGATGTCTCTGGTAAACTGAGAAGCTGGGCTTTTCTGTTAATAAGTGACAGCAGTGAGCAGAGGAGCAAAGGATCAGCGCCGTTCTGCCGAGTTCCGGCTGAAAAAAAGCCCGGACTACATGAAAAAGAATTATGCAACAGTCTCTTTTAATTGATAAAGCAATCAAAACCAGCTTAATCATGTTTATATTTAATATCAATACATATGAAAGGGATACCAAAGTATACAAACACAGTTTGAAAAAACAGAAGGTAAAAAGTGAAACATACATACAATAAAACAGTGCTAAAAATAAAAAGGATAAAGCTACAGGAAAACTATCTCTGCTTTTACGGTTGGATAGAAAACATTGACCATATCCCCACATCATTGGGACTCTTCAGGTATGACCAAGGGTTGATTTCAGATTTGATACCTTATAGATCAAAAGGGTTTGCTACTCATTCAGCCTAGTGGAATGAATTGGGCTGGCTACTGCCTATTACCTCCTTAACACAGGAATGATTTTGATAATAACAACCTTCAAATCCTCATGTGTTATTGATCCAAAAGTAAGAGTATTTGTGTTTTGCCATGCGTAGAGTCCAAAACACTGATTCTCTACTCTTATCTCCTATCAGAACCAGTGTTTCTGGCGCTGTCTGAGAGAGTTGCACTATTCTGTCACACCACATACAGATTAAAGGCATGTTCCCAGCATGTGCTTGAAAAGAGTGGTGTTTTTCCTATTCTTTTTCCCCTCAAAGTTGCATTAAAAAAAGGACCATCTCCGTGCTATAGAGGCATTAAATAAAATATTTTTTGCAGCGGTACATGTCACTAGAGTTGGGCAAACATTTCAGGCCGATCAAAAGTTCGGCCCAAACATCGCCCGTTTGGGTGTTTGCCGAACACCTGAATTTCCTGTGCATTTGTCGGGTGGGCTTCCCCGCTGACTGCTGAAAGAAAACATTTTTTTTTGGCACTACAAAAAAAAGGTGTGGGGTCCCCCTAAAATCCATACCAGATCTTTATCCGAGCATGCAGCCTGGCAGGCCAGGAAAGGGGGGACAATCAAGAGCCCTCCATCCTGAACCATACCAGGCCACATGCCCTCAACATGGGGGGTGGGTGCTTTGGGGAGGGGGGCTCTGCCACACCAAAGCACCTTGTCCCCATGTTGATGGGGACAAAGGCCTCTTCCCCACAACCCTGGCAGTATGGGGCAACCCAGCATGGTCAGGATCATCACGAGGGGCACGGGATCACCAGGTGATGTCACAAGGTGGCCCCTCCTCTTACCTATTTAAAAATTGTCAGACAGTGGAGGAGGCATTCAGCAATCTGCCTTCGATGAGTGCAAAGCATTTTCTTTTCTTTTTTTGGATCTGGCGGTGCGGCAGGCGTCGTGACTAATGATGATCTACATTGAGGGACATTGTTTTTTTATTTTTTTAATAAAGGACTTGTCAAAAACCTTGTAGTGTTTTATTTATTTTTGACAGTTTTTTTGGTGAATGAGTAGGGGTACATCGTACAATGTACCCCTACTCATTTGCAAGAGGGGGCTGTGATCTGGGGGCTCCCTTGTTAAAGGGGACTTCCAGATTCCGATAAGCCCCCTGCCTGCAGACCCCCACAACCACAGCCCAGGGTTATCAGGATCAGGTTCTCGCTTGTCCCCCCCTTTCCTGGCATGCTGGGCTGCATGCTTAGATAAGGGTCTAGTATGGATTTGGGGGGGGGGGCTACTCCCTTTTTTCCTCTAATTTTTTAAATAGCCAGCAATTGCAGTCGCGAGTCAAAATTTAAATGTGATTTGACTCATTTTTTTTTTTTTTTTTTTTAGAAATGTCATTTTTGCTGCAGCAGGTTAAATACATGCTACCGTTAGGTCACTTTACACACAGACTAAGGGGATCCCCCAGGCACTATATTTAAAGGGATTTTTCATTTTTATTGTTTCACTTTCAGCATAATTAAAATCACTGCTCCTTTAAGAATTATCTTTGAAAAAAAAAATTGCATTGATATAGTCCCCTGTTCAGGAGTTCTGCTGCGAACCAAACAGGGGGGTGTTCTGCCCATCTCTATATGTCACCCATGAAATTGTTCAGCTCCCCGTGACTTTTTCTTGTTTTTTAACTTGGTCAGAATTGATTTTCAGGATTCACCACCCCTTCCACACACACACACACACACACACACATGCAGACACATTTAGTTCAATGGGTTCAGTTTCAGGTTCACAATTTTCAGACTTTGAGCTGCATTCAAGAAATCCCCGTGACTAACATATTAACAAGAAAAACTCATCTGTATTATTCTTTGAACCTGACTTAGTTTTGTCACTAAGGTGGTGTGGTGTACAATAAAAAGAAACAGGTATATTTAGTATTGAAAATATAGATTTCATAGTGGTTTGTACAAATATCTTGCTATTTACAAAATCACAACTGCAATCATTTTATTCTATAGGTAATCTGCGTTAAAAAATATTTTGTTTTAGGAGTTTGGTACATTTTCAAGTTCAGATTGTACAATTTACCTTATGTATGAAAAATAAAAAAATGGACTAAAAGGCATAAGGTTACTTAGTGTAGTTCTATATGTGTGACACCTAAAGGCGCCTTACATTTGGTGTAAAATATCTCATTCCAGCATAGTGAGATGATTTTTCTGAACTGTGTCTTATACTGACTTTGTCCCTTTATACAGGTTCAAACACCAAATTTAACATTACAGTCTTTTAAAAAATGACTACAAACACTTATAGTAACCTCACTTTATCTGTCTCAGAGTAGAATAAGTCTTGTTTTATTACATGCCAAATATTCTTATCTCTATTTCATTAGCTGCTTTGCTTTTGAACATTTTCAAATCTGCCAAAAAGCTGGTTTTCTTCAGCAACTCTGTTTGTATTACTCTTCAGAATTGTCCATCACAGAACACCGCTTGTGTAAATACTGTAAATCACTATTGATATGATTGCTCAGCTTAACAAAACATGTTGAAGGTCCTAATTTATGTCCATAGAAAAAGCATAAAATACTGTTTGACAAAAAAAAATCACAAAGCAGATATTTACTCAGCATCCCCACCCCTTACTTCCAGTGAAATCCTTGCAGGACCAGGAATTTTTCACATCTAATAATAAGCCCACTTTAAATTGTGGCCAGTGTAAATGCCTTTGTTATATTGGTAATTAGTGTAGAATCAACTGATAAATTCCTGGTCCTTGTAACTGCCCACTTTACATTCATGGTCAGTGTAAATGTCTCCTTTAGGCCCCATTCACACTTTGCATGGCTAGAACGCTGCAATTTTTTGGTGCGTCTTTCATGAACTTCCATGAGTCTCTCATAGGGCTGTTCTATGTGTGATAAACATGCCAAAGAAACCCTAGAACCCTTTTGGGCATGGAGCGTGGAACACTCTTTGCTGCTTGCATTTTTTTGCACGTCTTTCATGAGCTTCCTTGAGTCTCACATAGTGTAGCCCATTAGTTCGAATGGGTTGCTCATTGTTTGACAAATGGGCCAAAGAAGCTTCAGAACCTTTTCAGGCATGGAATGTGGCATGTTTTTTCAGGTTATGTTTTTCCAGATTTCTAGCACGTTTGCTATATGACAAAACATGTGGCAAATCCTACACCCGCTAACTGCACCTGGGGTGCCATTAACAATTAATGGCACTGCAAGTGCAATGTGCTTTTGCAGTGCATTACTGAAATATGCATTTTCTGTGAGCTTTGCCACGCATTCCAGAAATGTCAAGTGTGAATGCAGCCTTACTTTGGCTTAAGCTGAGACACATTTTATTTACAAATGTAACAAAAATGCATTTTTAGAGTGCTGTTACAATGCAATGTGAATGAATCTTGCAAACATTTAGAGACCCCCTTTCCAAGGGTAATCTTCAGGGCATGGCTGTCGGTTTTACGGCTGAATCCTGCTCTGTATCTCCATCCCTACCATTCCAAGACTTTAACATTTAAGTGCCACCCTGTGTATCAGATGTTGCTGTCATGGTGATTTCACCCAACCTAGCACCCAGGGCCCACCTAGCCTCTATCAGCAACTAATAGCAGCTGCATGGGCTACAATGAGTATATAGTCAGTTACCTACTGTTCTGCTTTGGATATTTGTCCTCCAGTACTTAGGTACCAACTTCCACCACGGTTCATCCCACCTACACATTTCACACAACCAATAAAATTAAAGAGACGCACTCAAGATGAGTTACTTTCGTGTAGTTTAACCCATCACCCGTTTACAGACATTACATCTGAACTGCTCTGCTGACAGGGTTTGCTCGACCCACACCTCATTCGTAGAGATTGTGACTGGGATATTAGGTAAATTATAGGGTGCCTATTTTTTGTTCCTTTATTATTTTCATGCTAATACAAGGGTTGTTTCACCTTTGATTTTAAGTGATAATTGCATAGGAAACCAAGCAGTCCTGACTCATGATTAAATGTATGATTCTGTACAGAGTGTACACATCGTTATACATATATTCAGGAAAAAAGCTGATTGGCTTGGTCTTCAGACTAATTCACTCAAAACTAATAAAAGTTTGTCATGAAGTAAAAATAGACCAGTCATATTTGATTCAACAATCACATTTGTAATTTGGCCTCATTATTCAAGCCCTTAGAGGACTGATTTTTAGAACACATAATTGTATTACTTGTGTTTTGAAAAAGGATCATGTGTTTGTGCCTCTTTTCCCAGAAACTTTCATTTAGGATGCACTTCCTATCATGCTGCAGTCATATGGATTAGCAAGTCCAAACTAGCCATATGGACCAAGCATGTGAAGCTTTGAATAATTTGTATGTAGTCACAGCTAGATACTTAATCTTCATTCAGGAAAGGTGTCCAGTACTAGAAAAATGCATAAATATAAAAAACCATCAAAGATAACACACTACAAAATATCCGAGTGGATGACAGCATGCAGGTTAGTCTCTAAAAATCTGTAGATCCTCCACTGAGAGCCTAACCTTATCAAATGAATATATCACACTGGGTATTTGTGTGATATTATAGAACTTGCAATGAACCTACAGAACTGATCCTATGTGAATTGATGCTGCGATTTCATCTTTCATACAAGTGTTTGGATATAAAATATAAGCACTTAATGTGAAATACTTTTATAAGGCCACCTCTATTTGTATAAGTCAACTATATCTGGAATCATTTGTTATACAGTTACAGTGATCATCATGAGATGTAAGCAACATTTGATAAATATTGTTCCAGTTTTCTTTTGCATAAAGTAGTGAGCATAGCAACAACTTATTTTTTTAATTGACAACATTGTTTGTTTTACATAAGTCTGTTGAGGTCATTGTCTTAGATTGTTCATTATTGTTTTCTCAAAAGGAGCAAATTTAAGTTTCTTTATTGTATTTTCATTATGGCACCTCCAGTGATTTATGTTATTAGTAATTTAGTTAATGAAACAGGGCCAATTGTTTATTTATCTTATTTTTATTTATCTTTATTACAGCTAGACAGCTTTTCCTGTACTGCTGGCTTGCTGTAGTTAGAGGGTACATATATTTGTTTTGCATTTCTTTATATATGAAAGTAGAACCACAGCCAGGCTATGGCAATTAAATTATTTACATATTCTTAACAAGCAGTGTAAAAAACAAAACAAAAAATAATGAAACCCTCACTGACCTTTCCAGCTGCAAACACTGTAGCACAATTCATTCTCATGCCCTGTACACACGGTCGGACATTGATTGGACATTTCGACAACAAAATCCATGGATTTTTTCCGACGGATGTTGGCTAAAACTTGTCTTGCATACACATGGTCGCACAAAGTTGTCAGAAAATCCAATCCGATCGCGGTGACGTAAAACACGTACGTCGGGACTATAAACGGAGCAATAGACAATTGCTTTCATTTCTTAATTTATTCTGAGCATGCGTGGCACTTTGTCCGTCGGATTTGTCTACACACGATCGGAATTTAAGGATCGGATTTTGTTGTCGGAAATTTTTATAGCATGCTCTCAAACTTTGTGTGTCGGAAATTCCGATGGAAAAAGTCCGATGGAGCCCACACATGGTCGGAATTTCCGACAACAAGCTCCGATCACACATATTCCTTCGGAAAGTCCGACCGTGTGTACAGGGCATTAGATTTCACAGGAGATCCAGTGATGTAGTTTTAGTCTCCCCATCTTCTTGTGCACTTGCTTTGTATTTACATTACAGATCAAAAGGTTGGCAGACCACCAAGTCCCTGCTGGAAGTGGAGTATAAAATTATCCAGTGAGGATAAAGAAAATAATTATTTTTTTCTCATAAATTTAAAAATAAATTGCTCCTTGGTGCCTGCAGCTACAAAGATACGTAGAGCAGGTTTTCAAGCATTTTCGCTTATCCCGCTGGTTCACACCCAGCTCCTGTATCCAAGGGGACCCATAGTGATTAGAAGAACTGGCTATGAGAAGACAGCTCTGGACCCAAGGCACTGGCAAGTACCTGATTTTTAAAAGTCAGCAGCTACAGTATTTGTCCATGCCATTGCCACTATTCTACCATAAGGTCAGGACTAAATTAAATCTTCACGAAAAACATGTTTTATATTTGTTATCCAGGGAAACATAAACTACTGTATATGACTTTTTTTTGTTTTTTGTTCATTTTAAGCAGCCTAGGCAGTTTAAACCCTAGGGATACCCAACCATTTTTCAGTTAAAACTTCTGTAAGGCTCCTGTGACAAGAATAATAAATTTGTTTGTTTTTTTTTCCTGTGAAAACAAGTGCATTTAGTGTTTTTTTTTTGTTTTGTTTTGTTTTTTTAAGTAAACCTAGCATTTAAATATGAAATATAGAATACAAGTTAGAAATATACAAACCTAAAATGGACCGCCATTTATTAACACGTTTCCTTTAATTTGGCAGGTCGTAATGGATCAATCTGGTGTAATCAGATGGCATATTGGTAGTATTCATCCGGAATAACTCACAAGACCTTTATTGAATCCCAGTCTTTTCAAACAGAAGTCGGTCTTTTAGGTTTGCAAGTTTCTGATTAATTCCTAGATTTTCTATTTAGTTCAGAAAGACTAATGGCTATATCAATAGGATTTTAGATGACACAGTGTATGTCTCCTTATATTAGAGTGACATAATCTGGATACTAAGGTGGGGGGGTGGGTCATATACCACCAATATTTTAATCCCCTCCATACAAAAACATTACTTCTTTTCTGTGTCTGTAGAGTGCATTCAGCGTTCAGATTTTTACTTTAATTTTAATTGATTTAATTTTACAGTAAACTCATTTTTGGATAAGAGTTTACATTTTGCAATCTCTTATGAATCATATCACTTAGCTGTTAAATATCTATAATGAGGTAATCTCTCTGGGGTTATGGTGTGGTCCCTTCATCAGATGTTTTACAATTTGCAACTTTCAATTTCCAGTTTATTTACTCGCCATACTCGTAAGGCCCATACACATGATCGGACTTTCCAACGGTAAATGTTGGATGTGAGGTTGTTGGCGGTAAGTCCGACCATGTGTATGCTTCATCGGACAATTGTTGTCGGACTTCCCACCAACAAATGTTGGCTAGCATGTTCTCAAATTTTCCACCAACAAATGTGTGCCGTCGGACTTTCCGATCGTGTGTACACAAGTCCGTCGGACAAAAGTCCAAAGTACAAACACACATGCTCGGAATCAAGGACGAGCCGGAAGCGTTCGGTCTTGTAAAACTAGCATTCATAATGGAAATATCACATTCGTGAAGCGGCAAATTATGAAATCTCTCAATGCAGCACATTCTATTCTTCTTTATAATGGTATAATAATGAAGCTGCTTTGCAGGTGATATTCACAGAGTTCTGACAAACGTATTTCTTTTTTTTTCTAATGATCTCCAGAATAATATTTTTAAAATTTTTTTTTTCTATTGATCTCTAGAATACTTTTTTTCTTTTTTAATGATCTCCAGAATAATATTTTTTTTGTGTGAGTCAAGTTACTACAACACCATTATGATCTTGTATTTTTTAACCTCAAAGGTACAACTATGTTGGTGTCCCTTGTTAATTTGACATTGTATTTTTGAAATGTGCCTGCCTTTTTACAAACAAACTGTCTTTTTTGAAGTAAAACACATAGCCAAGTATGTGTTAAAAACAATTTTTTTTATTCAATAAGGAGCACAAGGTCATATCAAAATCAAGAGGAAGGCAACGATGGAGAAACAGTTGGAATTGGTGAAGCGTTTGTACCCCAGGGCAGACATCAATTATTTGACTGTTAAAATTGGTAACCTGAGGAGTCCATTAATTAGGGAGAACAGTACGGTCCAGGACCCTGAGAAATCGGGAGCAGCAGCAGATGACATATATGTCCCGAGGCTGTGGTCTTACAACAGCCTACATTTTTGGCCAGGCCACACTGAACCTAGGTCATCACTCTCAACACTTCCTTCCACACAAATGAAGGAAAGTAAATCAAAAATGCATTCTCTGCACCCAAAAAAATAAACTCAAATTAAACAAAAAGAAAATTATAAATGATATTGGGGATAATCCCCGGCCCAGTGGCCTTGTTGGGGGTGTTGGTGCATTGGCCACGGTCCGTCATGCTGCTGTGGTGGGTGGGGTGGCTGTGTCATTGGTGGAGGTGGTGGAGGAGGATGGTCCAACTCGCAGAGGTGCATTTTATGGGTGATTTTGCCCCCTCTTCCCCTTGTTTAGGGCCCGAAGAATGATCCCTCGCACATAGTGTGCTGGTCCTCCTCCATTTCTTTTAATTTATTGCCTGTCAGGCATCCAAAAGCCTCCTGGGCATCAGGGGCCATGCTAACTGCAGTTGTAGCATGGCAGAGAAAAGCAGGCCTGGCATCATCCAGGTTCCTGGACTTCCTGGCCCTTTTTGTTGGAGGGCGGAGGGGAGGAACCTGGCATTCAGTCAGGCTGCTTGCCACGGCCTCCTCTTGGCTTTGGCTGAGGCTGAGACTTTCCTGTGTATGAAAATGCTACATAGTTTTATGTTTTTGGTCATCAATCACACACAATTTTGAGCTCATGACTGTTGCAAATTGAATGTTAACAAATAGAAAAGACATTTTTGGCTGCTACTGTCTATTGATATGTAAACCACTTTGTTAAATCAAAAATTTGGGATCAGTAACATCTAGTTAACATCATTCAATTTTTGACAAGAAATATGTTCAACAATGCTATACCTAGATCAAGCTGGGCCCCTCCACATCTTCTTCCTGGGTGGAAGGCCCAGGGTGGACCTTAGGAGCCTCAACTGATGTTGAAGGAAGTGTTGAGAGCAATGGCCTGGGTTCTGTCTGGTCGGCCAAAAATGCAGGCTGTGGTAGTACCACAGCCTGGGGACATATACGTCATCTGCTGTTGGATCTCTGGGTATCCTGGACTTTCCTGTGCTCCCTATTAAATGTGCTCCTCAGGCCACCAATTTTGGCCTTCAAATAGCTGATGTCTGCCATGGGATACACAGGCTTCACTAATTCCAACAGTTACTCCATTGCTGCCTTCCTCTTTATTTGAATAGTCCCTGCTTTTTACTTGCCAGAGACATGGCAGCTCCCAGTATTTTGCAATAAACTCAGGGAGGAAATCTGGGGTCGTAAATTTAACTATCATTCTATCTACAAGACACAACACAAGACAAACCTTAATGTCAGGCTAAACTCTCATAATCTTGTCCCAATATAGGTTTCAATTTATAAGCAGTATAGGCCACTAACCACTGATGCCCCAATTTACATTTGTACCTTAATTTGAATGATCCTTTGCGGGATAATGATCCTCCGTACTCCACTCACAGATCGTACGTACGTCCCTTACATCGCTCACGTGTTATGGCTTTATATACACTGTGCCTGCGTGCAACTCTGCCCCTGTCCTATTCCACGCCTCTTTTCGTTCGGGGCAGTGGGAGAGCATATGGCGGAGATACAGCAGGTGTGTGCTGTTAGCAGCAATGAGGAAAGCCCAGAGCAAGGCAGTTTCAGATCCAGGAGGAGACATAAGGCCTCAAATATGTCTTTTGAAGAAATGGTGGAGATAGTGGACATCTTAAAAAGGACAGACTATGATGGGAAGCATGGACCTTACAGAAACCCAAATTTCAGAAAGGCCAAGATCATGGCTAAAGTTGTGAAAAGTCTGCACAGGAATTTTGGGGTACGACGATCCAAGGATAAGTTGAGAAAACACTGGTCAGACCTGAAATTGAAGGAGCAAGATCAGTATAGAAAGATCAGGAAAGTGCTGCAAAAAAGTAAGTATTTGTCCTGTGTTTCTATTATTATTATTACTTGCATGCTGGTCCATGTTCTTTTCTTTACCTTTGTACAGTTTAAAAGGTCAAGTAGGAATCGTTCATGGGACATTAAACATGGTTTGTTCGACAAGTAATATGTCGTTTTGGGAGATGCAAGTTAACTACATTTGTTCAGGCCTATTTGTATAAAATAAGTTCATTAGATTGTTGTCTAGATGTGTTTGAAACTATAATGAAATGTCAACTTTAGTCAGTGTCATCTTGTTATGGTGTCCCACGCAGGTGCTCCAGTGGAAGCTAGGGGTCTCTCCATGTGTGAAACTTGCACCAAACAAGTAAGTATTCCAGCTTTTGAAAGGGAAAAAATCATATATTCAGCGTGGAACTCTGCCAAAACAGACAACTGGAAGACACTTCCAAGCAACGTTTCATATTACTATTTCTAGCCTAACATATCTGTCTGCTAAGTATAGCTTTTTTGTATTCATATAGGGGAGAAAAGAAGAGGGGCAGCTGGGGACACCAGTAACCCAGCACCTACTGAGCATCCAGAAGAAATGCAACTCGCCACACACCCTGAAGGGTGAAGTTGTAGAGACCACAGCTTCAGGTAATAGATGGATGCCTGCATCTTTTTAATACATGGTGTGTTTTTTTATTTTTAGGTCATGTGGATGTTGTGGAAGAGGAAACTCACTTCAGCAGTGCACAAATCCCGATCAGTGAGATCATGGTTTGTAATCCTGATTTGTAAGAAATGAAACAAAACATCCATGATGTTCAAGAAAGACTGAGCAACATCACAGATATTTTAGGCAAAATCTAAACAAAAAACGTTTTATAGTTGTCGGTATTTTGTACGTGTTTTTACAGTTTAAATGAATTGCAAAGCCAAATTTTGAAGATGTACACAGTGTGTCAACATGTGCTATCTCCCATCATGGGATATCATTGTATGTGTTTTGTGGGTGCAACCCCTTCCTCCAAACTAAAGTAGGTGAGAGGAAGGGGTTGCACCCCTGAAACAAGTCCATTGATCCCCCATCATGGGAGCTAACAAATGTTGACACACTGGGGCTTATTTACTTGCAATGCAAGTGCATTTGAAAGTGCACTTGTAGGGCAAAGTGGATTGTGCTTTCGAAATAAGCCCCAGTGTGTCAACATGTGCTATCTCCCATCATGGGGGATCAATGGATGTGTTTGGGGGGTGCAACCCCTTCCTTTCATCTACTTTAGTTTGGAGGAAGGGGTTGCACCCACAAAACACGTACATTGATATCCCATGATGGGAGATAGCACATGTTGACACACTGTGTGTTTTGGGGCTTTAGCAAAATAGATGTAGTGAAAAGTCACAAATTTTAGGCATGGGATCATGAGGGAAAGCCACATTTGGAGTCCCAATTTGTCTGCATCTTCAAAATTTGGCTTTTAGAGGGGTGAGATCACCCCATCTGATGAAGGAAAGATCGACACAGTTTTGACATACTAAAGTCTCCTATTGCCTTCACTTTAGCAAAGTCAAACTTTGTAAGTTCATGAGTTAGGGATGTGTATGTTATGTTTTTAAACATGCCTGTTTAGCCCTAAAAATGGCAAATTAATGTCAAACACACATGTTATACACCAAGATTTTGGTTTGTTCAAAAACCGTTTATAACGCACATGTGAATGTGCTTGGAGTAAAATGTTTTATACTCAACAATGAGTGGCTTCTTATTTCAGTGCTCAATACCAGTGTATTTGTTAAGTTGCTGTAGTTACAGTGACAATGTGCTGTAAAATGTGCCAAAATCAGGCCAGTTTAGTAACTCCAAGCAATTAATTCAAGGAGTTGAAAAGGATGAATATTTTTATCATTAATGCATTAAATACATTAACAACAATAACATTGTGTGTGTGTGTAGAAAACCCACAGCACAACATAATAGTTAGCTGAAGAAGAGATTGTCACCCCATGTATCAAATAAGTTACGTTTGCACTATTGAAGAAAATGGGCAAAATTAAAAGGCCATTTGAGAACCTAGGAAACAGATAAGAAATACAAACAGTAATTCAAATTAAATATGAGTTTAGTTTTTCAAAAAACCTTTATTGCACATCCGCCATATTCTGCTGACTTTGCAAGCACTTTGGGGGGCCGTCATCGCTGATGTCTGTGATGCAAAGTCAGCCTCAGTCAAAACTGAGGCCAGATAGCTGTCTGAATTTTTCCTTAAGTAGTTGTGGAGAATGCAGCATCTCAACATGACAGTTTATATTCGGCCAGGTTCACGGATGTTAGGAAGATACGGAACTGGCTTGCCATTATGCCAAGGGCATTCTCCACCACTCTTCTGGCACGTGACAGCCAGTAACTAAAAATCCTCTGCTCTGGGGTCATGTTCCTAATGGGGAATGGCCTCATGAGATGTTCCCCCAGAGCAAAGGCCTCATCCATGACATAGTAGGTGAGGTTGAAAAAAGACACAAGTCCATCAAGTCCAACCTATGTGTGTGATTATGTGTCAGTATTACATTACATATCCCTGTATATTGCGATCATTCAGGTGATTATCTAATAGTTTCTTGAAGCTATCAATGCTCCCCGCATTGACAAAACAATGACAAAAACAAAATTGAGGCCCTCCACATTCTCCTCAGGAGGTGGCAACTGCAATGTGCCATTTTGTAGCCACCTGTAGAACTCGGTTTGGGTGATCACTCCTCTGTCAGAGTTTCTGCCATTCTTCCCAACTCCAGGTAGAGAAACTCATAATTGGCCTACACCACCGCCAACATCACAATACTACAAAACCCCTTGTAGTTGTAGTAATAAGACCCCGAGTTGGGTGGTGGTACGATTCTTACATGCTTCCCATCAATAGCACCACCACAATTGGGAAAATCCCACTGGTGGTTAAACTGGGAAGCCACAGTCTGCCATTCCTGTGGGTTTGAAGGAAACTGTGGAGTCAAACAAGAAAAAAATAATTAGTACTTATGCACATAACATTGCAAGCAGTTTAGACACAAACATTCTTGGCCAACATAAGTATAACATTTATTGAAATGAGTATTAAAGACAAAAGTATAAGGTCAACTTATCAGATTCCTCACCCATTGGCCCATTGGAAAAATGTTATATTGGGGGTGGGTAAATGTTTTGGACAGATAACCCTCTCCACTTCATTGAGAGCTGAATGCTTAAATAATGTGTGTTACTTTGGTCAGCCCCTCCTTACTTACACTATTGACAGCCCATTGGACAGGTAAGAAGTGTCATAATCCATAAATATGGATACACACTGTCCAAATTGAAGCACATTTTTACGACCACCTCTTTTATGACCACAAAAGAGGTATAGTGTGTATGGGTTTGGCAAAGTCAGCAGATAGAGTATTGGTATCGGTTGACTTAGCGGTTGGGGGGGAGTGAGGGTTCCAAATGAGTTTGGGCCCAAAAAAAATAGTCTCTTGCACTCTGCCTGAATTTAAGGACAACAATAACATTTTGACACATTTTAGAGGGTGTTTAGGGTAAACACTAAAATGGAGCGGACAAAATACATTGTTAAGTTACTAGGCTAGGTGTGTATGGGCCCAGGATAGCATGCTGGGGAGGTTAGTGAAGGCAAATATGCATGAAGGACACAAAAAGGAGCATTAAAAGCTTACAGCATGCAGGCGGACAAAGAGAACATTCACAGCATATTACAATCATGGTAATTAGGGAATGATGAAATAAATACAATACATTAGCAAACATTAAATACATAGAATGTGATGTTAAAGGATTCAACTTACCCTAATATAGTCCTTCTGCAGGACTTGAATGATGGCAGAACAGGTCTCTGGAATAATGATTCCCAGAGCCTGGGGGGAGATCCCCGTCTTGAACTTGAGGTCCTGGAGACTTCTCCCCATCACCAAGTACCACAAGGTGACAACAAGCCTTTTCTCTGGAGTGATGGCTTGCGCATGCATGTATCCTGCTTAGTAATATAGGGGTACAGCAAAGCCAATAGATGGTGAAAGCAAGGGTCCGTCATCCGGAGATGGTTCCTGAAATCATCAGGATTATTCTTCTGGAGTTCCCGCAGCAAAGGCATATGACAGAATTGGTCACAATTAAGCAACCAATTCTTGGTCCAAGAACTACCTCCCCCTGTTCCTGGACTGGACTTGGGTCAAATCAAGTACTCCAAGCCCAACAATAGCACGATCTCTCCGAAGAGAACGCCACATGGCTAGTATACGAACGGCTGCTCAGAACAAACTGACAGAACTCACTGAAAATCAGAAAGGACCTGACAAGCACAACCTGAAAATCAGAAATGACCGGACAAGCACACACTGAAAATCAGAAGCGAACTATAAATAGAACACACTGAAAAACAGAAACGACCTGACAAGCATGCACTGAAAAACAGATACGAACCGACAAACACAACCTGAAAAGCAGAAACAAACTGAAAAGCATGAGGCTGAAAAGCGCGAATCGTCACTCACCAAACTTCTACTAAGACGAGATTAGCAGAAGGAGCCCAAAGGGTGGTTCAATGACTATTGAACTACCTTTTTATCGGCTCGTCATATGTCTAGTACGTCACTACGTTCGTAATTGTTGGCCAACATTTGTGTGACCATGTGTATGCAAGACAAGTTGGAGCCAACGCCCTTTGGACAAAATTCCACGGATTTGTTGACCAACAATCTGATCGTGTGTACATAATTCTAATTGGTTTCTTACTTAATACCCTGTATGCAAAAAAAATAATGTATGGCCAGCAATAGAAATACTATTATCTACAGCTATCTGAATCTAGCCTATCAGCTGAATCTAATCAGTTTACCGGCCTAAGGCCGGGTTCACACTGGTGCGACACGACAGCCGCCCTGCTTTGGATCCGACTTTGCCCTGCGACTTGAAGCTGACATACATCTGACTTTCATTGAACAGGGATCCGACTTGGATCCCCGCCAATACCAGGCCCTTCGGTCTGATATGGAAATCCCCAAATCCATACCAGACCCTTATCCGAGCACGAAGCAGAAAAGGGGGTGGGGACGGTCAGAAAAGGGGGTGGGGACGAGCGAGCGATCCCCCCTCCTGAACTGTACCAGGCCGCATGCCCTCAACATGGAGGGTGGGTGCTTTGGGGCAGGGGGGCACCCTGTGGCCCCCCCACCCCAAAGCACCTTGTCCCCATGTTGATGAGGACAAGGGGCTCTTCCCGACAACCCTGGCCGTTGGTTGTCGGGGTCTGCGGGCGGGAGGCTTATCGGAATCCGGGAGCCCACTTTAATAAGGGGGGCCCCCAGATCCAAGCACCCCGCCCTATGTGAATGAGTACCCCTACCCATTCACCGGGAGGGAGAAAAGTGTCAATAAAAAACACACTAGACAGGTTTTTAAAGTAATTTATTAGGCAGCTCCGGGGGTCTTCTTCCAACTTCTGGGGTCTCTTCCTTCTTCTCCACACTCTACGGCCTCTTCTCCATGCTCTCCAGCCTCTTCTCCCACTCTCTGGTTCTTCTGCCGGGCTCCTCCGCTATCTTCTGCTCTTTTGCCGCTCTTTTGCTAGTGGTGGCCCAGTCTTCTCCATCGTCTTCTTCCCTCCGGTCTTCTTCCGATGTTGACACAACGTTCTCTCCCGCTGTAATGCCATGTGCGAGGTGCGCAGCGACTTATATAGGTATGGGAGAAGAACCGGAGACCGGAAGAAGAGGACGGAGAGCACAGAGAAGAGGCCAGAGAGCACGGAGAAGAAGGAAGAGACCACCAAAGTTGAAAGAAGACCCCCGGAGCTGTCTAATAAATTACTTTAAAAACCTGTCTAGTGTGTTTTTTTTATTGACACTTTTTCCCCCAGGTGAATGGGTAGGGGTATGATGTACCCCATACTCATTCACATAGGGTGGGGGGCCGGGATCTGGGGGCCCCCTTATTAAAGAGGGATCCCAGATTGCAATAAGCCCCCCCGCCCGCAGACCCCAACAACCAAAGGCCAGGGTTGTCGGGAAGAGGCCCTTATCCTCATCAACATGGGGACAAGGTGCTTTGGGGTGGGGGGGCCTCAGGGCTCCCCTGCCCCAAAGCACCCACCCCCATGTTGAGGGCATGGGGCCTGGTACGGTTCAGGAGAGCGGGCTCTCTCTCGTCCCAACCCCTTTTCCTGACCGGCCGGGCTGCGAGCTCCGATAAGGGTCTGGTATGGACCTTGAGGGGACCTCCACGCCGTTTTTTCGGCGTAGGGGGTTCCCCTTACAATCCATATCAGACCCAAGGGCCTGGTATGCTCTTGGAGGGGGAACCCATGCCGGTTTTTTATTTAAAATTTGGCACGGAGTTCCCCCTCAAGATCATCTGAGCACAAGTCGCATGCCAAAGTCGGATCATGCAAGACAGCGATTCGACTTTGATCCAACTTCAATGATAGTCAATGGGCTTCTAGGATCAAAGTCGGACCAAAGTAGTACAAGGAGCATTTTCAAAGTCAGACCAACTTGTGTCAGACCCGTGATGATGCTCCCATAGGGAAACATTGATTCTCACACGTTGCTCCCTGTACTACTTTGGTCCGACTTTGATCCTACTTCAGCCCATTGACTATCATTGAAGTCAGATCAAAGTTGGATAGCCATCTTGCATGATCCGACTTTGGCATGCGACTTGTGCTCAGATGATCTTGAGGGGGAACTCCGCGCCAAATTTTAAATAAAAAACCGGCATGGGTTCCCCCTCCAAGAGCATATCAGGCCCTTGGGTCTGGTATGGATTTTAAGGGGAACCCCCTACGCTGAAAAAACGGCGTGGGGTCCCCCCCAAATCCATACCGGACCCTTATCCGAGCATGCAGCCTGGCTGGTCAGAAAAAGGGGTGGGGATGAGCGAGTGGCCCGCCCTCCTGAACCGTACCAGGCCGCATGCCCTCAACATGGGGGTGAGTGCTTTAGGGCAGGGGGGCCTGCCCCATGTTGATGAGGATAAGGGCCTCTTCCTGACAACCCTGGTCTGCGGGCAGGGGGCTTATCGGAATCTGGGAGCCCCCTTTAATAAGGGGGCCCCCAGATCCTGGCCCCCACCCTATGTGAATGAGTATGGCGTACATCGTACCCTTACCCATTCACCTAGGAAAAAAGTGTCACACACTAGACAGGTTTTTAAAGTAATTTATTAGGCAGCTCCGGGGGTCTTCTTTCAACTTTGGGGGTCTCTTCCTTCTTCTCCATGCTCTCCGGCCTCTTCTCCGCGCTCTCCGGTTCTTCTCCCACTCTCCCAGTTAAGGAGGGGGCGCTTACTCGTCCCCACCCTTTTTCCGGTATGGATTCTTGGGGGGACACCCATGCCGTCATGAACAAGATAAGATTTTGCTGGGACTTTGAGATAGTCTCACTTGTCCTTTGACCAATCAAAACAATCCCAGTGTGACATAAATTCCTTGTAGGCTGGGTTCACACTGGTGTGACACGACAGCCGTCCTACTTTGGATCCGACTTTGCCCTGCGACTTGAAGCTGTCATATGTCTGACTTTCAATGAACAGGGATCCGACTTGGATCCCCGCCAATACCAGGCACTGTGTTTGGTATGAATCTTGAGGGGGAACTCCATGCCAAATTTTAAATAAAAAACCGGCATGGGTTCCCCCTCCAAGAGCATGATACCAAATCCATACCAGATTCTTCAGTCTGGTATGGATTTTAAGGGGCACCCCCTAAGCTGAAAAAAATGGCATGGGGGTTCCCCCAAAATCCATACCAGACCCTTATCAGAGATCGCAGCCCGGCCGGTCAGGAAAAGGGATGGGGACGAGCGAGTGGCCCCCCCATCCTGAACCGTACCAGGCTGCATACCCTCAACATGGGGGGTGGGTGCTTTGGGGCAGGGGGGTGCCCTGTGGCCCCCCTGACCCAAAGCACCTTGTCCCCATGTTGATGAGGACAAGGGCCTCTTTCCGTCAACCCTGCCTGTTGGTTGTCGGGGTCTGCGGGCGGGGGGCTTATCAGAATCTGGGAGACCCCTTTTAATAAGGGGGCCCCCAGATCCCGGCCCCCCACCCTATGTGAATGAGTATGGGGTAAATCATACCCCTACCTATTCACCTAGGAAAAAAAAGTCAATAAAAAAACCACACTGGACAGATTTTTAAAGTAATTTATTAGGCAGCTCTGGGGGTCTTCTTCCAACTTCGGGGGTCTCTTCCTTCTTCTACACGGTCTCTTCCTTCTTCTCCGTGCTCTCCGGCCTCTTCTCCGCACTCTCTGGTTCTTCTCCCGCTCTCCGGTATCTTCTGCTGGGCTCCTCTGCTATCTTCTGCTCTTTTGCCCGCTCTTTTGCTAGCGGTGGCTCGGTCTTCTCCGCTGTCTTCTTCCCTCTTCTCCTCTTCCGATGTTGACACAACGCTCTCTCCCGCTCTAATGCCGCGTGCGCTATGCGCAACGACTTATATAGCGATGGGGCGTGGTCACCGGGTAATGTCACCTGATGACCCTGCCCCTTATGACGTCACAGTCCCATCATGGCCCGGGACTGTGACGTCATAAGGGGTGGCCCTGTGGCCCCCCCACCCCAAAGCACCTTGTTCCCATGTTGATGAGGACAAGGGCCTCTTCCTGACAACCCTGGCAGTTGGTTGTCGGGGTCTGCGGGCGGGGGGCTTATTGGAATCCGGGAGCCCCCTTTAATAAGGGGGCCCCCAGATCCTGGCCCCCCACCCTATGTGAATGAGTATGGGGTACATCGTACCCCTACCCATTCACCTAGGAAAAAATGTGTCAATAAAAAAACATACTAGACAGGTTTTTAAAGTAATTTATTAGGCAGTTCCAGGGGTCTTCTTCTGACTTCGGGGGTCTCTTCCGACTTCTCCACGCTCTCCGGCCTCTTCTTTGCGCTCTCCAGTTCTTCTCCCATTCTCTGGTGTCTTCTGCCAGGCTCCTCTGCTATCTTCTGCTCTTTTGCCTGCTGTTTTGCTAGCGTTGGCCCGGTCTTCTCCGTCGTCTTCTTCCCTCCGGTCTTCTTCCGATATTGACACGACGCTCTCTCCCACTGTAATGCCGTGTGCATGGTGCACAACGACTTATATAGGCATGGGGCGTGGTCACCAGGTGATGTCACCCAATGATTGCACCCCTTATGATGTCACGGCCCAGGGCATGATGGGGCGGTGATGTCATAAGGGGATAGGGAAACTAGGGATGAGCCGAACACCCCCCGGTTCGGTTCGTACCAGAACATACCGAACAGGCAAAACATTTTGCAGAAGTGCTCATTTTAAAGACTTATATGCAAGTTATTGTCATAAAAAGTGTTTATGGACCTGGGACCTGCCCCAGGGGACATGTATCAATGCATAATTTTTTTTAAAAACAGCCATTTTTTCGGGAGCAGTGATTTTTTTAATGCTTAAATTGAAACAATAAATTGAAATATTATTTTAAATATTGTGCCTGGGGGGTGTCTATAGTAAGCTTGTAAAGTGGTGCAATTTTCCCGTGTTTAGAACAGTACCACAGCAAAATGACATTTCTAAAGGAAAAATTGTCACTCAAAACTGATCGCGGCTGTAATGAATTGTCGGGTCTCGGCAATATAGATGAAACTCAATGAAAAAAAGAGCATGGGATCCCCCCAGTCCATTACCAGAGCCTTTGGGTCTGGTATGAATATTAAGAGGAACCCCGAACCAAAATTTAAAAAAAATTGCGTGGGGGTCCCCCTAAAATCCATACCAGGCCCTTCTGGTCTGATATGGAAATTAAGGGGAACCCTGTGCCAAATTTTTTAAAAAATGGCGTAGGGGAACCCCCAAAATCAATAAGCACCTCCCCTCCTGAACTGTACCAGGCCACATGCCCTCAACAAGGGGAGGGTGCTTTGGGGTAGCCCCCAAAGCACCATGTCTCCATGTTGATGGGGACAAGGGCCTCATCCCCACAACCCTTGCCCGGTGGTTGTGGGGGTCTGTGGGTGAGGGAATTATCGGAATCTGGAAGCCCCCTTTAACAAGGGGACCCCCAGATCCCAGCCTCCCCCCCTGTGTGAAATGATATTGGGGTACAAATGTACCCCTACCATTTCACAAAAAAAGTGTCAAAATGTTAAAAACGACAAGACACAGCTTGGGAACAAGTCCTTTATTAAAAAATAAAAAATGTCCCACGATGTCCATTCATCTTCTTCTATTTCCCACGACAGACTGAATGGGAGGCTCCTGCCGTGTGATGCTTCAGCGTCTTTGACAGTTCTTATATAACTGAGGTCGAGGCCACTCAGTGACATCACCGGGTGCCCCCGCCCCCTCTGACTCCATGGGGACTTTCCCACGGCTTCCTTTGTGGTGTCAGAGGGGGGTGGGGTCACCTGTTTACGTAACCGTGTTATTGTTTTTAATAAAGGACTTGTCCCCAAGCTGTGTCTTGTCATTTTTAACATTTTGACACTTTTTTTGTGAAATGATAGGGGTACTTGTACCCCATTACCATTTCACACAGGGGGGAGGCCGGGATCTGGGGGACCCCTACTCCATTTTTTTTAAATTTGGAGCAGGGTTCCCCTTAATTTCCATATCAGACCCAAAGGGCATGGTAATGGACGGGGGGGCTCTTTTTTCAATGACTTTTATCTATATTGCCGAGACCCAACAATTCATTGGAGCCGCGATCAGTTTTAAATGACAATTTTTCCTTTAGAAATGTCATTTTGCTGTGGTACTGTTCTAAACACGGAAAAAATGTGCCACTTTACAGGTATACTATAGATACCCCCAGGCATGATATTTAAAGGAATATTTCATTTTTATTGTTTCACTTTAAGCATTAAAAAAATCACTGCTCCCGAAAAAAAGTTTAAAAAAAAAAAAAAAATTAATTGATACATGTCCCCTGGGGCAGGACCCAGGTCCCCAAACACTTTTTATGACAATAACTTGCATATAAGCCTTTAAAATTAACACTTTTAATTTTTCAATGTCCCATAGACTTTAACGGTGTTCCGGTGGCTTTCGAATTTGCCCCAAGCGCTGCATATTTTTTGGTGTTCGCAGAACATCCGAACAACCAAAGTTCGGCCCGAACTTAAGCTCGGGCCGAACCATTCGCCCATCCCTATTAGAAACACCTAGCAAGGAACACATTTAACCCCTTGATCAATCCCTAGTGTTAATCCCTTCCCTGTCAGTGACATTTACACAGTAATCAGTGCATTTTTATAGCACTGATCACTGTATAAATGTCAATGGTCCCAAAAAAGTGTCAAAAGTGTCCGATCTGTCTAATGCAATGTCGCAGTCCCGCTAAAAATCACTGATTGCCGCCATTACTAGTAAAAAAAAAATAAAAAAAATGCCATAAATCTATCCCCTATTGTGTAGAATCTATAACTTTAGCGCAAACCAATCAATATATGCTTTTTTACCAAAAATATGTAGAAGAATATATATTGACCTAAACTGATGAATACATTTGTTTTTTTTGCTTTTTGTTTTTTGGATATTTATTATAGCAAAAAGTAAAAAATATATTTTTTTTTCAAAATTGTCAATCTTTTTTTGTTTATAGCACAAAAAATAAAAACAGCTGAGGTGATCAAATCGCACCAAAAGAAAGCTCTATTTGTGGGAAAAAAATATGTTAATTTTGTTTGGGTACAGCATCGTACGACCGCGCAATTGTCAGTTAAAGCGACGCAGTGCCGTATCACAAAAAATACCCTCATTAAGGGGACAAATCCTTCCCGGGCTGAAATGGTAAAAAAAAAAACTTTACAAGGTATTTTTTTTTTCAAATAAAAGTAATTCCTATTTAAGCCTTAGTTAACATATATATATATATATATATATATATATATATATATATATATATATATTGGGGACGGAAAGTATTCAGCCCCCTTAAATTTTTCACTCTTTGTTATATTGCAGCCATTTGCTAAAATCATTCATTCAAGTTCATTTTTTTACTCATTAATGTACACACAGCACCCCATATTGACAGAAAAACACAGAATTGTTGACATTTTTGAAGATTTATGAAATAAGAAAAACTGAAATATCACATGGTCCTAAGTATTCAGACCCTTTGCTCAGTACTTAGTAGAAGCACCCTTTTGATCTAATACAACCATGAGTCTTTTTGGGAAATATGCAACAAGTTTTTCACACCTGAATTTGGGGATCCTCTGTCATTCCTCCTTGCAGATCCTCTCCAGTTCTGTCAGGCTGGATGGTAAACATTGGTGGACAGCCATTTTTAGGTCTCTCCAGAGATGCTCAATTGGGTTTAAGTCAGGGCTCTGGCTGGGCCATTCAAGAACAGTCACAGAGTTGTTGTGAAGCCACTCCTTCATTATTTTAGCTGTGTGCTTAGGGTCATTCTCTTGTTGGAAGGTAAAACTTCAGCCCAGTCTGAGGTCCTGAGCACTCTGGAGAAGGGTTTTCGTCCAGGATATCCCTGTACTAGGCCACAATCATCTTTCCCTCGATTGCAATCAGTCGTCCTGTCCCTGCAGCTGAAAAACACCCCCACAGCATGATGCTGCCACCACCATGCTTCACTACTGGGACTGTATTGGACAGGTGATGAGCAGTGCCTGGTTTTCTCCACACATAACGCTTAGAATTAAGGCCAAAAAGTTCTATCTTGGTCTCATCAGACCAGAGAATCCTATTTCTCACCATCTTGGAGTCCTTCAGGTGTTTTTTTTAGCAAACTCCATGGGGATCGGTGGGGATCGGTGTATAACACGCACCCGCGATTTTCCTCTGATTTTAAGGGGAAAAAAGTGCGTGTTATACGGCGATAAATACGGTACTTTGACGCATACCTTTTTTTTAGTACAAATAGTACTTTAATTGCCAATGGTTGTCGGTAAAATGGGAATCTTCTTATCACCTGCCATAATCATCCCCCTATATTTCCTTACTGTGCCCTCCATTAATGTCTGACCCCTGTATGCTTGTCTGCATCATTATATGCTTTTTCTCCTTTCCTTATCAATCCTACTTTAAATACTACTCCAGCCTTTCCATAAACCTTTCAACCAGCACAACAGGCCCCCTTCAATTTAGGTGCAAATTACCTTTAGCAAAAAAGGTTATACCCCAATGAAAAGTCAGTCTATTGCTGTAGAAACCCAAATCCTTTCCTCCTACACAAGGTCTTTAGCCATGCATTCAGTTCCCTAAGCTCCCACTACCTTTCCTGTTTTGCGTAGGGCACAGGCAATATTTCAGAGAGTAAAATTCTGGTAGTGTTTCTCTTCAACTTGCGGCCTAGTTCTTTTAATTGATTCTTAATGTCATGTATCTGGTTGGATGCCAAAGTGACGAGAGTGCTTCCCTTGCAGCTAAGGTTTAGGCACCCCCAGAGTTGGGGACATGAAGTATAAATCCCACAGAAGCACGCCTGCCGTTTAGGTTGGTCTGCTAGTACTGCTTTTGGCAGTGCTTGACTGGTTGGTGTTCTAGCAAAATGACAGAGCCAATCATATGTATATGTAGATAAACATGACTTTAAATATATGTCTCCAATGGTTTTTCAAATGAAAAATAACCTTTTTTTAAGATAGTCATCAGTCATCAACCCAGACATGCTTCCTCAGGACCTCAGGTCAATACAATAATCACTACAATAATATTCAAAGAGACAAATTAGACATTTTGCAAAGATGTATAAAAATCACATATACTATTTTTCACAAATTATATATACAGACATGTGCTATTTATAATGTGTAGAATGCAGACATGTGGGAGCTACATGGTACAGAATGCAAACATGTGCAATTTATTTAGGATGGGATCAAAATTAAGGCCTGTCAACTATCCATTTATATATCCTCGATGAACCTTGGTGAATATCATGATGAGCATTTGATGAGTACTTGAAGAGTACTCAAGGAGCACTACAATCTGTATGATAAATCTGGTTGTAAAAAGACTAAATGTATTATTTGTATTGTCTATATCTATCCTTATATCTATCATCATGTGTTATACAGTATATATAAAAGTTGGGTATATATGTCTATTTGACTGTATTTACTCATATTTGCGTATCCCTATTGGTCTCTAAGATTGTGGACTGTCTCGTGTTGTCGCAATGTCGGACATCGCATGTTGTCACATGTGGTTGGTACTGATCGCACTGGTCGCATGTGTTTGAATCATGTTGTTGTCTGGAACACAGGTGATGACAGTGCATCAAGAGGTTGATCACATAAGCTTGTGGGGCATGGCTTACACTACATTTAGATCAACGTCATGGAATTATCCATGACCTCACAGGAACCAGTTATATGGGCGTTCTCACCAATGTTATCGGATCCCTGATAGAGATGATGGTCTGCTTTGCGACAAGCAAACTCGTCAGTTAGTTTTATCAATTTCAATGGTCCCTTCAAGGGTCCAGGTGGCACAGAGAGGGCTGCTGATGAGTTATGTGAGGGATATCCTGTTGGACTATATAGGTTTATGCAACATAATAAAGCATTTTTTCCTCCCCCCCTTTTTTTTTTCTCTATTGATGGTTCATCTATATGACCCACATCCCAGACCATCTTGGTGAAATTCTAGGCCCCAGTGCAGATAGCAATAACCTAGGCAGAGAGTAAGGAATATGTATTATGTTTGTCCCGGGTCTCGGTTGTGAGATATCCCCTGTGCTCACCCACTTTACCCCTCAGTAGTTACACCAGCCCTCTGGGTTTGGGGAAAAATATTTTTTGGTTAGATTCCACATCCTTTTGTTTTTGTGTGTGTGTTTTTTGTTATTGTCACACTTGTGGCTCCTGAGTAGCTCAGGGTCCTGAGAGAGGGATCCTCTCTCTTTTTTATTTGTAAGGTGTTTTTTTTTTTTTTTTTTTTTTTTTAATGGCAACAAGTTCTATTCTGGTATCTTCATTGAAATGTTGTACTTATAATGTCAAAGACCTTAATAATGAGTCAAAAAGAGGTCAGATCTTATATAGTTTGCATAAAGCTAGGGCCAACATCATACTCCTTCAGGAGACCCATTTTCATAATGATGGCATTCCTGTATGTTCTAATAAATATATGTTCTTTCCCCAGTGGTTTCATAGCACTATGCCTAATTCAAAGGCAAGAGGGGTCTCGATTGCTTTTCATTAAAAATTTACCGGTTCAGCAGTTGGAACATATAGCTGATCCTAATGATAGATATCTTTTACTTAAATTTCGGTTATGGGATAAACTTTTTACAATTGCTAATTTTTATATTCCGAATCATGATCAGACGACTGCAATTTCTCGTTATCTTCGGCTCCTAGCGGATTTTGCAAAGGTGTCATCATTTTAGGAGGAGATCTCAATTTAGCCTTAGAGCCCCAGTTGGACACCTCTGCTCAGCGTTCCAGTATTCCTCACTCCCAGTTGAGAGGTCTCAAAAAACAATTGTTTGATCATAGGTTACTTGATCTATGGCGGATCCTATATCCTAAAGATCGTAATTATACATATTTTTCATCAGCCCATAAATCCTATAGTAGACTAGACTATTTTTATCAGGCCCAAAGGTTTTGGAGTGGAAGCCTTCTTTGGAAATAGGATTGTTTATTTGGTCTGACCATTCACAGGTATTTTTATCAATATATCCCCCTCAGACTCGGGGCACAAGTTGATCTTGCCGTTTGAATGATACACTCATGACCGACCCACTTTCTCACAAAGCAATTGTGGAGGCAATTGGCAACTTTGTCACTGATCATGAACAGGATGAAACAGTGCTACCACTAAAATGGGAAGCTCTTAAAGCGGTATTACGAGGGTTGTTCAACCAACATGGTTCTCATCTCAAAAAAGAAGGAAATGTGGCTATTGAAAATACTTTATCAAAGCTTCATTCCCTAGAGACTCTACATAAAGCCTCACAATCTACAGAAATACTAGATAAAATATTGTCTACTAGAGCATCGTTATTAGAGTTGTTGGAAGCATCTCACAGTTCATAGCAACATAGATGTGCCTTAAGTAGTTACAGATATGGGAATAAATGTGGGCGACAGTTAGCACGTATATTGCATCCCCGTCCTCCCCAAACTTTTATTGCTAGTATTAGGAAGTTGTCGGGGGAAGCTACCTCAGACCCACAATGTCTTCAACAAACATTCAGGGAATATTTTTCAGCTTTTTTATAATCTGGCTCAACCATCATTTCTGGAAGATACGGGATCTTATACTCATTCTATTGAAGACTATGTACGGGAAACTGCTATTCCAACATTAGATGCTGACTATAGGAAATTATTGGACTACCCTTTCTCAAGTGAGGAATTATTGGGAGTAATTTTGGATATTCCATCAGATAAGAGCCCTGGCCCAGATGGATCTACGCCAAAATTTTATAAAACGTTTAAAGAATATTTGTCCCCATTTATGCTCCAGGTATTTAATTCCACCTCCTCCACTAACCTATTTCCGACTCAAACACTGGAAGCCCATATTACTTTGATTCCTAAACCTGATAAGGATTTGACACTATATTCCAGCTACCGTCCAATATCTTTAATTGAAGTAGACATGAAAATGTACGCCAAACTGATTGCGTCACGTCTCCAATCTCTTATTCCGAGTCTAGTACACAAAGACCAGACTGGATTTGTTCAAGGAAGAGAAACACGTGATAACATGATAAAAACGCTCTTGCTTATAGGCTATGCCCAAACAGCTAAAATACCAGCATGCCTTCTTTCGGTTGACGCGGAGAAGGCTTTTGAACGGGTCGGGTGGCCTTTCCTCAAGCATTGCTTGAGGCAAGTAGGGATGGGCCCAAATTTGCTTCATAAGATCTTAGCGCTATATTCTAAACCCAAGGCTAGAATAAGGATTAATGGATCATTGACTACAAGTTTTTCTATACAAAATGGTACTCACCAGGAATGCCCTATGTCTCCTTTGCTTTATGTTCTAGTAATGGAGCATTTAGCAATAGCAATCAGACAGAATCCTTCTATCACTGGCATAAAGATAGATCAGCAGGAAATAAAACTTGACCTGTTCGCTGATGATCTGTTACTCTACGTTACCAACTCACATATCTCTATGCCTTCTATTTTATCTGAATTTCAGAGTTTTGGAGTGCTGAGTAATTTTAAGGTAAATGTAGAAAAAAAATCAGAAATTCTTAATGTGTCACTTTCATCACACCAAGTGACAACAATGAAGAATCATTTTTCATTTAGATTCTGCTCATCTACAGTAAAATATTTAGGAATTGATATTCCTCCATTTATATTTGACAAATTATATGCCTCTTATGCAACGTACTCTTCAAGATCTTAAAAAATATGATTCTAAACTATATTTGTGTTTTGGGAGGATTAACACACTGAAAATGGACATAATACCCCGCTTTCTGTATCTTTTTCAAACTATCCCTGTTCCTGTTCCTAGATCTTTTTTTTCGATTTTACAATCTGCTTTTACAAAGTTTATATGGGGGCACAAGAAACCTAGATTAAATAGGAAAACATTAACATTACGTAAAGTGAAAGGAGGAGCGGGTGTACCTGTTCTATATTATTACTATGTTGCGGCAGTTCTGACTAGATTAGTGAAGTGGTTTCACCATTCAGATACCAAACAATGGGTATCAATAGAACAGGGGTTGAATCAGTTTGATCTTCAGGTATTTCCTTGGTTAAACCTGTCTTCCCATGGTACTCAACAAGACATGCTCTCTTCTTTACCTTTTCTTACATCTCATTGATTGAGCATTTGGTATAAAATGATTTTGCGGTTAGGGCTTTCGTCACAAGTAGGACCCATGACACTCTTATTTGGCAATCCTCAGTTTCCACCTGCATTAGATCGGTTACAGTTTTTAATAAGGAACAAGGAGTCTCGCCGAAGTGTGAGCCAGATTCTCTGTCAGGGCAAACTTCCATCCATAATAAATTTAATTTCTACACAACAGCCCTCATTTATGCAATGGTTGGAATATCAGCAAGTAATGTAATTCCTGTCCCTTAAACCAATCTTTTGATAGAGATCTAAATTTGTTTGAGTCTATTTTGTTACAGAGTACTAAACCAAAACATGTTCTATCAGCAATATATAAGATTATTATTGCAAAAAAACACCCTGAGCCCCCAGAATTTACAAATAAATGGGCATACAATCTTAATGTTCAAATTGGAGCAGAAGAGTGGGAGAAATCATTTATTCTCACACATTGCTTGTCACCGACAACTAAAGCCCAAGAAACAAGCTATAAGCTTGTTTCCTGTTGGTATCGATGTCCAGCATTCCTGCAGCGTATATACCCAGATGCATCTGACATATGTTGGCGGTGTCATTCTGCTAAGGGTTCGTTGATAACACATTTGGTGGGAATGCCCCCAAATTTATCATTTTTGGGACAGGATCATGCAGCTGCATACTACAGTTAGAGGAGAGCTAGTCCCCAATACACCACAAATTACTCTGCTATCAATTCTCCCAAACTACTATAAAAATATTAAAAAGGGTCTACTTAGACACTGGTTAACAGCGGAAAGATTGGTTATCCTGCAACACTGGCGATCAATACAATCGCTGTGAGGTCATGGATAATTCCAGTGAAGGAATTGATAATGAAAATGGATTACATTGAGAGTAGGGATGAGCCGAACACCCCCCTGTTCGGTTCGCACCAGAACATGCGAACAGGAAAAAAGTTCGTTCGAACACGCGAACACCGTTAAAGTCTATGGGACACGAACATGAATAATCAAAAGTGCTAATTTTAAAGGCTAATATGCAAGTTATTGTCATAAAAAGTGTTTGGGGACCTGGGTCCTGCCCCAGGGGACATGGATCAATGCAAAAAAAAGTTTTAAAAACGGCCGTTTTTTCAGGAGCAGTGATTTTAATAATGCTTAAAGTCAAACAATAAAAGTGTAATATCCCTTTAAATTTCATACCTGGTGGGTGTCTATAGTATGCCTGTAAAGGGGCGCATGTTTCCTGCGTTTGGAACAGCCTGACAGCAAAATGACATTTTGAAGGAAAAAACTCATTTAAAACTATCCGCGGCTATTGCATTGCCGACAATACACATAGAAGTTCATTGATAAAAACGGCATGGGAATTCCCCAAAGGGGAACCCCGAACCAAAATTAAAAAAAAAAATGATGTGGGAGTCCCCCTAAATTCCATACCAGGCCCTTCAGGTCTGGTATGGATATTAAGGGGAACCCCGGCCAAAATTTTTAAAAAAAAATGACGTGGGGTTCCCCCTAAATTCCATACCAGACCCTTCAGGTCTGGTATGGATTTTAAGGGGAACCCCGCGCCAAAAAAAAAAAAAAAACGGCGTGGGGTCCCCCCAAAAATCCATACCAGACCCTTATCCGAGCACGCAACCTGGTAGGCCGCAGGAAAAGAGGGGGGGACGAGAGTGCGGCCCCCCCCTCCTGAACCGTACCAGGCCACATGCCCTCAACATTGGGAGGGTGCTTTGGGGTAGCCCCCCAAAACACCTTGTCCCCATGTTGATGAGGACAAGGGCCTCATCCCCACAACCCTGGCCGGTGGTTGTGGGGGTCTGCGGGCGGGGGGCTTATCGGAATCTGGAAGCCCCCTTTAACAAGGGGACCCCCAGATCCCGGCCCCCCCCATGTGAAATGGTAAGGGGGTACAAAAGTACCCCTACCATTTCACTAAAAAACTGTCAAAAATGTTAAAAATGACAAGAGACAGTTTTTGACAATTCCTTTATTTAAATACTTCTTCTTTCTTCTATCTTCCTTCATCTTCTGGTTCTTCTGGTTCTTCTGGCTCTTCTGGTTCTTCCTCCGGCGTTCTCGTCCAGCATCTCCTCCGCGGCGTCTTCTATCTTCTTCTCCTCGGGCCGCTCCGCACCCATGGCATGAGGGGAGGCTCCCACTCTTCTCTTCTTCTTCATCTTCTTCTCTTCTTCTTTTCTTCTCTTCTTCATTTTCTTCTCCGGGCCGCTCCGCACCCATGCTGGCATGGAGGGAGGCTCCCGCTGTATGATGGCGCTCCTCGTCTGACAGTTCTTAAATAAAGGGGGCGGGGCCACCCAGTGACCCCGCCCCCCTCTGACGCACGGTGACTTGACGGGACTTCCCTGTGACGTCACGGGGAATGCCACAGGGAAGTCCCGTCAAGTCGCCGTGCGTCAGAGGGGGCGGGGTCACCGGGTGGCCCCACCCCCCGTTATTTAAGAACTGTCAGACGAGGAGACGCCGTCACACAGCGGGAGCCTCCCTCCATGCCAGCATGGGTGCGGAGCGGCCCGGAGAAGAAAATGAAGAAGAGAAGAAAAGAAGAAGAGAAGAAGATGAAGAAGAAGAGAAGAGCCAATTTTTTTTTTTTTTTTTTTTTTTTTTTTTTATTGAAAGCCTATGGCGTGCAAAACACACCCCAAAAACTTCACCCGGTGCATAAAAAATGTGCACACACATAAAGAGTGCTCACAAAAAAGTGCCACGGGTACACAGACGTGCCAATTCCCTGATCCCCCGGGGCGTTAGGCTCCTGCGGGGACAAAGGTACTTACAATGGTCTATCCGGCCGAAACCAGACAGACCCCGTTCTCTGGAGGGCCTGCCGAAACAGGACCCACCCAAGTACTAGGTGAGGCTCCCCCGAAGGGAGACCCCATGAGAGAGGGCGAACTAAGCCAAAAGGCCATGTCCACCCCCACCCAAGACGTTCAGGGCTGGCCCGAGGACCCGCATCCTTACTAGTCAAACGTGCAAAAACGTGAAAGACAAGACGTGACAAACATAGGGTTTCAATCAAAAAAAATAAATAAAAAGTGGGGGAAAGGGATAGTGGAGGAGAGTGAGAAGAAGTGGCCATTGTGTAACACAATGACCAGGCCCTCCGGCCAGGAATAAAAAATTCCTCTGGTCCTAGCCAAAAGGCCCGGCCCAAGAGGCAGGTGCTTAAAAAGCGTGTTATGGTGCAGTGACCTTGGTGCCCAAAATCAAAGTGTCTGCCACACACAGTGATTCTATGGCACCCCTGGCCTGCCACTCCAGGGGCACTACTCCATAGGCTTTCAAGTTCAACCCCGACCCACAGCCCAGACCACAGCAGCCCCCACCACAGGCAGAAAGGCATGGAGATCCAGAAGCTTGGTGAGAGCCCTTTACCATCAGGCTCCACCGTCGCTCCCATCACTCCTACCTAATTACATTCGGGAGATACTAGCCACTCCCCCCCCCCTCAAAGGGGTAGTAAGCGTTCTCTCCCAAATAACTGTCCGTAGCTAGAGCTACCACAATCCAGGCCAGAAGGCCAGGGACCCGACCCTCCGGCCAGACCCATGTGCAGCACCCCTCCTCACCAGGAGGTCCTTTCTAGACTGGTTGGGTAGGCCCACTGAAGCCCCCATGGGCAACAGGTGATGACTTTCCCTCAACCGTCTGTCCAGGTCCAATTACACCATCGGATTTGCATGCGCCCTTCCCACTATTGGTCGGGCCAACATCGCCTCCTCTGGAAACTGATAAGAACAGATACTACACTTGATCTTAGCCAAAAGGCCGAGAAGAGAAGAGCCAATGTTCGACTCGAACTCGAAGCTCATCCCTAATTGAGAGGATGGAGACCCTCCTGGCACAAATGTCGTATGGTATGGGCCCCCTGGAGGACTTATAGGGAGTCATCAGGATATTAGAATGATTTATGGAAATTTAAGCAGAATTTAAATAAGACATAATAATCTTTCAAAAAATGATCTTTATGTGTTGCCATCATTTTCCCCCATGTTTTGTTTTGTTTTGTTTTGTTGTTTTTTTTTTTTTTTGGTTTCTTTTTTTGTTTTGTTATGTAAGCTTGTATAATGTATTTGTCTATTTGTATAATAATTTTCCAATAAAATTAAGACTGAACATAAATTATATATACAAATTTTAGATTTTAATGAGACAAAGTGAATTCAACATCCTAACCTTCGTTTGAAGACATTTAGGGCTGCCATCTCTGAATTTGTACCACACATCTTCACTTAAACCTGGCAAATTTGTTTAGGTTCACAGATACAGGACTGTCCTTTCTTCTCTGTGAGCTCCTTCCACTCCTTCTAACTACAATATCTCATCTTACTCCCTGACCATCCTGACTTACCCCTCCACATCAAATCCATTACCTACCTTCTCAGTGGGCAAAAGTCTATTTTCAAGGTCATCTGATGTTTTTTCCAGTTTGACATAGATGGCCTCTTTCACGCCAATTGTGAACCAGTTGTCCTATCTATCCAATATATGCACTAGAGTTGGGCGAACAGCTCGAGCCAAGCGAACATCTGAAATTGTGGGGCACTTGGCAGAATCTTTGCCCGCCAAGCGCCCCATAATGCACTGTGTGCTACACAGTGCATTCTAGGGACTTAATTGGATGAAGCAATGTACCTGACCGCTGGTCAGGTGCAAGGCTTTGCCCATTCAGGGTACAGAGCACAGTTAGAGCCATAATTGGACAAAGTCATGATGACTTTGCCCAATCATGGCTCAATGCTCATAGTCCCACCCAAACCTTTTGCAGTGTGTTGTTGGAGTGGAGATAAATAGAGCAGGGCTCTGTTTGTTACTAGCAAGTTAGTGTGTTATTGTGACTCTAAGTGTAGATTGTCAGTGTAGTGTTAATGTAGTCTGAGTATAGTGTGAGTATAGTGTAGTGTGTCAGTAAAATGTTAGTGTAGTGTGAGTATAGTGTAGTGTAGTGTGAGTATACAGTATTGTAGTGTGTCAGTTTAGTGTCAGTATAGTGTGAGTATTGTGTAGTGTCAGTGTAGTGTGAGTGTAGTGTTAGTGCAGTGTTTAACACAGCATTACATAACATTTAGTGCTTTATACGTTTTTGTGGTTGCTGCATTTTTTCTGTCCCATGCCTGCCTCCTTTTTTAAATTGTCAGCCACAGTTTTTCTGACTACAACACTGTTATTCCCACTTTTTTATTGTTTTATTTTTTTATAGTTTTTACATTTATGCCAGCGGCAGTCCTCAATTTAAAGTGCACCAAACACCACTTTTCATTGAATAAAGTGCATCCAATTGCACATTTCAGAGTATCTATTAAATTTGGATAATAACTAGACAAGTGCACACTGAAATATTTCGTTTCGGAATTTCGTTTTCGTACGAAAAATAAATTTATTTAGTTACTCCCGAAATTTGTTTTTATTCATTTCGTTTTTTGTTAAAAATTGCATTTATCCGAAAATCCAAATTAAGGTTGAATCTGTCATTGAAGGCTTATGGTGTCTGTCGAATGTTCAAAGAAGATTCGACGGAGCAGCTAAACTGTACGACGCCGTATAGTTTACCTGCTCCGTCGAATCTTCTTAGATCTTTCAACAGACACCATAAGCCAAAGTACGTGTGTACTTAGTTCTAGCTATTTTACTGCTCCTCCTCTTTGGTTACAATCAGCCAATAACATTCATCATCATCATTATTTTTATCTTTTCTCCCCTACGTCGAATCTTTTCTCCCCTACGTCAAATCTTTTCTCTCTATGTCAAATCTTTTCTCTCTATGTAGAATAATCTTGGACTAATAGAGTTAAGGTTAGGCACATTCGACCACAAGTTTGATGGACACAGATTGTTATTGTCATCATCATGTCGAATCTCCTATCTATATCGAACTGTTGTAGCAACGAAAACGAAAATAAAGCATTTGTTTATGTCGGATGTTTCGTTTTTCGGATTCTGCACTTTCGTTATTGTTTGTTAAAACAATAACGAAAATACCTGAAATTTGGACGAAAATGCATTAGAACGAAAATGAATGCACATGTCTAATAATAACCCCCCCCCCATCATGTCTGGGAGGCAGATGTTACCATTCCACTATGAGGGGGCCAGCAGCGTCTGTGTCCACAGGCAAAGGTGGACGTGATCCCTTCCCAAGGTAAGGCAGGTTTTTCTCTGTTTAGTGATGTTGCCTGTGCTAGCCACAACATGCAGAGGATGTGGTAAACTGGCTTATTAAACCATCCTCATCAAATTATCCTCTTTCACCTAAGCTGAGACTAGTGCACAGTCCACCACAGATGCCAGAGAGGCTTATTCTGCCTCCTTGTCCACAGCTACTCCTGCCATAGCCCCAACATCATGCATGGAGGAGTCAGCTGAATTATTTGAACACAGCATCAGCCACTTGCTTCTTGATGATGCATAGGCATTACTTGATTTTGATGTTTGTTCTGAGGTAGAGGAAGTGGGTAACAAGAGCCTACAGAGAGGGGAGAACACAGATAAACCACAAGTTGACAGTCATGTTCCCCCAGCTGCAGCTTATTGCCAGGTTGGCTCCAGTGATGATGAGGATGGAGGGGATGATGACAAAGAGATCACTGATGTGACTTGGGTGCCAGATAGAGAAGAGGAGGAAAGTGGGGGGAAAAACAACCCCAATGAGGCAGGATGTCCTGCAGAGGCATTTGATTATAGAGCTGTTATCTTCTGGTCCACTTTCCACAGCTCAGCTGTGTGGCTCTTTTTTTTAGCACATGTGCAGTTGATCGCACTGTTGCAATTTGCAGATCAAGCATGGCAAAAACACCAACAATTTGGGTGCCAGATGCTTGAAAAGGCATTTCACTTCCCACCACTAGGGATGAGCTTCGTGTTCGAGTCGAACCCATGTTCGACTCGAACATGGGCTGTTCGGTCGTTCGCCGAATTCCGAATGTTATGGGCCATTCGCGCCAAATTCGTGTGGCGCGTAACGGCCCATAATTCACTGCGGCATTGCAGGGCATTGCTGGCTGATGATTGGCCAAGCATGCACTATGACCCGCATGCTTGGCCAATCACAGCGCCGTTGATAGAGAGCTGTAATTGGCCAAAGCCAGGGTGGCTTTGGCCAATTATGGCTCAGGGGGTTTAGAACACACCCCACACTATATAAGGCTGCCTGCACGGCGGACCTGTGTAGTGTGTGTTCCGGCATTGAAAGAGAGATAGATAGACAGAGAGACAGCGTTGTTTCATTTGAGTTAGATAGATTAGGCAGGACAATCAGTCAGTTAGCTGCACTTACAGTGTATTGTGCATATATATATGCATCCCAGGTGTTGCATATATATATATATATATATATATATATATATATATATATATATATATATACACTGTATTCAGTTTAGCTAGATCCGTTCCTGTTATCTTCTTACTGACAGGCAGGATTGTCTTGTTACAGCTACCTGAAGAAAATTGCTGGTGTTCTTTTGATCCTATTAGTACCACAGTCAGGCAGCTAGACTATTTACAGTTAGTGCAGTGCGTCCTGCTCACAGTATTCAGCTAAAACTACAAGTTAGTGCAGTGCTTCCTGCTCACAGTGTTCAGCTAAAACTACAAGTTAGTGTAGTGAGACCTCTGCACAGTGTTCATCTAAAGCTACAAGTTGGTGCAGTGCGTCCTGCTCACAGTGTTCAGCTAAAACTACAAGTTAGTGTAGTGAGACCTCTGCACAGTGTTCATCTAAAGCTACAAGTTAGTGTAGTGCGTCCTGCTCACAGTGTTCAGCTAAACCTACAAGTTATTTTTTTGCGAGCTCTGCACAGTGTTCATCTAAAGCTACAAGTTAGTGTAGTGCGTCCTGCTCACAGTGTTCAGCTAAAACTACAAGTTAGTGTAGTGAGACCTCTGCACAGTGTTCATCTAAAGCTACAAGTTAGTGCAGTGCGTCCTGCTCACAGTGTTCAGCTAAAACTACAAGTTAGTGTGGTGCGTCCTCCTCACAGTGTTCAGCTAAACCTACAAGTCAGTGTAGTGAGACCTCTGCACAGTGTTCATCTAAAGCTACAAGTTAGTGCAGTGCGTCCTGCTCACAGTGTTCAGCTAAAACTACAAGTTAGTGTAGTGAGACCTCTGCACAGTGTTCATCTAAAGCTACAAGTTAGTGCAGTGCGTCCTGCTCACAGTGTTCAGCTAAAACTACATGTTAGTGTGGTGCGTCCTCCTCACAGTGTTCAGCTAAACCTACAAGTTATTTTTTTGCGAACTCTGCACAGTGTTCATCTAAAGCTACAAGTTAGTGTAGTGCGTCCTGCTCACAGTGTTTAGCTAAAACTACAAGTTAGTGTAGTGAGACCTCTGCACAGTGTTCATCTAAAGCTACAAGTTAGTGCAGTGCGTCCTGCTCACAGTATTCAGCTAAAACTACAAGTTAGTGTGGTGCGTCCTCCTCACAGTGTTCAGCTAAACCTACAAGTTATTTTTTTGCGAGCTCTGCACAGTGTTCATCTAAAGCTACAAGTTAGTGTAGTGCGTCCTGCTCACAGTGTTCAGCTAAAACTACAAGTTAGTGCAGTGAGACCTCTGCACAGTGTTCATCTAAAGCTACAAGTTAGTGCAGTGCGTCCTGCTCACAGTGTTCAGCTAAAACTACAAGTTAGTGTGGTGCGTCCTCCTCACAGTGTTCAGCTAAACCTACAAGTTAGTGTAGTGAGACCTCTGCACAGTGTTCATCTAAAGCTACAAGTTAGTGCAGTGCGTCCTGCTCACAGTGTTCAGCTAAAACTACAAGTTAGTGTAGTGAGACCTCTGCACAGTGTTCATCTAAAGCTACAAGTTAGTGCAGTGCGTCCTGCTCACAGTGTTCAGCTAAAACTACATGTTAGTGTGGTGCGTCCTCCTCACAGTGTTCAGCTAAACCTACAAGTTATTTTTTTGCAAGCTCTGCACAGTGTTCATCTAAAGCTACAAGTTAGTGTAGTGCGTCCTGCTCACAGTGTTCAGCTAAAACTACAAGTTAGTGTAGTGAGACCTCTGCACAATGTTCATCTAAAGCTACAAGTTAGTGCAGTGCGTCCTGCTCACAGTGTTCAGCTAAAACTACAAGTTAGTGTGGTGCGTCCTCCTCACAGTGTTCAGCTAAACCTACAAGTTAGTGTAGTGAGACCTCTGCACAGTGTTCATCTAAAGCTACAAGTTAGTGCAGTGCGTCTTGCTCACAGTGTTCAGCTAAAACTACAAGTTAGTGTAGTGAGACCTCTGCACAGTGTTCATCTAAAGCTACAAGTTAGTGCAGTGCGTCCTGCTCACAGTGTTCAGCTAAAACTACATGTTAGTGTGGTGCGTCCTCCTCACAGTGTTCAGCTAAACCTACAAGTTATTTTTTTGCGAACTCTGCACAGTGTTCATCTAAAGCTACAATCTAAAGTATATATATATATATATAGCCCAGCTTAGTGCAGCTACAGGCCATTAGTATGTCTGGAAGGCCAAGAAGGAGAGGCAGACAGTCACAAGCCAATAAGAGAGGGCATGCAGGCTCTGTGTCTAGTGCTGGTCGTGGAGACAGTGCATCCTCATCAGCACGTGGCCGTGGGACACGCTTGGCCTTTTTTTCGGCAGCTGGCCGTGTTGAGCCGCAACATGCGGAAGACTTGGTCGAGTGGATGACCAAGCCGTCCTCATCCTCTTCATCCTCTCTCACCCATGCTCAGGGTACTGGGTCAGGGTGGGTTTGCTCCCAGCCCCACACATGCCCAGCGGTTGAATGTTAGCTTGGCAAAATTACTAGCACTTCAACTGCTGCATTTTCAGTTGGTAGACTCTGCCCCCTTCCGTGAGTTTGTGGAATGTGCGGTTCCTCAGTGGCAGGTACCCAAACGCCCCTTTTCTCACGGAAGGTGATTCCGGCTCTCTACCGGCATGTGGAAGGCAATGTCCATGCCTCACTGTACAGGGCGGTTAGCGGTAAGGTGCATATTACCGCTGACTCATGGTCCAGCAGGCATGGACAGGGACGTTACCTAAGTTTCAAGGCGCATTGGGTGACTCTGCTGGCAGCTGGGAAGGATGCAGGACAAGGTGCAGTAGTGTTGGAGGTTGTTCCGCCACCACGCCTCCAAAATGCCACTACTAATGATTGTGACACACCTCTCTCCTCCACCCCCTCCTCTTCTTCTTCCTCCATGGCCTCTTCCTGTGCTTTTTCCTCGGAACCAGCGGTGCTCCGTAGCCGTTCAAGGGGCTATGCAAGTACGCAGGCCAAAAGATGCCATGCTGTGCTTGAGCTGGTGTGCTTGGGGGACAGGAGCCACACTGGGGCAGAGGTTCTGTCAGCTCTGCAGGGGCAGGTTCAGAGGTGGTTGACGCCATGCCAACTTAAGGCAAGAATGGTGGTTTGCAAGAATGGCACCAACCTCCTCTCTGCCCTCCGACAGGGACAAATGACCCATGTGCCCTGTTTGGCTCATGTCCTTAACTTGGTGGTGCAGCGGTTCTTGGGCAGGTATCCGGGCTTACAGGATGTCCTGAGGCAGGCCAGGAAAGTCTGTGTGCATTTCTGCCGGTCATATAATGCCAGTGCTCAGCTGGCTGACCTCCAAAAGGAGTTTAACCTGCCCAAAAACCGCCTAATCTGTGACATGCCCACCAGGTGGAACTCAACGTCGGCCATGCTGCAGTGGCTGCACACGCAGCAGAGGGCCATTAATGAGTACCTGTGCGACTATGGCACCAGGACAGGGTCAGGGGAGCTTGTTTTTTTTCCCCATGCCAGTGGGCCATGATCAGGGATGCATGCACTGTCCTGTCACCATTTGAGGAGGCCACGAGGATGGTGAGCAGTGACAGTGCATGCATCAGTGACACTGTCCCCCTTGTCCACCTGTTCTGTTGGAGCACACGCTGCGTGGAATAATGGACAGGGCACTTGAGGCAGAACAGAGGCAGGAAGAGGAGGACTTCCTTAGCTCTCAAGGCCCCCTTTATCCAGACAGTGTTCCTGCATGCCCGCCGATCACACAGGAAGAGGACAAGGAGGAGGAGGAGGAGGAGGAAGATTGTGTCAGTATGGAGGTGGAGCCTGGCACTCAGCATCAGCAGCAGTCTTTAAGGGATCAGTCCCAAGAAAGACATGGACTTGTACGTGGCTGGGAGGAGGTGGCTGCGGACCATGTCATCCTTAGTGACCCACCCAGAGGACTCCGGACCGAATGCCTCAGCAAACCTATGCTGCATGGCCTCCCTGATCCTGCAAAGCCTGCGTAAGGATCCTCGTATTCGTGGTATCAAGGAGAAGGACCAATATTGGCTGGCAACCCTCCTTGATCCACGTTACAAGGGTAAGGTTGCGGACCTTATCTTGCCATCGCAGAGGGAGCAGAGGATGAAACATCTTCGGGAGGCCTTGCAGAAAGGTCTGTGCAACGCGTTTCCAGAGACTGGGAGGTTACAAACTCCTGTTTCTGGACAACGTGTTGCTGAGGCTTCGGTCAGTCAAAGAAGGAGCGGTGGAGAAGGTGGGCGTCTGACCGATGCGTTCAGACAATTTTTTGGTCCGCAGCCCCAAAGTATGATCGGTTCCAGCAACCATCGCCAGCGTCTGTTTTACATGGTGTAGGAATACCTAGGGGCAAGATCTGACTTGGACACCTTTCCTACCGAAAATCCTCTGGGTTACTGGGTCTTCAGGATGGATCACTGGCCAGAGCTTGCACAGTATGCAATTGAGCTACTGGCCTGTCCTGCATCCAGCGTTCTTTCGGAACGCACATTCAGTGCTGCTGGAGGCTTTGTAACCGATCACAGGGTGCGTCTGTCCACCGACTCGGTCGATCGACTGACCTTCATAAAAATGAATCAGTCTTGGATCACCACCAGCTACCAAGCACCTGATGCTGATGTAACCGAATAATTTTTTTTAAAATCTCAGATCCCTTCAAAGACTGCCTTTGCTGATGCTGAGTGACTATCCCTGAGTAATTATCCTCTTCCTCCTCAATGATCACGTTGATAGCTTGTAAGAACATTTTTGGTTCTGGGCACCACCACCAGTGCCTAAGGCCCAATTTTTCAGCCCCTGTTTAACAGGAGCATGTAATTACAATTTTTGATGCAATACTTTGCAGCAGGGCTTGTTTCTGTGTTCCAACTAGAGTATCTGTGAGGGGTTGCAGTGTTGTGGCACCAGCACTAGTGCCTAAGGCCCAATTTTTCAGCCCCTGTTTAACAGGGGCATGTAATTACAATTTTTGATGCAATACTTTGCAGCAGGGCTCGTTTCTGCATTCCAACTAGAGTATCTGTGAGGGGTTGCATTGTTGTGGCACCAGCACCAGTGCCTAAGGCCCAATTTTTCAGCCCCTGTTTAACAGGGGCGTGTAATTACAATTTTTGATGCAATACTTTGCAGCAGGGCTCGTTCCTGCGTTCCAACTAGAGTATCTGTGAGGACTTACAGTGTTGTGGCACCAGCACCACCACCACCACCAAAGGCCCAATTTTTCTGCCCTTGTTCAACAGGGGCATGTAATTACAATTCTTGATCTAATATTTCACAGCAGGGCCCATTTCTGCACCCACCAATAGCGAGTGAGGACTTACAGTGTTGTGGCACCAGCACCACCACCACCACCACCAAAGGCCCAATTTTTCTGCCCTTGTTCAACAGGGGCATGTAATTACAATTATTGATCTAATATTTCACAGCAGGGCCCATTTCTGCGCCCACCAAGAGCGAGTGAGGACTTACAGTGTTGTGGCACCAGCACCACCACCAGCACCAAAGGCCCAATTTTTCTGCCCCCGATCAACAGGGGCATGTAATTACAATTCTTGATCTAATATTTCACAGCAGGGCCCTGTGAGGGCTTACAGTGTTGTGGCCACAACAACTCCTAAGGCCCAAATTTCTGCTGAGTATATAGGGCAGGCCCCTACTTTCAAACATCTAACTTACAAACGACTCCTACTTGCAAACGGAAGGAGACAACAGGAAGTGAGATGAAATCTACCCCTAGGAAGGGAAATTCTCTCCTGTAAGAGTTAATATGGGAAAAACATTTCTCCTTTCCACTGATGCTTTCCAATCCTTGTTCCACAAAAAAACCCAAATTTTCAAAAAACATTTGTCATTGGGACAAAAAGTGAGGTGAAATCTTCTGAAGAGGAGGACAGACAGCAAAACAAATGTCACAGGGGTGATAACCCTTCCCTATGTTTTCCAAAAAGCTTAAAAAAGATTTTTTGGCTGGAGCTAAACACGTTAAAAATGTACCCGTTCAAAATTACAAACAGATTCTACTTAACAACAAACCTACAGTCCCTGTCTTGTTTGCACCACCTGTATACTGCTGTTCAGAGTATATAGGGCCTGGTGGCCCCACACCTTTCCTTATTTTAATTTGGGTGCGGGGTTCCCCTTAATATCCATACAAGACCCAAAGGGCCTGGTAATGGACTGGGGGGTACCCGTGCCGTTTGTCTCACTGATTTTCATCCATATTGCCAGGACCCGACATTACATTAAACCCGCAAGCAGTTTTAAATGAGATTTTTTCCTTTAAAAATGACATTTTGTGCAGGGACTGTTCTAAACACGGGAAACACGCGCCACTTTACAGGCATACTATAGACACCCCCCAGGTACGTTATTTAAAGGAATATTTCACTTTTTTTTTACTTTAAGCATCATTAAAATCACTGCTCCTGAAAAAACGGACGTTTTTAAAAGGTTTTTTTGCATTGATACATGTCCCCTGGGGCAGGACCCGGGTCCCCAAACCCTTTTTAGGACAATACCATACAAATTAGCCTTTAAAATGAGCACTTTTGATTTTGAACGTTCGAGTCCCATAGACGTCAATGGGGTTCTAACGTTCGTGCAAATTTTCTGTCCGTTTGCAGGTTCTGGTGCGAACCGAACCGGGGGTGTTCGGCTCATCCCTACCCACTACTGAGGTTGGCAAGAGCACCTGGAAGCCACACACAAGGAACACAATTCTTCTCCTCCTCACTCCTCACCTTTCATGTCTACCCTGCTATATCTCATGACCTCTCAGCAGCCTCCATTGGCAAACAGTGTCACAGGTCCTGCAACATGTCTGCCAGCAGCATACCACCAGCTGTAGAAAATAGCAGGCAAATTTCTCTGCCCCAGATGCTTCATCAAAAAAATACACTCTTTGCCACCCTAATGCTCAGTGCCTAAATTCCAGCTTGTCCAAATTGTTGGCTTTACAACTCCTGCCTTTCCGTCTGGTGAATTCTGTACCCTTCCGTGAATTTGCAGAATGTGCTGTACCACAATGGCCCAAATCCCAATTTTTCAGCATCTGTTCGACACTTTAAATTTTTTACAGAAAGGCCAATTCTTGCTATGGCTATGCAGCCTGTCTTGTGGTACATTTATATTTAGTATGAGTTTTTTTTGTCTTTATTTTACCTTGAGAGAACTTCACCTAATTAGGCTGTAAGATACTATGTCTGATGAAAATTTAAAATATCCATTAATTACTATAGCCTACAAATAATATAGCTGGCCACTTAGAACCATATTATCTCATGAATTACCATTGTACTTGGTCATTTAGTACTCGTTTACTGCTTGAGGTGAGTACAAATCCCTTTCATAACAATAATAATTTTAAAGGGCTGCACCCAGTTCTGATACACTTGTTAATATACGCTATATGTATATACTTTTTTGTATACCTAAATGGTATCCTAAGCTTATGAGCTTGTTACAAGCTTTTCCAGTTTCTCTCTATGTCCTCATGGTACTGCCTATATTGAGGCATTAACCCTTGGGCTATTGTCAATAAATATACTTGCGTTGGGTGGGTCATTTTTTGTATGATACATCATGTAACTCTGGGGCTGGTGGCGGATTTTTGCATTCTATTGTACTTTACATATGTATTAACCCTTAAGGGGGTCCATGCTACCTCCTTCATTTCTGGGTACTTGGTGTGTCCCCACATCTGTCCTCGCCCCTATACATGCCGGCGTCCAGTTCTTGGATCTTGAATACAGCTTCAATCTATGTCCTTCTTATAAATAATGTAAATTAAATGTATATGTTTGAAAAGCTTTTATGTGTTTATATTTACTGATGTTTTTTTATATACCTAGAAAAAATAAAATAAGCTCCTGAAGAAGCGTGCTATTGTGAAACATGTTCAGCTTTCAACCTTAACGTTATCTTGCTCCCACTCTGCTGAGGGAATATATCAGGGGTTGCTACACTCACTGACCCTGGTCCAATGGTCAGAGTTGGATGTGTTAGTTATTGTTTATCGTCTGTACTATTTTTAAATGTTCTTATGAAATTTTGTTACTAATAGAAAGTTTTGTTTTAATACTGGTGCCTGTAAAGTCCATAATTCCTCTCAGATGTTCATACTCTAATTATTTAGGATGTGGCACCCTTTACCACCATTTATACACCCACAGTACCATCCTGTGGTGGTGTAATTTTCTAGTCTATTTATCAATTCTTGATTTCATCAAGAGTACCTCTAGCCATTCCCTGCTCTCTCCAGTGATGTGTTTTTGGAGCATTCCAATGGGGAAATTTTTTCTTCCTTTCACTGGTCTGTAGATCAGTTGTGGCTTCAGCAGCAGAATGAGTTTGCCACTAAACCCAAAACCATTGCTTAATGTCCTTACTGGTAAGCCAGTAATGGTGAAACTTAAGTGGGGTATGGAATACAAGGGATACCTGGTCTCTGTGGATGGCTACATGAACTTGCAGCTCACCAATACAGAAGTGTATATTGATAGGGCATTGTCTGGACATCTTGGAGAAGTTATAATATGGTGTAATAATGTACTGTATATACGAGGAGTAGAAGAGGAGGAAGAAGATGGCAAGATGAAAGAATAAAGCACGGGGGCAGGAGGCGGAGCCTAGCGGAGCAGACATGCATTGTTAGAGCTCCACACCGCTGAGGAGAGAAGAGAAGGACAAAGCGGAGCCTGCAGGCTCAAAAGGTATCCATTTGAACCTTTTTGCCCCAGGGAACAAACTGTGAAAGTTTGGGCAGGAAATATGGTACTGGGAGGAAGCCGTGGCAGAAATAAAAATCACCTCACAAAGAGCTCACAGGCCCTCACTGCAGCTGAAGCAGCTCCAGTCACCTCACAAGATACAGCATCAGGGCACTCTCACAGACAGAAAATGTCACAGCAAGACTCTCCATTTGAGTCAGATACAGAACAAATCCTCTCACAAACTTCTCCACAAGCCTCCTCAGTATCCCCAGTAATATTATTACAATTTGAAAAGATGCTTCATAAGGCTTTAAAACAAACTTCAGACCAAATAACAAAAAGCCTAACCAAAGAAATAAGAGAGCTGGGAAACCGCACCGCAGCCTTAGAAATAAAAATGGATGAAATTGAAATTACAACCCAAGAAAATATAACAGAATTGGAACAATTAAAAAAAGAGAATTTAATACTTCAAACTAAGCTCGAAGATTACGAAAATAGAGCCAGACGTTCAAACTTGCGCATAAGGGGAATACCTGAAACTGTGACAGACCTGCAATCTACTATTACTGCTCTATTACAAGAACTAAAGCCAGATATCCCTATTGAACGTTTAGAACTGGACAGAGTACACAGAGCCCTCACAGCCAAAAAGAAAGATGGACCCCCACGTGATATAATCACAAAATTTCATTATTACAGAACGAAAGAACAAATACTAATTGCTGCAAGAGAAAAAAAGGAACTTAATTTTCAAGGACACAATTATCAAATTTTTGCTGACCTATCCCAACTTACTATTACTAAAAGACGATCCATGAAACCCCAACTAATGGAACTGCAACGCCACAACATTATGTATCAATGGGGCTTCCCCTTTTCAGTCAGATTTAACTACCAAGGTACAATTTACAGAAGCAGATCAGCAGATGAACTACAACAAACCCTTTTAAAATTAAATCTGACAGAACCCACAAGCAGCAACACTCCCACACGCAGAAGAATGGTGTCATCTTCACCTTCAGGCAGCACCCAGAAAATTTCAGAACAAAATGGGAATCATCATTCTCACAAAAGAGGCCGTTATGCCACATCATCCATGGACCAAGAAGATTCAATGGACTGACATCCTAATTCCTGATATCTCTTCATTTATTATACTAAGAGATGGTTCTCTATAAAAAACCTATATTTATAACTGAATGTAACTGCATTCTGATAGTCACACACTGTGTGGGATCATGTTACATTCCAGTTATATTTCTTATTACTTCTGATTCATATAGCCTTAGAATATATAAGTGAAATAAGGAAATTCTTGTTCAGTTATATATTATCAGGTAATAACAATAGATGTATTACTTTTTAGGACAAATATGTTCAATAATCCAGAAGTAATGGAAGCTTTTTCTTTCTTTTCTTAAAACAAATATATTATTACCTAACTAGTTCCTAGAATTATGTTTTTGTTCTAATCTGAAGCAATACAACCTCAATTTTATGAGTTAACATATCTAAACAGTTACATATGAATATAATATGTAATTGTTTACTCTAAAAGTGTTAAAATCCCAAAATAATTCAAACTATCTTCATCAATACCAAAGTTATTAACAGTACCTTTCTAACTGAATTATTTAGCCTAGGGCAAGACTAACCATATACAACCACCCTGGAATAAATAATTTCAACAAAAACTATATTCTGCACTCCAATTAATGAAACATCATTTTGATGTCTTTTGACATAGCACTTCTCTCCTGTAAGCGGAAGATCCGTGTACCCCCATTAGCCCTCCTCATTCTCCCAACCATATTATGTGGGAGTGTGACGAAGGCACTTATTCCCCTGAGAGAGATATTTATTCTCTTTCACGGGTAAATTGTGATTACTTGCAAAAAATAATTTATACAATGTATCATCTAATCTCATATGTTTTTTGTTTACTCTTTACTCCAGAATTCACTGGTTTCTTTTCTATCTATTCATCTCTTCAGTCCACACAGGTTGATCTGCGCAGTCAGCTCTGCATAACAAAAAGTAAGTCAAAACTATTTGATCTATTGCCATGGCACCACTGAATATACTTTCCCTGAATGTTCAGGGAATAAATGTCCCTCAAAAAAGGACCAAAGCCTTCCGTACTTTCCATAACAAAAAGGCTCACATAGTATGCCTCCAAGAAACACACTTCACCAAAGATTCTACTCCAAAATATATTTCTCCTTTTTATCAACAAATTTACACGGCTTCTGCCTGCACCAAGCAAAGGGGAACTCTAATTGCATTTCACCGATCCACACCATTCACCTTATCATCAGAAATTAAAGACCCAGAAGGTAGATACCTGATACTCATGGGTTATATAATGGATACAGCAATCACGGTGATTTCCTACTACGCTCCTAACAAACAACCTACACCATTCCTCTCACATATATTACAAGTGATTAATACACACAAAATAGGAACAGTGATAATGTGTGGGGATTCGAACCAGGTCCTCCTCCCATTTCTAGATAAATCACCTTTTACACCATCCAAAATAACCTCTAGATTACCTTTTTCTCAACTTCTTTCCAAATACAATCTGGTAGATTCATGGAGAGAAAGTAACCCAATGAAAAAGAAATTCACTTATTTCTCGCACCCTCATCAAACCTTCACCAGAATAGATCATATTTTTCTAACAATAGGAATGATACCAGAAATTATTGCATCAGATATAATTCCGATTCCGTGGTCTGACCATAATGCAGTATACACTACTATAGCCTCAGCCATACCAAAAGCGCATGACCCAACGTGGTACTTACCGGACATAATGCTCAAACACCCACTACATCAAATGGCCATTGAACAAGCTTTAAAGGAATACATATCAATTAATAATACAACAGACATCTCCCCAATAACACTGTGGGAAGCTCATAAGCCTGTCTTGCGTGGTACAATACAAAGACAAATGGCACTATTTAAACAGGAACGCAAAAATCTAGCAAAAAACCTAGAACTCAATTTTAATGCAGCCTACATATCATTTCAAGATAATCCATCTCAGAGTACAAAATCTCATCTGGAATAATCTAGATTGGAATACGATCTATTTCTCACTGAGTCAGTTG